>NC_136620.1:4995020-5140020 GCF_933228915.1 Telmatherina bonti
TCTTTTCTGTCAGGAACGCAATGAATTCTGGGATAGGAGAGGGTGCTTAGGATGCATCTCTTGCATCCTTTGTTTTAAGCTGATCTGGAGCCAAACAAAGTGCGGATTTGAAGGGTGGACTCGAAGGAGCCTCTGAATTGAGACAGCTCTTGGCGATGTCGCATGCAGCTGACGAATCTGCACTTGGAAGTGTGCAGACCCTGAATTAAGAAACACCCGATCTGAGCATGCTCAGAGCTTGAAGAGGAGATCTGGGCTTTTCTTCCAGCGTTTAATCAAGATTCTGTAAAAATTTAATCATGTTTTTTTGTTTTTAAAAAGTTATTTTTATACAGATTTTTATTTATGCTGCAGGAAGCTGTTAAATATGTTTTTATAAATGTGAATACATATGATCAGTGACAGAAGTTTCAGTTGATCAGAACTGGATTTAGTTCTTCCTCTGGACCCAAAGTCTTTACCTGCAGAGAGATGTCTTCTGAGTGGAGGTGTCCACCGAACTGTCGCTGGAAATCCTCTTCCTAAAAGACAGACGGATTCTTCTTTAGCAGCGTGACACGTCCTTGTCCTCTGATCAATTGATCACTGATCAGAGGACCAATGGTCATTCAACAAGTGTCTCACTGACAGAAAATAGACTGTCAGAGATGCAGACATCAATGTTGCCATGGAAACAGCACTTCAAACAGCAGCAGAAGCTCACTGCCATTTCTGATTGCAACAAGTCAACTCAACTTGTCAACTCATCCTGCCTCTGAGACAGTTGTCATGACAACCCCTGGCACTCAGGTCTGAGGCACCACCTTCATCTCCACCCACAACTTTACATCGACTTTGGAAAGTTGTTCTCCTCAGGGCTGGTTTTGCAGAAACGACCTAATGAAGCTCTGTCTGCTCCAGTTTAGGTTTAATGAGATCAATAGAAACGAAGGATTATACACAACTTCCTGGGATTGTTTTACCGCGGCAAAGTCGGATTGCGTCAGTAAGTATCAGCAGGACAAACAGAACGTGGCTTTGGCGGTCGCTGAAGCAAGAACCCAAGCATGGGAGGAGTTTGGAGAAACTGTGGAGGACTTCCGGAAGGCTTCAAGGAGATTCTGGTCCAGCATCCTGCAGCTCAGTGCTCCGTCTGTGTATGGTGAGGATGGGGGCCGCTGACTACCAACTTTTCTCAGGGCTTTAATGGACAGTCTCTAGGATCAGGCAAGGTGTTGAGAGGATCTGGTCTGACAGACTCTTACAACAGAGACCCAATCCTGAGTACTTCAGAAAAAAAAGAAAAAAGGATTGGGTCTCTGCTCTTTGCATTAAGATGATGTGGTTCTGTTGGTTTTATCGGGTCATAATTTCCATCCTGTAGCAATTCACAGTTGCTAGGATGATAACCAGCACCTTCAAAGCTGAGAACATGGTTCTGAGCTGAAAAAGGGTGGAGACCTTTCCAGGTCGGAAATGAGGTCATGCTCCAATTGTAGAGTTCCGGTATGTCAGGGTCTTGTTCAACAGTGAGGGAAGGATGGAGCAGGAGATCTGTCTCCTCGACTCGACACAGATAAACCAGAAAAACGACTGGATGGAAGCTGGGTTGACTTCCAGTTTATTTTTCTCTGAAAATCCCCGATTACTAAAAGATCTGAGTTATGGATCAAGATCAACTGATGACCAAGACAAAGCCGAGATCAGCATCTCTCTGGGCTGTCACCATGGCAACAGATGCTGGAGCCCAAGATAACAGAAAGTTTAAAAAACAAACTTCACCAGACTGACTCACCTGGGTCCAGTGGACGAGCTGGGGGAAGACGAGGAGCTGGGAAAGGCAAACTGTCTCTGCTCTTCAGAGTCCACCAGGTCAGGCATGCTTGGGGAGGTGCCCACCGTCTCCTTGACGACCAGCTCTGGGTCCAGGATGTAGAGCTCCTCTTGAGAGATCTCGGTTGCGTAGTTCAGGTGTTCCTAAAAGAACATCCATCACAAGTCAGATGAAAAGGTTCCATCCGGAAGGAGAACAGAAGTTTGTCTTGTTCAGAAAGCAAGAAAAGGGTTTTAAAATTAGCCTCTTGTGGAGTGAAAAACCATCGGATTCAGACCTCCATCAAGAATTAAACCTGTCCTATAAAAAACTTGTCAGATCAGATGAAAAACATAATCCTGTTTGGATTTCTGTTCTGGACCACGTACCTGAGCACGGTCGATCCTGTACAAACGATCTGCTGTCGTGCCTGGAAACAGAAACCAGATGAGGGTTTTGAGGAGATCTAGACTCTGGTGAAGTGCAGTCTGTCGGTTCAGACTTACAGTCGAGGAAACACCACCTCATGGAGAGTTTCTGTGATGAAAGGTTGTCTTCCTTTTTGTCCTCACTTTCCTGCAGGAACACAGAAAGAAGCCTGAGAACTGGTTCTGATGGACCTCATTCCTGTTACAGCTTTCAAGAAGGCAGGAAAGTGGTGGACTAAAAGAAACAATAAACAGCCGAGAACAGAGCTCTGATGAACACTGTTACAGGAAGTCTGACACCAACGCCCAATGTTCCTGCGACAGAACCAAAACCCCTGTACCAACATGATGTAATAACCTCCATTTGGGTGCGTCCATTTCATGCAGGTAAAAACCTTTGAACTCTCATAAAATCCTGTAACCATGAAAACGAGTTTCGGTAAAATATTTTTGGAACATTTTTGTAATTTTATATTTATAACTTATTGTTTTCTCTGTCCTAGTTATGCTAATTACATGCTGACATAATGCTAATATAATGCTAACGTAATGCTAATTACATACTGACATAATGCTAATATGCTGACATCATGCTAATATCATGCTGACATAATGCTAATATCATACTGACATATTGCTAATTACATACTGATATAATGCTAATATCATGCTGATGTAATGCTAATATCATACTGACATAATGCTAACATCATGCTGACGTAATGCTAATATCATGCTGACATAATGCTAATTACATACTGACATAATGCTAATATCAAACTGACATAATGCTAATATCATACTGATATAATGCTAATTACATACTGACATAATGCTAATATGCTGACATCATGCTAATATCATGCTGACATAATGCTAATATCATACTGACATATTGCTAATTACATACTGATATAATGCTAATATCATGCTGATGTAATGCTAATATCATACTGACACAATGCTAATATCCTGCTGACATAATGCTAATATCATGCTGACGTAATGCTAATTACATACTGACATAATGCTAATATTATCCTGACGTAATGCTAATATCATGCTGACATAATGCTAATATCAAACATGTCAAACATGTCAAACTTTGGACGAGCTGGCTTGAACCTTAAAGCTTTGAGCTACAGATTAAAATGTTTTTTGGGTGGATGGATGACAAATGGAAAGGAATACAAAAAGATGCTCCTGCTTCACCTGGTCCAGGTTGTCCTGGAGGCGCTCGATATGTAGGCGGCATGTCTCCAGGTCGCTATCTCCAGGAACAGTGATGACTCCTAGCAGCGTTGCTGCAGAACCAGGAAGAGATGTAGTCAGAGGCAGACTGAGTCCAACACAGAACTGCACCTTTCCAGGGATGTTCCAGTTTAAGGACAATGGAAACATTAACAGGACTTTAGCAACCAGAACCAGGTCAACTTAAACTGGGGCTTCATAAATTCGGCCCATGGCGCAAAACACAATCTGGAAGCTGGTTTTAACATTGCAGGATGGTGAAGAACACTCCAATCTGGTTTTCTGATCCACTACACAGAGGGTCTACCTGATCTGGATCTAAAACTTACAAGCCTCTTTCAGCTGGTCCTTGTCATAATGCAGAGCTTCGTAGGCCGCCATGCTTATCCGGTTTACCCGGATCTGCAGCTTCTCTGGAACAGGCTGCTGGCTGAACACAAACACACACACACTTGCATTTACACACTAACCTAAAGAGGAACACACACACACACATCTGAAGTTATGCCCAGAACCAGCGGACTCACAACTGAGCCCACATTGTCGTCATGGCAACTCTTACTCGTTGAGGTGGGGCATGGAGATCCTCCTCTTGGCCTTCTGGATCATGTTGGCCTGGTTCCTCAGGTTGATCCGTATGATGGACGGGGCCAGCTTGCAGGGTTCCCCATCCACCTGCATGGGGATGGGCTTATAGGTAGTCAGGGTCACCTCCTTACACTGGTGGAGACGCTCGCCATGGCCCCCCACCTGCAGCGTGGCCTGCACACCACAGGACACATCAGCTGGGGGCGGAGCCTATAACTACGATCTGAGGTTGTCTAATGTGGTCTGAGCTGATGTACCCTGGTCTGATGTGGTCTGACCTATTTTGGTCTGGTTTTGTCTGATGTGGTCTGACCTGGTTTGATGTGGTCCATATGAATCGAGAGGAGCTCACCAGAGAAGTCATGGTGAATCCGATGACCTCAATGCAGCCGTCATCATGTCGCTGAGGCTCAAAATCTTGATGCTCACTGGGGTGACCCCATGGCGTGGTCCCGGCACAGTACCTAGACCAGAACACATAGTGGTCTGACTGAACACAGAAACCAAACCAGGTTTGGTCCCTTCACGTGGACCATCATACAGAACGTTTCAGACACAGAAGTTATACTTTTTTTTCTTCAAGAACTTTCAAACATCTACAAGTAATGTATTACTCCGGATAGGTAACACATTCCTCCAGATAGGTAACACATTCCTCCAGATAGGTAACACATTCCTCCAGATAGGTAACACATTCCTCCGGATAGGTAACACATTCCTCCGGATAGGTAACACATTCCTCCAGATAGGTAACACATTCCTCCAGATAGGTAACACATTCCTCCAGATAGGTAACACATTCCTCCAGATAGGTAACACATTCCTCCAGATAGGTAACACATTCCTCCGGATAGGTAACACATTCCTCCGGATAGGTAACACATTCCTCCGGATAGGTAACACATTCCTCCGGATAGGTAACACATTCCTCCGGATAGGTAACACATTCCTCCAGATAGGTAACACATTCCTCCAGATAGGTAACACATTCCTCCGGATAGGTAACACATTCCTCCGGATAGGTAACACATTACTCCAGATAGGTAACACATTCCTCCAGATAGGTAACACATTCCTCCAGATAGGTAACACATTCCTCCAGATAGGTAACACATTCCTCCAGATAGGTAACACATTCCTCCAGATAGGTAACACATTCCTCCGGATAGGTAACACATTCCTCCAGATAGGTAACACATTCCTCCAGATAGGTAACACATTTCTCCAGATAGGTAACACATTTCTCCGGATAGGTAACACATTCCTCCGGATAGGTAACACATTCCTCCGGATAGGTAACACATTCCTCCGGATAGGTAACACATTCCTCCGGATAGGTAACACATTCCTCCAGATAGGTAACACATTCCTCCGGATAGGTAACACATTCCTCCGGATAGGTAACACATTCCTCCGGATAGGTAACACATTACTCCAGATAGGTAACACATTACTCCAGATAGGTAACACATTACTCCAGATAGGTAACACATTACTCCAGATAGGTAACACATTACTCCAGATAGGTAACACATTACTCCAGATAGGTAACACATTACTCCAGATAGACAATACATTACTCCGGATAGGTAATACATTCCTCCTGATAGGTAACACATTCCTCCAGATAGGTAACACATTCCTCCGGATAGGTAACACATTCCTCCGGATAGGTAATACATTAGTCCAGATAGACAATACATTACTCCGGATAGGTAATACATTCCTCCTGATAGGTAACACATTCCTCCGGATAGGTAACACATTCCTCCAGATAGGTAACACATTCCTCCAGATAGGTAACACATTCCTCCAGATAGGTAACACATTCCTCCAGATAGGTAACACATTCCTCCAGATAGGTAACACATTCCTCCAGATAGGTAACACATTCCTCCAGATAGGTAACACATTCCTCCAGATAGGTAACACATTCCTCCAGATAGGTAACACATTCCTCCAGATAGGTAACACATTCCTCCAGATAGGTAACACATTCCTCCGGATAGGTAACACATTCCTCCGGATAGGTAACACATTCCTCCAGACAGGTAACACATTCCTCCGGACAGGTAACACATTACTCCGGACAGGTAACACATTACTCCGGACAGGTAACACATTACTCCAGATAGGTAACACATTACTCCGGATAGGTAACACATTACTCCGGATAGGTAACACATTCCTCCGGATAGGTAACACATTCCTCCGGATAGGTAACACATTCCTCCAGATAGGTAACACATTCCTCCAGATAGGTAACACATTCCTCCAGATAGGTAACACATTCCTCCAGATAGGTAACACATTCCTCCAGATAGGTAACACATTACTCCGGATAGGTAACACATTCCTCCGGATAGGTAACACATTCCTCCAGATAGGTAACACATTCCTCCGGATAGGTAACACATTCCTCCAGATAGGTAACACATTACTCCGGATAGGTAACACATTACTCCGGATAGGTAACACATTACTCCGGACAGGTAACACATTACTCCGGACAGGTAACACATTACTCACTCCGGATAGGTAACACATTACTCACTCCGGATAGGTAACACATTACTCCGGACAGGTAACACATTACTCCGGACAGGTAACACATTACTCCAGATAGGTAACACATTACTCCAGATAGGTAACACATTACTCCGGACAGGTAACACATTACTAAGGATAGGTAATATATTACTTCGGATTACTTCAGAATACTCAAAGAAGTAAAATATTACTTCAGATAAGTAATAGATTACTTCAGACAAATAATGGATTACTTATTTAGCAGCATACCTGGGGATGTTGAGGAAGAGGAGACACTGTAGCTTCATCTCCTGGACTTTGGCTGTCAGGTCTGTGCCGTCACACTGAGGAGCGAGAGAAGGAGGATGAAGAAGAGACAGTCAGGTTTGATCATGTAACTGATTTTTTTGTGGTTGATGAGGATACTGGTGTGGACACTGGTGCACTGGTTGGATGTGGATGTAGGGGTGGGTGTGTCTCTGGGCTTCTAGCCAGAAAGAGTTTTCCTTACCACCACTTTGATGTGCTTGGCAAGGTCTTTGGAGCTCCCACTCAGGAAGTCAGAGAACGCCGTCTGAAAGACATATATGTGGATGGACGTGAGAGACATGTCCAGAGCTTCATCGGCAGAGTGAGGAAGACACCTACCCCTGCATAGAACATCTTATTCCTGAAACGACTGTTGAACTTCTCTGGATTTGCTTCTGGAAAACAAAACAAGAGCGATCAGCAGAACGGTGGCGGAGTGGTTAGCACTGTGGCCTCACAGCAAGAAGGTTGCTGGTCTGAGTCTCGCCTGGGGGGGGGGGGGGGGGGGGGGTTTGAACAGTGGCCTTTCTCTGTGGAGTTTTCCTTCCACACACAACCTTAGGTTAGGCAAATTATGATTGGCTGATCATATAAGTCGCTTTGAATAAAAGCATCTGCCAAAAGATTGTAGAATGAAAAAACTGCAGTTTGCAGGTCTGGAAAAATGCAAAGTGTCCTGTAACAACTGGACCGGAGGACGTGGACTGTTAACCAGACGTCTTCATTCATTTCCTCTGATCCTGAAGCCACTGACCTCTGGATTCATGGAAGCCCAGAGTGACGTGAGCATCAAAGCCCAGACTGAAGTAGTTGTTGAAGACATCAATGGGAAGCTAAGAAGGAGAAGCAGAAAAACCCTCAGAAACGTGGAAACAGAGAGTTCTGTAATGTGGGTTAGGACAACGTCACCTTATCGGTCTGGTGTTCGTCCCGCTCCTCCTGCCGGGCCTCAGGGTTCGCCTCTACAGTCAGGTTCCACCGGTCCAGCTGGACAATGTTTCCGTCTTCCACGTGGGACAGGATCTTTGTTATGGGTTCGTCTGTGTAGCCCTGAAACGGAGGGAGCACCGGGAGTCCACAGATCAGCCAGGAATCAAACTGCTCTGTTTTAAGTTATTTATGGTTTTATACAAACAGGAAACAGAAACACAGCAGACATTTAAAAGATGGAGATTTAAAGAGCTCCCAGAGTAGCTGGTTTCCCCACCTGTTAAAACCAGTTTAACCTCTACTAAACATGTACAAATTAGGTTTAAACCAGTTTAATTTGGTTCGAGATAATTTAAATCAGATTAAGCCAGAGTAATCTGGTTTAATCTGGTTTAAACCGGCATCATTTGTTTAAACCTTAACAGGTTTAAACAGTATTCAAAAGTGAAATAGGAAATAAATGAATGAGTAAATAGTAGTGAGACGAGGCGTCAGTGGAGCAGCGTTGGACGGCTGGCATTTCCTTCTCTCGTATTAAACCAGAGATAATCAAAACTGATCACGGTAAAATCATGGTGGAAGATGAACTGTTGAACTTTATTGCTGTTTGAATGAGGACAGTGAGTCACGATGAAATTGTTCTGCTTCTAATAACAGATTTTGCTCTTTGAAGCCTCAAAGTTCTGTTTGAGGTTTGCCCAAATAGACCCGGCACAATGTTGCTCACAGAAGCGCACAACAGGACATCAATCATGTGAAGGAGTGCTTGAATATGAATTTGAAATTGAATTGAATTTCCCTTTGGGGATTAATAACGTATTTTTAAATTCTGTTATAGCTATAGCTATTGCAGAGCGGTGATGCAAGCTTTACAGTGCCATATTTAACTGTGTGAAAAGGGAGAATGTTGTCGTTGAGGATGTTGACAGGGATGAAGGCTTGGTAGTCCGTACCAGTGAAGCCTGTGGACTGGACAGTATAACAGCAGAGCATCTGAAGTATTCAAGTTATATATTATGTCCTCTGCCGTCTGTGTGTTTTACAGGGTTTATAATTCATGGACTCTTGCCTGACTCCATCACCTCTGTTGTTTTAGTTCCCGTCATTTAAGACAAGGTTGCTAAATTAAATAGCTTGCAAAATTACAGGCCGAATGGCTCACCAGCACTCTGTCAGAAGTCTTAGAGAACATATTGTATACACAACTAGGAATAAACATGCTAACAAGTGATCAGTTTGGATTTAAAAAGAGGCACGGCACAGATGTGTGCAAATAATCACTTAGAGAAATAGTTGGAAAATATCTTAGTCTGAATTCTTCAGTTTTTCTGTGCTTTCTTGATGCAACAAAAGCATGTGATAGAGTAAATCATTATAAGATATTTATGAAATTTATCAATAGAGGTGTACCTTAATATCTGGTTTCGGGTTCCAGTATTTTGGAACGCAAATCAAAGTGGGACGGTACTTTGTCTGAGCCCTTTTATGTTAGCAATGCTGTCAGACAATCTCCAGTCTTATTTAATGTTTACATTGATGACTTATCCTCACAATGAAACAGGTGTAAAGCGGGCGGTGTCGTTGGAACAACAGTTGAGAATCATCTCATGTATGCAGATAATCTGGTGATAAGCAGCCCATACAGTGCAGGGATGCAACAATTGGTAAAAATTTGTTCGGACTTTGGTATGAATCATAATGTAACGTATAAACCCACAAAGAGCAACATGATGATTGTAAGAAGCAAAGAAGACAAAAATGTGCCATTTGCCACCTTTTACTTGTGGGACAAGCCTCTTATGTGCTCTAATGAGGTTAAATATCTTGGACAGAAGGGTGGAGTTCCGGATCCGGGTCGAACATGGCAACACGGGACTGTTCCCCTTAAAACGTTAAATAAAAGCCCAAAGCCTGACGTAGTTGCCAATGAAAGCGAGACAATACCTCGGGGTCAGATTATGTCCAGAAGGAAAAACAAAAACAAGACTGGAAACGGACATTTACACCCTGAAAACGTCGACGAGCAGCCAGGAGCAGAAGGAGCTACCTACTGAAACAACGCCAGTACACGACAAAATGTCGGAGTTGGATGCTGTTCTGCGGGAGATGAGGGAGTTCAGACGTGAGACGGCGGACAGTTTATGCGCCATTAGGGAAGACCCCAAAGTTGTGAATGGTAGAATTGACAAGGCGGAGAGACAAGTGGCGGAGGACCGGGTTCAAAGCGTGGAGGAAGTCGTGCGAACTTGGTAACCTTCAGATACTGCTCCAGAAAAACAGGCTGACCAAGAAGGAAAACCAGTCGCCTGCACGGGATCAGGCAGGGCCCGAAGAAGGGCACATTCTCTAAGTGGCTACATGGAAGGAATGCTTTGGAAGAAACTTCGTACCAACGTCATACCAATATGAAGTGGAGAGAGTCCACCGGGCGCTGGGCCCCACACACCCAGGATGCGCCGCTGAGGTCAAGAATAGTAAGATTTCTAAGCTACAAATGTAAAGAGGACATAATCAAAAGATCCTTGATGGTCAGAAATTATATGTTGATCACAATTACGCTCCTGAAGAGATGAAGAGGAGAAAGGAGTACGCAGAAGCAAAGAAAGTGATGAGAGAAAACAAAATCCGATTCCAGCTTAAGTCAGAGTATTCCATGTGGAAGAAACACGCCTCCATGATTCACCTGTAGAGGCGACAACGACATGGTCAGCAGAGAATTTCATGTTTCTATAAACAAGCCGAAGACCCGCAGGAGAAGATCCAACGTCGGATGTAGCGAACCATCAGAGGGGGGACTGGTCAAGAACCGGCTCAGCCCTCGGCACGGGGATTCAAGGAGAAGCTGCAGGTCTTCAGGAGACCCCCAGAGACTTCTAGGAGGAAACTATTTAATGTATCCAATAGGGCTGCAACGATTACTACGATTATTAACTGATCAAGGCAAATTATTTACCTCGAAGCGTCGTTTAATTAACATCAGGTAGTGATATATGTTAATTTCTGCATCATGGCGGCATTCTCAGACTACTGCGCTGTTCGGAGGGACGACATCACTGTTTCAGTAAACATATAAAACATCTAAACATGTATAAAATGTATAAAAGCAGAGCCTGTGGCCTACGGTGTGTCTGTACAGTCTGACTGTTTCAGCCGGACTGATGACGGACATTTCCACCAGCAGCGGCGAGCGCTTTGCTTTCTGTCTGAAGATCCTCCTTGCTTTGGTCTCTAATGGCAGAGAATGAAGAAGAGGGGAGGAAAAGACCAAAAAGTGGCAGTGTGGGACCATTTCACACTGAAAAGGACAGAAAACGTAGTGCAGTGTGTGTGCTGTAAAGCAGGTCTTAATGCTGCAGCAGCTGGAAGGAAAACCCCCCCACTTCACCGCTCCAGGAGGAGATCCAGCTTCATGATTTATACCAGCAGCAGCAGCGGCTGGTAAAATGTTCAGAGTTCTAACCTGTGATATCAGTCAGCAGTGACGAGGCATGGCGAGGTGTCGGCTGCTAACGCACGCTAACCGTCTGGTAATCCGTCCCTCATCTGTCTCTCCTGCACACACGCAGAGTCAAAGCGCATGTTTTAGGCAGCGTGTGGCGGAGCCTCTGTTCCTGCAGCAAACTTTTATTCCGGATTAAACAGACACACTTTTAACAGGCGTGTCGTCCACCAAGACATCGGCTAGTTCTTACTGTGGACATGTTTACAAGTCACTCCTTCTTTCTACGGGAATTCTTCTTTTTATCCTTTAAAAGGCAGGAATTCGCGATCGGTTGAGGATTGTTTCTCCACACATTGAGCACAAACACGTCGGCTGCACCAAAGTAACACATTTTAAAACATAATCATTAGAGGACTCGATTACTCGTAGAAAAACCCGATTCCAAAAGTACTCGATAGTTGTAGCTCTAGTATCCAAGTGAAAAATGGAGATAAACTTTGGATCTAGAGAAATTTTTGCGACCTGGATGTTTAAGACGGGGAGCAAGTCAATTGCCCTTTATTCCAGTCTTGGACATGACTAATTTATGAAGATCAAAAATCCATCCATCCATGCTCCGTCACTTATCCGGGGTCGGGTCGCGGGGGCAGCAGCCTAAGCAGGGAAACCCAGACTTCCCTCTCCCCAGCCACATTTGCCAACTCTGCGGGGGGGATCCCGAGGCGTTCCCAGGCCAGCCGAGAGATATAATCCCTCCAGCGTGTCCTGGGTCTTCCCCGGGGTCTCCTCCCAGAGGGACGTGCCTGGAACACCTCACCAGGGAGGTCCAGGAGGCATCCTGACCAGATGCCCGAGCCACCTCAACTGGTTCCTCTCGATGCGGAGGAGCAGCGGCTCTACTCTGATCTCCTCCCGGATGACTGAGCTCCTCACCCTATCTCTAAGGGAGAGCCCGGCCACCCTGCGGAGGAAACTCATTTCAGCCGCCTGTATACGAGATCTCCTTCTTTCGGTCACGACCCACAGCTCATGACCATAGGTGAGGGTAGGAACGTAGATCGACTGGTAAATCGAGAGCTTCGCCTTCTGGCTCAGCTCCTTCTTCACCATGACAGACCGGCGCAGAGTCCGCATTACTGCAGACGCCGCATCGATCCGTCTGTCCATCTCACGCTCCATCCTTCCCTCACTCGTGAACAAGACCCCGAGATATTTAAACTCCTCCACTTGAGGCAGGACCTGACTCCCGACCCGGAGAGGACAATCCACCCTATTCCGTCTGAGGACCATGGTCTCAGATCTGGAGGTGCTGATTCTCATCCCAGCCGCTTCACACTCGGCTGCGAATCGCTCAAGCGAGAGCTGGAGATCATGACCAGATGAAGCCAACAGGACCACGTCATCCGCAAAAAGCAGGGACCCAATCCTGAGGCCACCAAGCCGGATCCCCTCAACACCTCGGCTGCACCTAGAAATTCTGTCCATATAAGTTATGAACAGAATCGGTGATAAAGGGCAGCCTTGGCGGAGTCCAACCCTCACCGGAAACGAATCCGACTTACTACCGGCAATGCGGACCAAGCTCTGACACCTGTCGTACAGGGACCGGACAGCTCGTACAAGGGGGTCCGGTACCCCACACTCCCGGAGTACCCCCCACACAAGCCCCCGGGGGACATAGTCGAACACCTTCTCCAGGTCCACAAAGCACATGTAGACTGGTTGGGCAAACTCCCATGCCCCCTCCAGGACCCCAAAGAGGGTATAGAGCTGGTCCACTGTTCCGCGACCAGGACGAAAACCACACTGCTCCTCCTCAATCCGGGATTCGACTATCCGGCGGACCCTCCTCTCCAGGACCCCTGAATAGACCTTACCAGGGAGGCTGAGGAGTGTGATTCCCCTGTAACTGGAACACACCCTCCGGTCCCCCTTCTTAAAAAGGGGGACCACCACCCCAGTCTGCCAATCCAGCGGCACTGTCCCCAATGTCCACGCGATGCTGCAGAGGCGTGTCAGCCAGGACAGCCCCACAGCATCCAGAGCCTTAAGGAACTCCGGGCGGATCTCATCCACCCCCGGGGCCTTGCCGCCAAGGAGCTTTTTGACCACCTCAGCGACTTCAGCCCCAGAGATAGGAGAGTCCACCCCTGAGTCCACCAGCTCTGCTTCCTCGTCGGAAGACATGTTGGTAGGATTGAGGAGGTCTTTGAAGTATTCCTTCCACCGACCCACAACGTCCCGAGTTGAGGTCAGCAGCACCCCATCTCCACTGTACACAGTGTTGATGGAGCACTGCTTCCCCCTCCTGAGCCGCCGGATGGTGGACCAGAATCTCCTCGAAGCCATCTGGAAGTCTTTCTCCATGGCCTCGCCGAACTCCTCCCATGCCCGAGTTTTTGCCTCGGCAACAGCCGAAGCCGCATGCCGCTTAGCCTGTCGGTACCCATCAGCTGCCTCCAGAGTCCCACAGGCCAAGAAGGCCCGATAGGACTCCTTCTTCAGCTTGACGGCATCCCTCACTGTTGGTGTCCACCAACGAGTCCTGGGATTACCGACAGGCACCAACTACCTTACAGCCACAGCTCCGGCTGGCCGCCTCAGCAATAGAGGCACGGAACACAGCCCATTCGGACTCAATGTCCCCCGCCTCACTCGGGACATAGTTGAAGCTCTGCTGAAGGTGGGAGTTGAAGCTCGCTCTGACGGGGGACTCAGCCAGACGTTCCCAGCAGACCCTCACAACACGTTTGGGTCTGCCAGATCTGACCGGCTTCCTCCCCCACCATCTGAGACAACTCACCACCAGGTGGTGATCAGTTGAAGCTCCGCCCCCCTCTTCACCCGAGTGTCCAAGGCATGTGGCCGCAGGTCCGACGATACGACTACAAAATCGATCATCGAACTGCGGCCCAGGGAATCCTGATGCCAGGTGTACATATGGACACTCTTATGTTGGAACATGGTGTTCGTTATGGACGATCCATGACGAGCACAGAAGTCCAATAACAAAACACCATTTGGGTTCAGAGGGGGGGGGGGGGACCATGCCTCCCAATCACTCCTCTCCAGGTCTCACTGTCATTGCCCACGTGAGCATTGAAGTCCCCCAGCCCCTCCCTGAGCCGTCACCCCTCCCCTGAAGATCAAAAATATCCTTCAATAATGAAAGAGACAGCTTTGGACTGATTGACTGATGGATGGGACAGTTGTGGAAATGTCATTTTTCTAGTTTTATGTACTCATTTCATTCATAGTCCTTCGCATATATTCATTTCTGATTTTTGCTTTGTAGACCTGAAGAGGTCAGGACGAACTTAAGAACTTAATCTTAGTTACACAGTATCTGTTTATTCCCCCTTACAGACAGAGATAATGTGTAGAGGCCCTGAGATGTCTGCATCCAGACATCTGGGATCTGATTTACCAGCACACACTCTTCCCTCGAAGGGGGTTTACAACCATGGAGTCAGATACCACGGTGCCCTGAGGGAGGTTATAATTTAGTGGCCAGTTTGACCTCACCTTCAGAGTAACAACACACCAGTCTTCGTTTACAATGATATAGATCATGACATGCAATGGATGTCCTGTAGGTGAAGGCTTATTGTGAAAAAAAAATAAAAACATATACATGAATATGTATATAAATTAATTGTTTTAAATCATTAATCAATAAAACATATAAACAGAGAAGCTGTAAATAGATAAATCAATTTTACTTATTTTGTTCTGAATAAATAAATGAAGACAAAGAGATATACTAAATATAAAGAAATAAAACATAACTTTTTTCAAAAATTAATAAACAATAATTTATATTCTTATTAAATAATAGGTCTCTGGGTACAGTTTGACCAGCAGGACTCACCCCGCCCCAGTTCAGAGTCCTTGCCAGGTCATTGCCGGTCCCCAGTGGAAGGATGGCCACAGGAGGCTGGGGGTGGAGCCTCAGCTGGTCCAACACTGACAGGATCCAGCCCACCTGGAACCAAACAGGGACACACGCGCCAGAAACTACATCATGTTCATCAATATACAAATAAAACATCTGAATGTTTGAGCTGAGATGTCCAGGTGTAGGAAGAGAGAACATCCTAAGAACCAGAGCCTGTAATGATTATTGAGTATTGAACAGAAGTTCTCCATGTGGTCTGGACTCACTGTGCCGTCGCCTCCACAGGCCAGGATCCTCAGATTGGGCACTTTGGCGTACAACTCCAACCTGCAGGGGTTGAAACAACATTCAGAACCAAGGTTTCCAGGGTTCCAGGTTTCTGGTAGAGGACTCGAGCTGGAAAGGAACAACCACCCATCTTATCCAGCGGAGATGGGATGGTGGGTGAAGGAAGTATATCTCCCACACAGGGGACCAGAGTTTGAATTGGACAAGTACAGTGGAACTTTTATGGTTCCAGTTTTCAGTCAAGTCTTTAGGAAAGAACATTAATGGTTCAGCTAAACTACCTCATATCATGACTTTTCCAGTCAAACAAGGTATGCATTGGGTGCTGAGGAACCATTGGAACGCCCAACACTCAAGATACAAAAAAGGTCATGTTGGAATGGTGCTACTCTAGTAACAATAGGGAGCCAGACTACATGAAGACAAGGCTTTGATACTCTCAGTCTAAATCAACAATGAAACAGCTGTTAACTCAGTGTTGCAACCCCTTGTTGTAAGCTACAACAAGGGGTGCCAGGATGCTGGTCAGATTGGGGGAATTAACTCAACTTCCTCCCAGAGATTGGGTACCAAACTCCAATGACAAACAGTAACTGACCCAAGATATATCATAGCTAAGAGAACCTGTCAACCCCTATGAGCGAAGTACCACCAGAAGGTCTTCCATGGGATTTTAGTCCAGCAGTGAGAACCATCCCTACTGTGACCTTCACTGAAACCAGTGATACAGAACACTGAGGAAGATAACTTCTCAGTCTGTCACATCAGAAGGACAAATCATGGAGAAGGACGGTCTTACCCCTCTCTGGGTCCTCCTTTGGTCAGGTCGAACACCTGTCGAGGGTTCAGGTACCACATGAAGGACTGAATGATCTTTGCTCCCTGAAAGACAAGTAAGATGCAGAGAAAACCAGAGGGTCAGTCTGTGGAGACTTCCAGAAGAAATGTTGGAGGTTTCAGAGCTCCACCATTCAGGCAAGGAGAGAGAGAACGGTACCTGGTTCCCGCCACTCTTCGGGTTCACGAAAACCAGCACAGGCTTGATGAGCTGCGAAGGGATTGGCTTCACCAGGAATGGTTTCCAGCGGCAATCTTGGAGCTGGAAGGCAAAACAATTAATATTCACAGTTCCAATGGGTTCCCCTGATCTGTGCTCAGAAACAGAACTTTATTTAATCATCCTCAGAACCAGATCGACACTAAACCGTCCTCCGGACCAGATCGACACTAAACCGTCCTCCGGACCAGATCGACACCAATACGTCCTCCGGACCAGAACGACACTAAACCGTCCTCCGGACCAGAACGACACTAAACCGTCCTCCGGACCAGATCGACACTAAACCGTCCTCCGGACCAGAACGACACTAAACCGTCCTCCGGACCAGAACGACACCAAACCGTCCTCCGGACCAGATCGACACCAAACCGTCCTCCGGACCAGAACGACACCAAACCGTCCTCCGGACCAGATCGACACTAAACCGTCCTCCGGACCAGATCGACACTAAACCGTCCTCCGGACCAGATCGACACTAAACCGTCCTCCGGACCAGAACGACACCAAACCGTCCTCCGGACCAGAACGACACCAAACCGTCCTCCGGACCAGAACGACACCTAACCGTCCTCCGGACCAGATCGACACCAAACCGTCCTCCGGACCAGAACGACACCAAACCGTCCTCCGGACCAGAACGACACCTAACCGTCCTCCGGACCAGATCGACACTAAACCGTCCTCCGGACCAGATCGACACTAAACCGTCCTCCGGACCAGATCGACACTAAACCGTCCTCCGGACCAGAACGACACTAAACCGTCCTCCGGACCAGAACGACACTAAACCGTCCTCCGGACCAGATCGACACTAAACCGTCCTCCGGACCAGAACGACACTAAACCGTCCTCCGGACCAGAACGACACTAAACCGTCCTCAGAACCAGATCGACACTAAACCGTCCTCCGGACCAGATCGACACTAAACCGTCCTCCGGACCAGAACGACATCTAACCGTCCTCCGGACCAGAACGACATCTAACCGTCCTCCGGACCAGAACGACATCTAACCGTCTTCCGGACCAGAACGACATCTAACCGTCCTCCGGACCAGAACGACATCTAACCGTCCTCCGGACCAGAACGACATCTAACCGTCCTCCGGACCAGAACGACATCTAACCGTCCTCCGGACCAGATCGACACCTAACCGTCCTCCGGACCAGAACGACATCTAACCGTCCTCCGGACCAGAACGACATCTAACCGTCCTCCGGACCAGAACGACACTAAACCGTCCTCCGGACCAGATCGACACCTAACCGTCCTCCGGACCAGATCGACACCTAACCGTCCTCCGGACCAGAACTTCTTCAGAAGGTCTAGTGCAGACTTGCATCGTCTCACCTCAGATCCTTTCTTACTGGTCTTGTTGCATTTTAGAGACGTCCGTTTCTTCTTTTTACTCGACTTCAGCGACGTCTGCAGAAAACAGTAAGAGACAGTCACCAGCATGTAATCTGTCCGCACCATAAAGACATATTTTAATGTGAGGACATGTCTACATGTAGGGCTGGGCGATAAGGCTAAAAAATAAATTTCTGATTTTTTTTTTCCCAACCAAATCAGATTTTAATCGATTCTCTCCCCTGTTTAAAAAAAAAAAAAAAGCTTTTATTGCAGTCAAGCGATGAGTTAATCTGAATTTTACGTGCAACAAGCAATGAAACCAGCTTGTAAAAAGAGGTTGCAGGTGCTGCCACTGTAAACAATGAACATGTATAATTATAAACAAAGAAAAAAACATGTTTGCACATAGTGCTTTTCCACAGTGCGCTAGTTTTTCAGTTTTTAGCCTTTTAGAATTGGCCTCACTTGTTTAACTTTATTCTAACATAAAAAACTAATAAAAGTGCCTCCTCTTGGAAGAAAAATAGTTGGTCCTTTCAGAGTATTTTGACAATAAATAACCAAAACAATGTCCCATTTTGGGAATGAGGTAATAAAAATTCAAGTTTCATTTTACTTAACATGTTTTTCAATACAATTGACCACTTTTATACAAAACAGTTTTCAGAAATCCCTGAATGTCAACAAAATTAAAGGTATATTTCAAACATACATTATTATTACTGTTTTTTGTTTAATCAACACATTTTTGGCGAGGAAGACGAGCCTGTCAACTGCGCCTGGCTTCAGACACGCCCTGCGGCATGTTGATGGGGCACTTGTTGCAGGGACAGAGAGATATTTCTGGTCCAGCTTACGGGAGTCTTGGAAAGACCAGAACATGCGCTTCCACCATTAAAGTGGATCAGTTTCTGGGTCTGCCTCAGGTTGCAAGCTCTGTCTAGATTTTGTTGAGGAGCTGCCACTGGCACACTTTTTTTTGATGAAATAAATTAAATGAATGAAATGAAATTAAATGAAAAATACTTTATTAATCCCCAAAGGGAAATATTGTAGTATATAATAATAAATAACTAGAGGAGGTCTTGTTCCGGAGGCTGATGGCTGCTGGCAGGAATGATCTTCTGTATCTTTCAGTCTTACATGGGACCTGAAGAAGCCTCTCACTGAACACACTTTGTTGTTTCATCACTGTGTTGTGGAGAGGATGTGAAGAATCCTCCATCATCTTCATCAGCTTGTGCAGCATTCTTCTTTGGACAATCAGCTCCAGCGGCTCCAGAGTTCCTCCAAGCACAGAAGCAGCTTTCTGGATCAGTTTGTTGATTCTCTTCAAGTCTCTGCTTCTGATGCTACTACCCCAGCAGATGCTGCAAAGCTGACTGCACTCTCCACAACAGACTTATAGAAGATATGCAACATCTTGGTGCAGACGTTAAACCATCTCAGCTTCCTTAAGAATAAGAAGGCAGCCAAAGTCGTCTTCTTATTGGGTGGAGTGTGTTCTCCTCTGTGCACCGCTGGACCAGGAAGCAGTTGGGGTGCGCTTGTTTCAGCAGGCAGGGACATCAGTTCAGTGAGATGTGTTTGATGTGTTCAGCCTGTCTGGATTATTCTACGTTACCCGGAACCTGAGCTCTATCAGGGATGCCATGTCCAAAGGTTCATCCTCCACATGGTCGCTGTATTAAGGTACTGTTTTGGTGAGATCGGCGTCTTCCTCCGCTGGCTGTAGGAAACTAGTTTTGAGCAAATGGAGTACCGGTTTAATAAAGGCCATACTGATGTAAGCCTGAGCTGACAGAGCACCGGTCCCGGTCCACACTCTGAGGACATGTCCACACAGTGAGGACATGTCTACACTCTGAGGACATGTCCACACGGTGAGGACATGTCTACACTCTGAGGACATGTCCACACGGTGAGGACATGTCTACACTCTGGGGACATGTCCACACGGTGAGGACATGTCCACACGGTGGGGACATGTCCACACGGTGAGGACATGTCCACACGGTGAGGACATGTCTACACGGTGAGGACATGTCCACACTCTGGGGACATGTCTACACTCTGGGGACATGTCTACACTCTGGGGACATGTCCACACGGTGAGGACATGTCTACACTCTGAGGACATGTCCACACGGTGAGGACATGTCCACACGGTGAGGACATGTCCACACGGTGAGGACATGTCCACACTCTGGGGACATGTCCACACTCTGGGGACATGTCCACACGGTGAGGACATGTCTACACTCTGGGGACATGTCTACACTCTGAGGACATGTCTACACTCTGAGGACATGTCTACACTCTGGGGACATGTGTACAGGGTGAGGACATGTCCACACTGGGGACATGTCTACACGGTGAGGACATGTCTACACGGTGAGGACATGTCTACACGGTGAGGACATGTCTACACTCTGGGGACATGTCTACACTCTGGGGACATGTCTACACGGTGAGGACATGTCTACACTCTGGGGACATGTCTACACTCTGGGGACATGTCTACACTCTGGGGACATGTGTACAGGGTGAGGACATGTCCACACTCTGGGGACATGTCTACACTCTGGGGACATGTCTACACTCTGGGGACATGTCTACACGGTGAGGACATGTCCACACTGAGGACATGTCTACACTCTGGGGACATGTCTACACTCTGGGGACATGTGTACAGGGTGAGGACATGTCCACACTGGGGACATGTCTACACGGTGAGGACATGTCCACACGGTGAGGACATTTCCACACGGTGAGGACATGTCTACACTCTGAGGACATGTCTACACTCTGAGGACATGTCTACACTCTGGGGACATGTCTACACGGTGAGGACATGTCTACACTCTGGGGACATGTCTACACTCTGGGGACATGTGTACAGGGTGAGGACATGTCCACACTCTGGGGACATGTCTACACTCTGGGGACATGTCTACACGGTGAGGACATGTCCACACTGAGGACATGTCTACACTCTGGGGACATGTGTACAGGGTGAGGACATGTCTACACTCTGGGGACATGTCTACACTCTTGGGACATGTCTACACGGTGAGGACATGTCCACACTGTGAGGACATGTCTACACGGTGAGGACATGTCTACACTCTGGGGACATGTCTACACTCTGGGGACATGTCTACACTCTGGGGACATGTCCACACTCTGGGGACATGTCCACACTCTGGGGACATGTGTACAGGGTGAGGACATGTCTACACTCTGGGGACATGTCTACACTCTGGGGACATGTCCACACTCTGGGGACATGTCTACACTCTGGGGACATGTGTACAGGGTGAGGACATGTCCACACTCTGGGGACATGTCCACACGGTGAGGACATTTCTACACGGTGAGGACATGTCTACACGGTGAGGACATGTCTACACTCTGGGGACATGTCTACACTCTGAGGACATGTCTACACTCTGAGGACATGTCTACACTCTGAGGACATGTCCACACGGTGGGGACATGTCTACACGGTGAGGACATGTCTACATGGTGAGGACATGTCTACACTCTGGGGACATGTCCACACTCTGGGGACATGTCCACACGGTGAGGACATGTCTACACGGTGAGGACATGTCCACACGGTGAGGACATGTCTACACTCTGGGGACATGTCCACACGGTGAGGACATGTCTACACGGTGAGGACATGTCTACACGGTGAGGACATGTCCACACGGTGAGGACATGTCTACACGGTGAGGACATGTCAACACGGTGAGGACATGTCTACACTCTGGGGACATGTCCACACGGTGAGGACATGTCTACACTCTGGGGACATGTCCACACGGTGAGGACATGTCTACACGGTGAGGACATGTCTACACGGTGAGGACATGTCTACACTCTGAGGACATGTCAACACGGTGAGGACATGTCAACACGGTGAGGACATGTCTACACTCTGGGGACATGTCCACACGGTGAGGACATGTCAACACGGTGAGGACATGTCTACACTCTGAGGACATGTCAACACGGTGAGGACATGTCAACACGGTGAGGACATGTCTACACTCTGGGGACATGTCCACACGGTGAGGACATGTCTACACTCTGGGGACATGTCCACACGGTGAGGACATGTCTACACTCTGGGGACATGTCCACACGGTGAGGACATGTCTACACTCTGAGGACATGTCAACACGGTGAGGACATGTCAACACGGTGAGGACATGTCTACACTCTGGGGACATGTCCACACGGTGAGGACATGTCTACACGGTGAGGACATGTCTACACGGTGAGGACATGTCTACACGGTGAGGACATTTCCACACGGTGAGGACATTTCCACACGGTGAGGACATGTCTACACTCTGGGGACATGTCCACACGGTGAGGACATGTCTACACTCTGGGGACATGTCCACACGGTGAGGACATGTCTGTCTCTGTACCTGAGGTCTTCGGACTCTGATGATCCAGGTGGGGGGGACGATGACGGCAGCGTGAGCTCCTAGCGAGCAGCATTCTTCTATCTGCTGCAGCATGAAGCACGTCACCTTGTTGTGATACTGAAACCCAGACAGAAAGTCCATCTCAGTGACAGTCAACAACGTTTCCCTCCATCCGCCGGCGTTCTCCCACAACTCACCGCCTGTTTGCACCACGAGCAGCTGATGGCAACTATCTCCTTGCTGTGGAATGAAAACTTCTGCTGGAAGCCCTGTCGGAGAACCGGGTTGGAGAACCAGGTTGGAGAACCGTGTTGGAGAACCGGGTCGGAGAGATACGTAGGAGAACAGGGTCAGAGTGAATATCATTCAGGGTCAGAATAGATCTTTATGGTCTCGGTATAAACTCACACATTGTTCAACTGTAAATGCATATTTGTGCGTTTAAATAAAGTTGTAAAAAAATTCATTTTAAATTTCAACTAAATTTATTTTGTTGGGAAACTTTCTTTTTAGGTGCTTAAAGTATCCGATTAACATGTTTGATTCAAGGCTATTGATGTGAAAGGAAGACGTCTTCCATGGATTGCTTTTGACTTGGTTATGTTTTAGAAACGATGCGGTCGAGCAGGGATAATCCAGGAAATCTACAGACCCGTCTGACTGCGAGACATACCAGCATATTCATATTCAGATGTACAACAAGTAACAAATGAACTTAAAAACAACAGCAGTGTGTGTCCAGATGGCTTAGAGCAGGGGTGCCCAAAGTGGGATATTGAACAATAACTAAAATAACTTAATACATTTGCTTGTGTCTCATCCTTAAAGCTGCAGTGTTTGGCCCATGGCTCACTGAATTACTTTCAGTTTGGCCCTTGGAGGATCAAAAGTTTGGGCACCCCTGGCTTCGGGGTTAAATTTCTCAAGCTTGGATCCAGAGTGTCTGTCTTGACCGATCAGTTTAATTGGTCTATAGACCCATGATCCATTCCTCTCATCTGGAAAACTGCAAGGGTAACGCCCTTTTTTTTCAGATCACTCTGATGTAAGCAATATTTGTCTAATTTGAATTTCAATTGGAAATTATATTTACCATACTTATCAACTATACAATTACCTTAATTACTTTAACATCTGATCTCCCAGTAAGTCAGGTTTTCACTGGAGATATTCTACAACTTACTTAAAATCACAAATGACACAGGTACAAATTTCTTGATTTTTCTAAATGTTTTTGGTAAGAGGGAGATATGAAAATATTAACTGGTAGTAAAAAAAACTCAACAAATCTCAAATCTGGTTTGGGTCTAGTTTGGTTTGGGTTTGGTTTAGATTGGGTTTGGTCTGGTTTGGGTTTGGTCTGGGTCTGGTTTGGTCTGGTTTGGTTTGGGTTTGGTCTGGGTTGGGTCTGGTTTGGTTTGGGTTTGGTCTGGGTCTGGTTTGGTCTGGTCTGGTCTGGTTTGGGTTTGGTCTGGGTTGGGTCTGGTTTGGTTTGGTTTGGGTTTGGTCTGGGTCTGGTTTGGTTTGGGTTTGGTCTGGGTCTGTGTTGGGTCTGGTCTGGGTTGGGTCTGGTCTGGGTTGGGTCTGGTCTGGGTCTGGTTTGGTTTGGTCTGGGTCTGGTTTGGGTCTGGTCTGGTCTAGGTCTGGTCTAGGTCTGGTCTGGGTCTGGTCCCTTGTTTCTAGCGTACGACTGTCCTGTGTTGGTCTTGCATCATGTCTGACCGCGTATCTGCATCATGTCTGACCGCGTATCTGCATCATGTCTGACCGCGTATCTGCATCATGCCTGACCGCGTATCTGCATCATGTCTGACCGCGTATCTGCATCATGTCTGACCGCGTATCTGCATCATGTCTGACCGCGTATCTGCATCATGTCTGACCGCGTATCTGCATCATGTCTGACCGCGTATCTGCATCATGTCTGACCGCGTATCTGCATCATGTCTGACCGCGTATCTGCATCATGTCTGACCGCGTATCTGCATCATGTCTGACCGCGTATCTGCATCATGTCTGACCGCGTATCTGCATCATGTCTGACCGCGTATCTGCATCATGTCTGACCGCGTATCTGCATCATGTCTGACCGCGTATCTGCATCATGTCTGACCGCGTATCTGCATCATGTCTGACCGCGTATCTGCATCATGTCTGACCGCGTATCTGCATCATGTGTGACCGCGTATCTGCATCATGTATGACCGCGTATCTGCATCATGTCTGACCGCGTATCTGCATCATGTCTGACCGCGTATCTGCATCATGTCTGACCGCGTATCTGCATCATGTCTGACCGCGTATCTGCATCATGTCTGACCGCGTATCTGCATCATGTCTGACCGCGTATCTGCATCATGTCTGACCGCGTATCTGCATCATGTCTGACCGCGTATCTGCATCATGTCTGACCGTGTATCTGCATCATGTCTGACCGCGTATCTGCATCATGTCTGACCGCGTATCTGCATCATGTGTGACCGTGTATCTGCATCATGCCTGACCGCGTATCTGCATCATGCCTGACCGCGTATCTGCATCATGTCTGACCGCGTATCTGCATCATGTCTGACCGTGTATCTGCATCATGTCTGACCGCGTATCTGCATCATGTCTGACCGCGTATCTGCATCATGTCTGACCGTGTTTCTGCATCATGTATGACCGTGTTTCTGCATCATGTCTGACCGCGTATCTGCATCATGTCTGACCGTGTATCTGCATCATGTCTGACCGCGTATCTGCATCATGTCTGACCGCGTATCTGCATCATGTCTGACCGCGTATCTGCATCATGTCTGACCGCGTATCTGCATCATGTCTGACCGCGTATCTGCATCATGTGTGACCGCGTATCTGCATCATGTCTGACCGCGTATCTGCATCATGTCTGACCGCGTATCTGCATCATGTGTGACCGCGTATCTGCATCATGTATGACCGCGTATCTGCATCATGTCTGACCGCGTATCTGCATCATGTCTGACCGCGTATCTGCATCATGTCTGACCGCGTATCTGCATCATGTCTGACCGCGTATCTGCATCATGTCTGACCGCGTATCTGCATCATGTCTGACCGTGTATCTGCATCATGTCTGACCGCGTATCTGCATCATGTCTGACCGCGTATCTGCATCATGTCTGACCGCGTATCTGCATCATGTCTGACCGCGTATCTGCATCATGTCTGACCGCGTATCTGCATCATGTCATACCGTGTATGTTTTGCATGTTATGTGTGTAATATCATGTGTGTGTTCTGATTCTCCGCCTTACAAACGTGATGTTACAACTCACGGTGTTTTCCAGAAATTATTATTATAGTATATAAATAAAATCAATACATAATTATTTTAATTATTTCTCATTTAATTATGAAGAATGTACTGAAAATGTATCTATTGCAAAACTATCAAGATTAATAATAGAAAGATATAATTTAATAAAAAAATTTTAAAATGACATATTTTCCTACATTCTGAAAAGTTTATTTATTCTAAATATGTTTCCAGATGGAATTATCATTAATATAATGAATTATTTAAAATGGTAAAACAACTGTAAAAATAACATGATTGTTTATGTGTGTTAATTGAATATGAAGAGCAAAATATATTTTTAAAGAAATAATGATAATAATAATGATAATAATAATAATAATAATAATAATAATAATAATAATAATAATAGCCCTATGGCAACCTGTCCAAGGTGATTCTGTCTCGCACCTAATGTTTGCTGAGATATGAATGAATGGAAATAATAACAGACCAAAACTAATAATATTAAGTTATGAATGTAATTTAGGAAGGAATTCAGACACTGACCTTCCCACACTGCCGACACTTCCCAGTCTGGCGTCTCCGGTGGACCCAGTGGTGCCGGACCATGTTAGACTGTAAGACAAGAGGCTGGTGAAGCGAGCTGCAGGTCAGGATGATGCGGCCCAAAGACACACTGACCTCTCTGACGGCCCGAGATGCCGGTTCCCGGAAGGACGGCTTGCACCTGAAGTTAATCTGATGGAGAGAAGACAGAATGAGGAGGAGGAGGAGGAAGACCTGAGAAGAGCAGCTCCTTTACCTTCTCCAGCTGCTCCATGCACATGATGTGCACAGATATCTTACATCCAGCACACTTCTTCCTCGGGACAGACTTTTGCTGAGGAACAAAAGAACGATGAGAAGAAGAAGGTTGAACTGGGACCAGACCTAGACCAGAGCCAGGACTCACCAGAGACTTGGCGATGCAGAACTGTTCTCCAACGTAGCAGAAGTCTCCGGAGACGCTGGCCTCGAACCAGATGTGGTCCCCATACTGGGCGTTTTCCTGCAACCACAAGCGACAGCTCACAGCAGCAGTCTTGCAAGCTTTCAGTTCCCCAGTTCCTCAGACTGGGACCAGTGTTAGGGTATCTGATGGGAGGACTCACGGTCCAGTCGATGGAGCTGTTGAGCTGCAGGGAGTCAGCCTGTCCCGCCGCCACCATGTTGGGCTGAGTGGCGCCGTGCTTTGCTATGGCCTTCCTGCTGACAACAACACATGTCTGAAGGAGAGTCATGACATCGTCATCACACGTATGAACCTGCTTCCAGCTGTTCACGTGTTCACGATCAGACCATCAGAATAAAACTGGTCTCCAACAGGCGCACATGCACGGAGTCTGTAAACACAAAGGCTTCCCTGTCAAGCAGAAAGAAGACCGTGGGCAGCCTGGACGTCCGAAGCAGCTCCCGGTGAGCGGAAACTGCTCAGCCTGGAGCTGCATCTCATCACCTCAGTTTTCAGCTTCATAATGTCCCAGGTGGGATTTTTTAATCTCGCCCCACCAGGCGTCATTTTGAGGAAGATGGAGATACAAAACTTTTCACTCTTTATTCGCAGCTTTTTATCGTAATGTTCAGGTTTATGTCATTCTAGGGGAAATGCAGTTTATGACGGTCATTTTTCACCAATAGGAAACTTAACAGTCGTTGAGTATTGATCCTCCAATATTACAGACACTTCTGTATTACACATATTGAATAATGATAATGGAGTGAATGAAGGGATTCATTATTAAAGGGATTCTGCCTCCCAGGTGAGGTTTTCCGGGCAGGAGGAGACCCCGTAAATAAAATGAAAATATTTATATGAGGCAAAAAAAAAAAAAAAAAAAAAAAATCACAGATTTTTATTCCTCCAGAAATTTGAGACTGATCATGTTTCCTGGGAAGACGAGCTGGAGACTGGTGGTCTGGTGGTCTGGACTGCTAGGGGCCTCCAGATGACTCTACATACAGTCAGAAACCCTCATGCAATCTACCGCGTTTAAAAATAAAGTCATGAGTAAAAGAGATGTTAAAACTCAGGAAATGTATGCTGTGTGTTGCCATGATGCCAAGGAGGAAAGACATCAGAATGGTGTCCATTCATCTGAGCTTATCAGGTCATTTACAGGAAACGTTAAAGCCACGGTTCCGATTAGGCCCGACCGATATGGATTTTTTTATACCGATAAAGTCAAAGTTAAAACATTCTAAGCTCATTCTTAAACTCATGTCTACCTGTTAGATGCCATGAACGATCTGAATTATTCACTGATTTAAAAACTGTGAATCCGGTTTTCTTATTCCACAGCACCGACACACCGTCATGTTTCATCAGCTGACCTCTTTCCTTCTTCATCGTATCTGACAGGGAAACCAAAGTGTTCCCACACAAGTTCCTCCGCTCGCCATGACCACGCTGCACTTGTGTGGAACGATTTTACACGCAGCTTTCTTTTATTTTTTCATATCAATCTGCGGATCACGTGTGTGCTGAACCGTAGATACTGATCCGAACGGATCGCAGATCAATGATGATCCGTTGCACCACTAATAATAAGAAGTATTCAGAAGTTGTGTAAATGGCACGCAGCCACCAACTTTCACACACGTTTACGAGGTTAAACACTAAGCACTGCTTTCCTCGCTGCAGCGCAGCCACGAGACACGCAATGACCAGTCTGTAGAGAATGTAAGAAAACATCACTGTGTTTGTTTAACATTTCAACTTATTAGTGACTAAATATAAAATACTGGTGAGCAGACGTGACTTTACTTGGCTCAGCTGCCATCTGTTTCACCGTCCGGTTTGCTCTGTCTCGGCTTCCACGGTAGGAGCCATGACCAAGGATGACCCCGCCCCCGCTGCTTATCCAGCATGGGCGCCATCTGCTGGATAAGTAGCCCAAGTACATTTTTAACTGGGCAGCCTCACAAACAAACATGACAAAAATAAATCAATAAAAAAAAAAATCGATACTGATAGCCGATATCACCCTGGACCCCCATATCAATAATATCGGCCGGCCGATACATCGGTCGGACCCCAGTTCTGATGACGACCAGAGACATTTATCTGCTTTCAGCAACTCTCCTGTGGGTCGCTCTTTTTTCCCGTTTGTTCCTCACAGAGCACTCGGCTCGCAGACTGCAGGTCTACTGGTGGAACAGTCGCTAAGACGACAGGAGGAAGAGAAGGGGAGGAAGAGGAGGACAGGAGGAAGAGGAGGGGGAGGAGGGGAGGAAGAAGAGGGGAGGGGAGGAAGAGGAGGTTTCTAGAGGGTCTCGGCTGCAGCCTGGAAAATGAGGCGGGGCTGGATATTTGGATTGATTGGATTAACCCCAACCCCACGCCCATTGGACGCCCAACCCCACGCCCATTGGTCGCCCATCCTCACGCCCATAGGACCCACAACCCCACGCCCATCCTCACGCCCATTGGACGCCCAACCCCACGCCCATTGGTCGCCCATCCTCACGCCCATTGGACCCCCAACCCCACGCCCATCCTCACGCCCATTGGACGCCCAACCCAACGCCCATTGGACGCCCAACACCACGCCCATCCTCACGCCCATTGGACGCCCAACCCCACGCCCATTGGACGCCCAACCGCACGCCCATTGGACGCCCAACCGCACGCCCATTGGATGCCCAACCCCACGCCCATCCTCACGCCCATTGGACGCCCAACCCCACGCCCATTGGACGCCCAACACCACGCCCATCCTCACGCCCATTGGACGCCCAACCCCACGCCCATTGGACGCCCAACCGCACGCCCATTGGATGCCCAACCCCACGCCCATCCTCATGCCCATTGGACGCCCAACCGCACGCCCATTGGACCCCAAACCCCACGCCCATTGGATGCCCAACACCACGCTCATCCTCACGCCCGAAAAAAGCCAACATGGCGGGACAGTGCACGTTGACAAAGTGGCTTCTGGATAAACCACCAGAATTCTGGACAGACCAGAGCAAAGTGGATATATTTGCATCTTAAATGTGTTACAGCAGCTGTCAGCACAGTGGTGGTTCTGAACTCCTTGCAGTGACTGAGAGGACATTAAGGTGTCAATGTGATCCAGCCGGATTCCATCTGTTCAACTGCTAACGTTGGGTTTATACTGGTGCATCACCAGTTACGATGTTGCCCATGCAAGCTCCACGTTGGTCTGTGGAGGCTCGGCAATCTCCTCTGGACCCAACGTGCACCCCTGCCTGCAGCGCGGTTGCGAGGAAGTACTCCCTTGTGACTGGGGATTACATGTTTTCATGTATGTTTAAATATTTCTGCAGCTCCTGCTAAATTTGTGCAGTAACCATGGAATATAACTTCAACAGACGCTGTGAGCTTTCACTTGCCAAAAGAGCCAGGTAAATCCAGACAAAGCTCATCTGAAATGTGTCATGAAGCAGGACAATGATCCCAAACACAGTAGATCTACCACAGAATCCAGTTTCTGACCTAGACAGAGTCTAGACCTCCACCTGACTGAGGTGATGTGGTGGGACCTTCATATGCTGCAAACCTGAAAGACCTGAAGCGACGATGGGAAAAGATGGGAGCTAAACTCCTCCACAGCCAGAGAGAGGCTGATAACATGATCCTGGAAATCATGTCTTCAGCTTCCTTCAGCCAAAGGAAAAATAAAATGCTGTAAAACTTTAATCAGGATTAAACACCAATCAACTGCTTTGCTCAGCCGGTCTACATACAGCAGGAAGGCGCTCAGGCTCTCCAGCCGGGAATCGTCGGCCCCCAGGGGGCAGAGGCTCCCGGGACCCCGGTACAAGGCTGGATGGCTGACGTAATACACGGAGCTCTTCCGGCTAGGCAGTGGGTGGCCTCTTCCTGGCCAGGGGCTCCCAGCTTTGGAGATGGTGGAGATCTTCCTCCTCCTCTTCTTCCTTTGGCTGGAGGTGCTATAGCAGCTGTAGGGGGCGGAGTCTCCCACAAACACCTGAGAGGAGTTCCTGCGGAGGCAGCGTGGGGCCCGGATCAGGGGCCGGGACAACACGTGGGGGTGATTACTCAACTTATCCAGCGTGGAGGTGGAGGGAGGGGTGGAATCTGGGGAGAAGTTGGGGGCATGGGGCCAGGAGTCCCCCTCTTCCTCTTCCTCTTCCTCAGCCAGCTGCTCCGCCTCAGACACGGGGCTACCTTCTGATTGGCTGCTGTCAAAGTAGACGCTGCTGTCATTTCCTTCTGAGTGGAGGCTACTGGAGCGTGAAAACGTCCTCCCATTGCTGGCCCCGCCCCTCACTTCCACCTGCTGCTCTCCCGCAGGTAGCCCCGCGCCCAGAACCCCATCCTCCTCCTCCTCCTCCTCCTCCTCCTCCTCGGCCATCTGGATGAGGCTGGCCAGCAGCATGGATGGCCCCAGCAGGTGGGCATCAATGGTCCGCAGCTTCCCCACCTTTCTCCGGCACACAGCGAATCTCGGGTTCAAGTTGGGGGTGGTGGTACTGGATCGCCTGCGGGCGTGTCCCCGCCACCTGCCGCGCTGTACAGTCTTCGCCAGCCGTCCCCCACCAGCGCTCGGTGGACCTGGCAGCAGCTGGACACTGGACTGGCGGCGCTGGGTCAGGGCAGAGGATGCCAGCCCAGCGCTGGACCTCCGTCGGGCCTTGCTAGTGGGGACAGCCACGCTGGGCCTCCGCTGACGGCAGGCGCTGGACTCGGCATCCACCTGAAGGGCCGTCTCCTTCCTCTTAAAATGACGACGGAAAAAAGTGTCCATGGTGGATACTGGCCGGACCTCTGAGATGCTCCTCTGTGGCTGTTGGATGCAAACATCAGTTAGCCTGAAGAGATGGAAGCGCAGTCACAGAAATGTGCAAAGGCTTCAGGAAAGTCAACCAAAGAGAGTATCAGTTCTGTTGTAACGACTTGACCTAGAAAGAGTTGAAGGTTTGAAGATTCGGTAGGGACTCATCCTGATTGTGGACTGGACCATCTATTCTATTCTATTAAATTAACTTTTATCCAAAGCGACTTACACATAGGCACATCGGGGGGCAACTCAGGGTTCAGTGTCTTGCCCAAGGACACTTCAGCACATAGTCAGGGGAAGCCTGGAATCGATCTCCCAACTTTCCAGTTGGCTGTAGCTCTTCCTGCTGAGCTACAGCCTGACAGGTAAATGATCTGAAGCCTTTGCACAGTTCTGGACATCATAGGATCAGACACTGCTGGACCACCTCGGTGTAATTCTGATGCTTTTACGGTCAGGCAGGCTGAGAATCACATGTAAAACGACGGAGTTTGAACTGAATTTAGGAGCCCACATTGCCTGGTATGGGTTCTTGCCGTCCGACTCGTGACCTTTTCTGTGATTGCAAGTGTCTGGTGTTTTTTATGGGTCTGAAACCCAGCAGAGAAGATGACGCTGATGGGACAGGAACTAAGAAAGAGCATTCGGACAGACTGCAGGTCCAGAGACTGTAGGATTGAGTAGGAATTCCTTAAATTGTTATACCTCCGTTTCTTTGGTTTCAGTCATATAGAACTTTACTGAAGTAGACCAACGTCATGCAGATCCAAGCTGCTCACCAGGGTGCCAAGCGACCACTGACCAAGCAAAAAAGAAGAAGAAAACCAGCTCACTGACTGGCCGGCACCGAAAACGTCTCATTCACAACCAGTAAACAATGAACCCAAAATAAATTTGTTTGCTTTTACTTTGGTGCTCAGACCTGATCCAGTTTTCAGCAGAATGCATCCACTGGAAGAAGCCGCCAGATATCCCCCATGTTGATGTACACCACTTTGTTTGTGGCCAACTGGAACCAGGAGACATCAGAGTTCTCTTTGTGGGCTTCAACATAAACTGTTTAACTCCAGTTGATTAAACTTAAACTGGAACCATCTGAAAATGACAAAACATTTCTGTAACTCTGTGTGGACTTGTTCTTCTACAGCTCTTCTTCAGATGTTCTGCTTGCAGGTGCAAACACAGACAAACAGCTCTGGCTCTCTGTGATCGTACCAAGATCATTTTACTGATCCAGTTAGTCCTGGTTTCACCTGCCAGGACCACAGGAGCATGAATTATGTAACAGGAAGCGTGGGCTCTCTCTGCAGGAGTAGCAGCATGACAACAGGAAGCTGTCATCGCTGCTGTGGCCTCGACAACGGCAGTAATTAAAGCCACGACTACCTGCTGCCGTCAGGGCATCCAAACAAACACATCACACCAGTAATTAGACTGTGACGACAGCTCACTGATTCACAATGAACAGCAACTGTGTTTGACCCATCCAGTAAACAGCAACCTTCTACACAGAAACAGAGCGCTAAAACCGTCCTACGACGTTAAACACACCATACAAAACAACCCCGAAGACAGAAAGGGCACAAAAGCGATAAAAGAATGCATGCAACTTTATTTATAACGCATTTTAAAAACAACAAAGTTGACTAACATGCCACAATGTGCAGAGCTAAAACTAAAAACAGAATAAACTACATAGAAGAGTAGAATACTACAACTAAAAGTAAACACATTACAAATAAACAGATCTGTCGAAATGAAATCAGATCAAACTGTCATTTAATACAAAAGGCAGCGTAAGCAGATGGGTCTTCAGCAGGGATTTAACAGCACCACACATCAGTCCTTCTGATGTATAAAACAAACAAGAAGATGCAGCATGACATTCAAACCTCCACTGTGTATTTCACTGTTACAACAACAAGCAAAATGGATCAAATTAAGCCAGAAAACTATCAGCATGTTGGTCTAGATTCCCATCATATCACATAACATCATCCAAGGTCAGACGAGACGCAATCAAAGGCAAGACCAAGAGGTCTGACGAGCCACAAAATCTTCCCCCAATAAATAAATCTAATGAACGGAAGGAAAGGTCTTCAGGAACCAGGAAATAAAAGTCTAGTTGACTTTATTCCTGCTTTCATTGTGACAGAAACTGAAGCTGATCACAAAGCTCGCTGACATGATGCTCCTTTTACATCTCTGGTGGCCATGTTGACATGCAGAGTAACATCTGAGAAAGGAGCGAATGAAGACCTTGTTCTGGATCAGGTTCAGTCAGCAGGGCTCTCAGGTGCAGATAAAGGTGACAGGAACGAGCTGATTCCATCCAGATTTGATGTTCACCAAACCTCAGAGTGAACCGGCATGTCAATCATTCAGAGTCACCATTCTGCAGGAGAGGAGGCCTCCACAGCTCCACAGCTCCTCCCTGTCCGACCGTAGAGTTTCTCTGCTGGTCCAACATGATCCCGCTCTCAAACCACCTGTTGGCAACTTCTGCACAAGAACTCATTAACCCTTAAAACTCCAGGCCACATTTGACCATCTTAAATCCTAACCCATCCAGCTGAAACATGCCGACGGGATGTTTCCACGGAGACGGGATGTTTCCACGGAGACGGGATGTTTCCACCTCAGCTGTCAGATTCTGAGGCTAAAATGATGTAAAATAAAAGTATGAATAGATAAAGCAGCAGAAGTTTGTAGAAATAACACATAGATCAGCAGTGACCAAGCCTTCTCTCACCATTCTCTCACGTCTGAAACACACACACACACACACACACACACACACACACACACAGTTTCCATGTTTCCACACGTCTTCCTGCTACTGTCTACCTGCTGTCCTCACTGCAGCACCTCCACCTCAGCTGCATCCCAAACGTATTTATATTTATCAGTTATAGTTTATTTTCATAAACTAATTGTCATCTCTGTTGAATCCGTTTCAACCAGCAGCTTCTGGCTGTTCTTTATGTGTTTTTTTGTGCAACTCTAATCTCTGCATCTCATGAACATAAAAAGTGCTTTTTCCTCTTCAGCAGGTGTAAGTGTCGTGTTCCAGAAGAAAGAAAAGGAGCTCATGATGCAGTAAGAGAGGAACGATGACGACTTCCAACACAACACATGCTGCTGTGAAGAATCTGGATGGGAAGTCTGTCTCTGCAACCTCTCTGGGTTTCATGCTGGAATCCTGTTCAACCGGTCGGTGTGCACGTCTGCAGCCACATGCACGCTTGGCGTGATCTCTGCCGTACTTCAGGACAGTCGTCTCCGGTGACGACAGATTAAGACGTTACATGAGCGGCCGTCGGCAGGTAACCTGCTTCAGGGAAGCCAGTCTATTTATAGACGTTCCTCCTCACTTTCACTCTGCAGCTCACCTGTACGCTGTCTGACAAGCAGCTGCTTCGCCGCCATGAAAAATGCATGTCAGCAGCCTGATGCCTTCACTGAACACTGCAAACTGGAACATCAGTCGGGTAAAAACACTTGGAGGATAAAAAAAAAACTCAACTCACAGTTCAGCAGGTTAATAGTTGAAATCCTCCAGACGTTTCTAGTCGGCGTCTCATAAATAATCTTATAAACAGAGAAAAAGTCGCCAAAAAGTAGAAATACAATCTAAAGAAACCACAAATCAAACTATTTGAGAAGATTAAAGCTCTACATGAAAAAAAGACATGAAATCCAGTAAACTCCTCTTTTCACACACAACAGATTTCATGTAAAAAGAAAATTCTTTTTACAGAAACTGTAAAAGTCTGTTGCAGCCTGAATTTTCATGGTTTTTAGTTTTCTTCTTATTGTCATTCATTGACTTCATGTTTCTTCTTGTTGTTCTCGGCAGCAGAAAGGAGAAGTTTCCACCTTCAGAGGGAAGGAAATGACTCGCGTGCGGCGGATTTAAGGCTTGTGATGCCATGAAACCTGGATCTTTCCGGTGATTTCGAAGCATCCGAAGTGGCTTTTCAGCGCGATTCTCGCTGTTCTTTAGGAACTTTTACTGTTCTCAGATGTTTTGAGGTGGTTTCCAGTGCGTGACCCTGCAGCTCGGACGTCTTATCTGCAGCAGCATAAAAACAAACATCACACAAGCAACCAAGCTGCTCGTGCATTATGAAGAGATTGTTGCCATGGCAACAGCTGCGGTAAACAGCAGCTGCTGAACTGCTGCACATACAGGTGAGACGAGTGGATCTTTCTGACCTGCAGCCATCATCACTTAAACTGGATTAAAACTGAATTTCAGATCAAATGGATCAGAAAACTGAACCTTGATCATAAAAACATGGAAACAGAGTTTCTGTTTCCAAGTTGTTGAAGGTTCCTTTTACCAGAAGTACTTCTAGAGTTGGTTTGTGGGGGACCAGACAGGTTTAGTGCAGCCATGCGGACTGCAGCCGACAGCGCCACCTGCTGACCCCTCCTCACATAACTCAGTCCAAAGCAGGACTTGATGAACTTCAGATACGAGTCGTGTAATCAGATTACTTTTCTTGTCCACAGACTAACGACTGCAAAGACCACAGATAGATGGCGAGAGGTTTTAAATCAGCTTCTGGTGCTGACAGAGCTGGAAGAATCCATCACTCGACATGGATGAAATTAGCACCGATCCTCAAACCACACAGAAATTTGGGATCAATCATGGATCCAGGAATCATCTTTCAGATGTAGTTCAGAGAGAAAATGTGGATATGTTAACATGAGGATCTCTGATTTCCTCAGGAATCAAAACAATCAACATTCCAGGTATTCAGACACATTTTAGTATCTTTAAGCATCAAATCCTCCAGCTGGAGTCCAGATGACTAAAGACATGGAGAAGTTTCCAGACTTACCGCCACCTGTCAGCTTGGCTACACGAACAGCACCGAGACGTCTGCATGAAGTCCAGTCAATCAGACTGAGATCCAGCCTGATGACGGAGGTTTGGATTTTACTTCCTTTATGCAGAGAGAGCCTCATACCACCCACACATGCCCAATCTGAGCAGAACCAGTCCATCCAGATCTTCTGGTTCTGGTAAATCAGACTTAGAGATTCTCACACACATCACAAAGAGGAGGGCAGGTAGGCAGAATGCTAGCTGCGACCTGAACACGACCAAACTGCTCGGTCCGGTGGGGACAACGACTAAAACGTCAACAACTGGAGCGAGATCATGAGCCGGGCCCAAAAGGTCCTGGTCGTTTCCCCAGCAACAGAGTCTGGCAGACTGAAGGAGATGAGATGACAAATACTTTCCTTCATCCTGAGAGAAAACGGTGATGCAGTCGTAGGTTTTTATTTTAAAAGCAACAAGAAACGGTCAGCAGAATGTAATGTGGGCTCTAAAACATCCCTCCCACTTCCTCCCAGCTGATTCAGTCCCTCCCTGAACTGGACAGAAATCCCAATCCCGTCTTCCCGGACTGGTCCACATGACCACACTGCAGTGGTTTCAGCTTAAAACCAGAACCAGTACTGGTCCATGAAGGAATGGAGACATAAAGAGTAGAAGCAGCAGCTTGTTGAGCGACTCGGCTTCAGCTGAACGTGGGAGATGAAAGCATGAGAGGAGGATAGCTGAGACTGAGACTAGTCCGAGGTGGTCCGCAACAACAACAACAACAAACTAACAACAACAACACCACCACCAACAACAGCAACAACAACAAACTAACAACAACACCACCACCACCACCACCAACAACAGCAACAAACTAACAACAACACCACCACCACCAACAACAGCAACAACAACAAACTAACAACAACACCACCACCACCAACAACAGCAACAAACTAACAACAACACCACCACCACCAACAACAACAACAAACTAACAACAACAACACCACCACCAACAACAACAACAAACTAACAACACCACCACCAACAACAGCAACAACAACAAACTAACAACAACAACACCACCACCAACAACAGCAACAAACTAACAACACCACCACCACCAACAACAGCAACAACAACAAACTAACAACACCACCACCAACAACAGCAACAAACTAACAACACCACCACCAACAACAGCAACAAACTAACAACAACACCACCACCAACAACAACAGCAACAACAAACTAACAACACCACCACCACCAACAGCAACAAACTAACAACACCACCACCAACAACAGCAACAAACTAACAACAACACCACCACCAACAACAACAGCAACAACAAACTAACAACACCACCACCAACAACAGCAACAAACTAACAACACCACCACCAACAACAGCAACAAACTAACAACAACACCACCACCAACAACAACAGCAACAACAAACTAACAACAACAACACCACCACCAACAACAGCAACAAACTAACAACACCACCACCACCAACAACAGCAACAACAACAAACTAACAACACCACCACCAACAACAGCAACAAACTAACAACACCACCACCAACAACAGCAACAAACTAACAACAACACCACCACCAACAACAACAGCAACAAACTAACAACAACACCACCACCACCAACAGCAACAACAACAAAAACCAACAACAAACAAAAACAACAACAACGACACTGAGCTGAATACAACCTGAGTTCAGGCCGTCCGACTCCGATGAAGAGCAGGAACACAGTGAGTGAAACACACACACTAAGCTGCTGGTTAAAATAACCCCAGCGCGCGCGCGCACACACACGCGCACACACACACACACACGCGCACACGCACACACACACGGTGCAGCTGATCTCAGAGCTTTCGTCAACCCGCTCTCCTCTCCAGCCCAGCATCAAACCGCTGACCCAGGACCAGCTGCTTTTGTTCCCGCTCACTTAGCAGAGATGAATGAGTCGCGGCGACATCCCAGAATACTTCATTAACACTTCAAGGCCCCGGCGCTGCTGCATTATGGATCCAATTAGCAAGAATAATGACAGGAAGCAAAGCTGCATGTTAATCTGTCGCCAGCGTTCGTCTCCCTGTGGGCGCAGCGTCCCCGCTGGGGCCCCTCATGCTGTCTGCCGGGGGGGCACTCCACATCAACCAGCAGAGGGAACTTTTACGTCCTCCAAACATGTTGGTCCATTCCTGGGGAGAGTCCTCTAGAAGACGTTCAGCATGCTACTGAGAACAGATTAGGACCAGACCTGTTGAAACGCCGTAAGAACATCTTCAATCGCACTTTATTTGTCCTATTTATTCATTCTGATATTTATCATCGTGTGATCTGCTGCTTCCTGGTGTCTTTCCAGGCTGTAAATCACCTGTATGACCACGATTATATCCATTTAATAAACAGCAATTCTATGTTTGCCAACATCAGATTTCAAGTCAGGATCCACCGTTTCCTGTGAAGCAATATCCATCACTTATATCATATTAAATTCATGGAAGTCAACTAAAATATCATTCTGACTTTTAATTCCTTTTAATCAATTTAAATCAATAAAATGTTCTTATAACAAAAGACAGACAAGTAAAAAAAAATATCACTCCAAATAAGACCAGTTTCAAAATAAAAGCATGTTTGATGAATATTTATTGTATTGATTTTGAACGGTGTTTGCCTTTTAGTAGGACTGGGCGACTAATCGATTTATTTAAGTTTTTATTCAACTTTACAAGAGGTGCTGCTGAGCCTGAGAACTCCCTGTATTTTTGTTGTGTTTGAACTTAAAACAAAAACAAGTCATTGTAGTTATTTAATTTTACTGTATTTTCTGTGGAAAAATTTCAGACTCATTTATTTAACCTTTTATTCAACTTTATAAGAGATGTTTCTGAGTGTAGGAAATTCAGGCACTTCTGGAGCTATTATTTTATATTTGTGTCATTCAATAAACATGCTTCAGGCATTACAATTTAGTTCAGTCTTTGCATTATTCAATTTTTTTACCCCCATTTTTAAACTTTTACTGCAAATGAATATTGGCTCCAAATATTGGTTATCGGCCTCTTCGAACCACTAATAATCGGTATCAGTCCTAAAAAACCCATATTGGTCAACCTCTAATAATCATTTTTATAGTTGGAATAATTAAAAAAAAAAAAAAAAAGGACATTTATACAGTTCACCTATGGTCATGAGCTGTGGGTCGTGACCGAAAGAAGGAGATCTCGTATACAGGCGGCTGAAATGAGTTTCCTCCGCAGGGTGGCCGGGCTCTCCCTTAGAGATAGGGTGAGGAGCTCGGTCATCCGGGAGGAGATCAGAGTAGAGCCGCTGCTCCTCCGCATCGAGAGGAACCAGTTGAGGTGGCTCGGGCATCTGGTCAGGACGCCTCCTGGACCTCCCTGGTGAGGTGTTCCAGGCACGTCCCTCTGGGAGGAGACCCCGGGGAAGACCCAGGACACGCTGGAGGGATTATATCTCTCGGCTGGCCTGGGAACGCCTCGGGATCCCCCCCGCAGAGTTGGCAAATGTGGCTGGGGAGAGGGAAGTCTGGGCTTCCCTGCTTAGGCTGCTGCCCCCGCGACCCGACCCCGGATAACTGGCAGAAGATGGATGGATGGATGGACATTTCTATGTTTTTATTTTGACTCTTAACTGCAGAGATTTGGTGATATCTCAGAAAACGTTTGTTGCTTGTCCAGTCAGTGAGTGACAGCAGAAACAGTTTTACAAACCCCCAGCTCGCCATTGAAAAGGGGGAGAGGTTTGTAAACATTAAACCCACAAATAAGTTCCTTTCAAAATAAAAGGTGTTTATTTGCTGGCATGATTGTTGTAGTCTATGCCAAACAGGCAGGAAGAAGAAACACAAAAATTGTAACAGGCTTTGGGTCACACCCTGAACAACAATAAGGGTGACAAACTACCCACAACCAAGCCACTTCTTTTAAGACAGTTCACAAATCACCCCTACTGGGCTCACAAATACAAAGATTCAAAGATCCGTACTACAGCACAAAACCACTGTCCCAGGCTGACAACCCAGCCAAAGTGAGGCAAGCTGAGCCATCTACACTCAGCTGCCCTGAATGATTGCCAGCCTGCTCCTTAAATAGGGCTGACGAGCTGGCCCAGCTGAAGATGATGTGGATCCTGGAAGGAGCAGTGCAGCCAGTTGTTGGTTGGAAACAAAGCCGTCAGCCAATAGTCTAGTGGAGATCACAGTCAGATTTGCACAAGAAGCACTGGGACGTAACAAACAGCCAATCAGATTAGCCAGAAACAAACCACGTAGACCCAATCACATCAGTTTAAAGGGTTATATGGAAGTACTGCCATCCTGGAGAGACTGGACCTGCTTTGATTCACAATTCTTGGGATTGGGAGGAGTTATTGTTTTCTTGGGGTGGGAAAATCGAATAGAAAAATCAAATATCAGGATTTTTTGCTTCACAATTTTAAAATTGATTTTTTTTTTTTTTGGTTAAAAAAATCGTTTTTTTCTTTTGTTAAAAATTGAATTTTTTCCAAATAAATAAAAATAATCCATAGTAAAAAAATTTTCATTTGTATTGTTTTTATTGATATTTTTACTAGTCTCCTTGGGCATTATAGCAGCCGAATGATGGTCTGGCTAATGTGTTGTTTTGTTTTCCGAATTTAAATCAAATTAAATGACAAGTGTAAAAAAAATTTGTACATTTTTTTTTGTTTTTAGTTAAAAAAAAAACAAAAAAACAACAGCAATATTGGGGAATCATGAGAATCGCAATTTAAATCAAATTGGCACCCAAAAAAAAAAATCGGAATTGGCATATTGACATATTGTCAAAGCCCCATTGCTTTCTGACCTGTTAGGTCTGCAGCGGCAGCCTCTAAAGACCAGTGTTCCCTCCACAAAGTCACTGTCCTCAACAGCGAGACTCTGTCCTCTCTAGTGCCTTTAAATTAGGAGACGGATTTGAGATCTGGAAGAGGCTTAAAAGATCAGCAGCTCTGGCTTCCATTGGACCTGTGTCCTGCTCGGGCTTCACCTCCTGCTGCCTGAACAGATTACTGTCACCAACAGCCGGGAAGGTACAACACCCAGGTAAGTTAATCTGCTCCTCCTCTGATCTGCCAATCACACGCAGCATGAAAACTTCCCAACACTCAGATTTACCCTCCATTTCTCCCCACGCTGCTGTACGCAAGTCGGAAGGAAACTGATTATCACAGTTTCAAAAATGTTCGTCAGACTCTGAAGATCCCACCAGCTACTGTGTAGAATATCTACAGATTTAAAGAACTAGAAGGAATCTCTGAATACTGGGGACAAGGAGGAAGGTCAAAACTGCTCAAAAATAAATCACTGCAAGACCTCCAGAAATCAGACTGAAATCCACACATGCAGGTTAAAGTTCCGTCATATGTGAAGAGGATCCAGAAAAACGTCGTCTTCTCTGGACCAAAGCTCATTAAAATGTTCTGAGTAGAAACCTGGATGAAGACTGAGACCCATGAAGACTGAGACCCATCCAGGTGATGCCTCTTTGATGGAAAGCTTTACAGATTTCAGCAATGATGCTGAACCACATCCATCACAACAACATGGCTCCACAGAGTCTCCCCCACCTGCTGGACCACCTGCTGGATGACATACTGGACCACCTACTGGGTGACATACTGGATCACCTATTGGATGACATGCTGGACCACCTACTGGATCAGCTACTGGATGACATGCTGGACCACCTACTGGATGACATGCTGGACCACCTACTGGATGACATGCTGGACCACCTACTGGATGACATGCTGGACCACCTACTGGATCAGCTACTGGATGACATGCTGGACCACCTACTGGATCAGCTACTGGATGACATGCTGGACCACCTACTGGATGACATGCTGGACCACCTACTGGATCAGCTACTGGATGACATGCTGGACCACCTACTGGATGACATACTGGACCACCGACTGGATGACATACTGGACCACCTACTGGACCACCTACTGGATGACATGCTGGACCACCTACTGGATGACATGCTGGACCACCTACTGGATGACATGCTGAACCACCTAGGACCACCTACTGGATGACATGCTGGACCACCTACTGGATCAGCTACTGGATGACATGCTGGACCACCTACTGGATGACATGCTGGGCCACCTACTGGATGACATGCTGGGCCACCTACTGGATGACATGCTGGACCAGCTACTGGATGACATGCTGGACCAGCTACTGGATGACATGCTGGACCAGCTACTGGATGACATGCTGGACCAGCTACTGGATGACATGCTGGATCACCTACTGGACCACCTACTGGGTGACATGCTGGATAACCTACTGGATGACATGCTGGACCACCTACTGGATCAGCTACTGGATGACATGCTGGACCACCTACTGGGTGACATGCTGGACCACCTACTGGGTGACATGCTGGACCACCTACTGGGTGACATGCTGGACCACCTACTGGATGACATGCTGGACCACCTACTGGATGACATGCTGGACCACCTACTGGACCAGCTACTGGGTGACATGCTGGACCAGCTACTGGGTGACATGCAGGACCACCTACTGGGTGACATGCAGGACCACCTACTGGGTGACATGCAGGACCACCTACTGGGTGACATGCTGGACCACCTACTGGGTGACATGCTGGACCACCTACTGGGTGACATGCTGGACCACCTACTGGGTGACATGCAGGACCACCTACTGGGTGACATGCTGGACCACCTACTGGGTGACATGCTGGACCACCTACTGGATCAGCTACTGGATGACATGCTGGATCAGCTACTGGATGACATGCTGGACCACCTACTGGATGACATGCTGGACCACCTACTGGATGACATGCTGGACCAGCTACTGGATGACATGCTGGACCAGCTACTGGATGACATACTGGACCACCTACTGGATGACATACTGGACCACCTACTGGATGACATGCTGGACCACCTACTGGATGACATGCTGGACCACCTACTGGATGACATGCTGGACCACCTACTGGATGACATACTGGACCACCTACTGGATGACATGCTGGACCACCTACTGGATGACATGCTGGACCACCTACTGGACCAGCTACTGGATGACATGCTGGACCAGCTACTGGATGACATGCTGGACCAGCTACTGGATGACATGCTGGACCAGCTACTGGATGACATGCTGGACCAGCTACTGGATGACATGCTGGACCAGCTACTGGATGACATGCTGGATGCTGTCACCCAGTAGCTGACATACTGGATGACATGCTGGACTAGCTACTGGATGACATGCTGGATGACATGCTGGACCACCTACTGGATGACATGCTGGGCCACCTACTGGATGACATGCTGGGCCACCTACTGGATCAGCTACTGGATGTCATGCTGGACCACCTACTGGATGACATGCTGGACCACCTAGGACCACCTACTGGACCACCTACTGGATGACATGCTGGACCACCTACTGGACCAGCTACTGGATGACATGCTGGACCACCTACTGGATGACATGCTGGACCACCTACTGGACCAGCTACTGGATGACATGCTGGATGCTGTCACCCAGTAGCTGGTCCAGCATGTCATCCAGTAGCTGGTCCAGCATGTCATCCAGTAGCTGGTCCAGTAGGTGGTCCAGCATGTCATCCAGTAGGTGGTCCAGCATGTCATCCAGTAGGTGATCCAGTATGTCATCCAGTAGCTGACATACTGGATGACATGCTGGACTAGCTACTGGATGACATGCTGGATGACATGCTGGACCACCTACTGGATGACATGCTGGGCCACCTACTGGATGACATGCTGGGCCACCTACTGGATCAGCTACTGGATGTCATGCTGGACCACCTACTGGATGACATGCTGGACCACCTAGGACCACCTACTGGACCACCTACTGGATGACATGCTGGACCACCTACTGGACCACCTACTGGATGACATGCTGGACCACCTACTGGATCAGCTACTGGATGACATGCTGGACCACCTACTGGATGACATACTGGACCACCTACTGGATGACATACTGGACCACCTACTGGATGACATACTGGACCACCTACTGGATGACATGCTGGACCACCTACTGGACCAGCTACTGGATGACATGCTGGACCAGCTACTGGATGACATGCTGGACCAGCTACTGGATGACATGCTGGACCAGCTACTGGATGACATGCTGGACCACCTACTGGATGACATGCTGGACCACCTACTGGATCAGCTACTGGATGACCAACTGGACCACCTACTGGATGACCAACTGGACCACCTACTGGATGACATGCTGGATGACCAACTGGACCACCTACTGGATGACATGCTGGATGACCAACTGGACCACCTACTGGATGACATGCTGGATGACCAACTGGACCACCTACTGGATGACATGCTGGATGACCAACTGGACCACCTACTGGATGACCAACTGGACCACCTACTGGCTCCATCATTTCATTCCATCATAGTTTTATCAGCTCATTCTGTTACATGTGAAATCCATGACATCATCAGCTGTGGAGGACCACGTCAGGTCTTGATGCCTCCAGATCCAAATTCCTGTTAAATAAAACCAGAGGCTTTCTGCAGGACAGGAACAGGATCCTGGACCAGGCCAGAGTGGGAGGTTTGCTTTCTGACGAAGACGAGCGCCAGGGCGAGCATGATCGATGGATGTGATCGGCAGCTGATCCATTTCCTGGTCTCAACAATTTTAACTTCTTCACGCTGCTCTGCTGCCATCTGCTGCTCACAGCAGACTTTGGCTTTTTATCAGCTGATGAATAAGTCAGGGTTTTTGGAGATCCTTCATCTGATGATCTCCTCCTCCTCCTCATCTTCCTCTTCCCCCCTCAGAGCCTCGGCCCCCCCTTCTGCATCAAACTATTTATGGAAACAGGGCAGCAAGTGACACAGATAGTCCAGGAAATGGGTCTGTATAATCCCTGGGTCCCGGGTGCCACACACACACACACACACACACACACACACACACACACACACACACACACACACCAATCAGACAGCTGACTTCACGACAATGGTCGTGTCTCTGTGACGACCAACAAACACAATCAGCTAATGGCAGAGCGATGGAGAAACGCCAACATGGAGACCAAGAGTTCTCCATCAGGTGTGTGAGGTGTTTCTATGCCAACAGCAGAATGGAAACACCTGACTCAGGTGTGTGTCCAGGTGTGTCTGGATGTTCTGCTACCATAGATGAAGCTGAGATGACGAAGAATGGAAATGACGACATTGGAGCATCAAAACCTCGGAGGTTAAAACCTTCCAAGGCCTCTTGTTGCCAACATGTCCCCCGTCTGTCCATGTGACGTCTTACGTCTCTCCCATATTGTTTGTCGGCGATAAAGTCGAGGACAAAAAGGACACGTGGTCTGCAGCAGCAGACATCAGATTAACTTTATTCAAACATAAACAAGGTTTCGTGTCCTCTGACTGGTTTCTGACTGTCCACACACCGTGTCGTTCCTCTGCTCTGCTTCTAGAGTAAATTCAGAAACTGTGGACGGAGTATTTATAAATGTGTCCCTGATTAATCCACCAGAGAGGTCCAGATGGTCGCCTGAAAGAAATACTGTAAACTGATAAATAAAGACATGATGTTGCCGCCGTTTCCAATCAGGACATGAACATGATGTACAGAATGGAAACTGGTTATTACACACTCTCTGGTGTCACCTGAATGCAGCACAAAGAGTCTAAACCATTCAGACCCATCAGGTATGTTGTTAGATAACACAGAGACAAACTGGTTTGTCAAAAACATTCTAGTCTGCAGGGGGAGTTTTTCCTTCAAAACAAGACTCGGGGCACAAAATGGACCCAGTAAGGCCTGTCCTGTGGCAAGAAACCCATCCTACCTGTCCCACCTTTACAACTGCTTTGAGAGATGGATCTTTGATCAGGGTCACCTGGGTAGTTTCTGTCTGCATTGTGATGATGGAATAGCTTCACCCAAACATCAGCTGCGAATATAATCAAAGTTTTCTTTCATTGTTGTTCATTTTTTTCTAATAAAAAAACAAAATTGAAAAAAAGTCCAAAATTTTTCGCCAAGCTGGAACCAGAAGGTTTTCCCTCTGGTCTCCCTTCACGCGTTTCTCATCACTAATATTTCCTCCCGAATCTCGACTCGGTCTGACAGCTCCGTCTCAGATGTCTCACATGAGCTTTTATCTGGTTAGATTAATGAAGAGCTTTTAAATGGAGTCATGACTGATGGAAACGCTGCTACAATGCCTCCAAATTTCATTCTGTCCAGTCCAAATCTAATGGCTGATGTCTTGCATTAGTGATGCTGCAGATATCTGAGCTTACATAACAAGTAGGAGGCGGAAGCTTTTTAAACACGTTACAGAGCAGGGAGCATCCTCCAAGCCGTGTCCGAGCACAAACGTTGAGATGGACTGGGTCTTCTAACGCTGGTAGTTCTGGTCCCCACAGGTCATCCACTCAGGACAGAGGATATTTATTTATCATCTGTCCCAGTGCTGCCCTCCATTAAATCGGTTCTTTGTTTCAACACGACTCTACTTTGGGCCGCGGGGTCAGGGCCCTGCGCGTCGGGCCGCGGGGTCAGGGCCCTGCGCGTCGGGCCGCGGGGTCAGGGCCCTGCGTGGGGGTTAGGACTGCAGGAAAAGGAAGAGGAGTCGTCCTCCGTCCTCTTTCTGTCCTGGCGGAGACGCAGATTGAATTTTCTCCCTTCAGGCCTTTAATTAACTTCCATTAATAGCAACTGTAATTAGAGGACCTGGGAGACCAGAACCTGACTGGACCTGGACCCGAACCCGTTTTATCACAGCAGCGGAACCTGCAACATGATCCAGTTCTCCAGACCTGTCCTGGTTCAGAGTCATGCGGATGTTACACAGAGACCAAAGAGGAAGTCACAGCATGGAAAACATGCGTGAGGCAGATCCCTGAACCAGCACCTGACCCAGCCTCAGACCAGGATCCAGAACCAGACCCAAAACGGAGGCAGCTGGATTTAATCTCTCTAATGTTCGTCTTTCTCTAAAACATTCCCACAGAAACTCCAACAGAACCACAACTATGACCAACCCTAACCCCACAGCCCAGCACAGCGGACCAACTGGTTTACTAGACTGGTTTTACTGGAACCTTGCAGATCTAACAGGAGATTATCTGCTTCTGGAGTCCAGCATGGATTAAGAGATAAAATGGCTCTGAAACTGGCCTTCCATAAACGTTTACTGGTGTAGGACATGTGGAGGTGGTCTGGGACCATCCGGACTACCAGAAGCTTTCAGCAGTCCGGTGGTCCCTGCTTCATGGGGGGGGTTCGTTCTGAAAACACCTCGTGACGAATGAAATCCGCAAAATGACAACCTGATTCTTTTTTCACAATTCCTCGGAGTGTTTACACACCTTTCCCTAACTATGATGAACATTCTCACACACTTCACACACACTCAGAGACCTGCATACATTTCTTCCCGTAAAACCTTCCAGCTCCTCGTCTGGAACGCCCCGCGTGGTGAAGGGGACCGGCCCAATCAGCGGGCTGACGCATCAACCCACAGGTTCAGGTTCACTCAGACTTCCTCTCCACGCCGCCTGATCCGCTGTGAGTTCAGGGTCTCAGTGAGTAAATAAATAAACTAGAAAAAAAAACGTCCACCAAGCGCCACCCTTCTCCCCGTGTTCTAATCATTTCTTCCCAAAAGCCCCTCATGTTTTCATATTCTGGATCATAGTATCCGGAATGTTTCCTCTACCTGGATCAGTCTTCCATAAATTTTACAACCTTTCGGAAGCTTTTCCTGTGGTTTTTTCCATTCCGACCATTTTTGTTTGTTATGTGGACAAATGCTGAAAATGGCACGATGTCACGAATCCTTTAGAAAGTTCCTGGATCTAAACGGTGATCCGGATCAGCACCAACATTAAATCAGCTCTTCTTTTCCTACGTTTCCAACAAGTCCTGAGAATTTCAGGACAATCCGTCTATAACTTTCTGAGTTATGTTGAACACAGACAAACAGACAGATAAACAAACAGAACTGCCGGTGAAACGACCTCCTTGGTGGAGTAATGAGAAAACTGGGAAGCAGGATGTGATGGATTTTCATGTGGTTCCTGCTGAACCTGAACCGGGACTTAGTGGTGCTCTTAGTGGTTCTGAGAGTCCAGACTTGGACTAAACACCATTCTGGGTTTATTTGGAACATTTGCTGTGGTTCAGGTTGAGCTGTGGTCTGTAAAGACCTGCTGGGGGGTGTAAGGAAGTCCATGTGGCTTAAAGAGAAGCAGAAGCTGGATGAGGAGCTCAGACTTCAGCATTTCATCACATTTCTGAAACTTTTTCCTCTTTTGACTCAAAGCTCTTTTTGGTTTTTCTCTGTTTAAACGGGAAATTCTAAGCTGTTGCGTTTAAGGTCTGTGGGTCTGCTGAGCACCTGTGATGCATGAGGAGGACCCTGACACTCACCTCCTGCAGAAGATTCTCAGACCAGTGAAGGTCCTGCTGTTGTGCTGGGGGGTCGGGGCGGCTGGGGGCGGCTCGGCGCTGGAGGAGGCGACGGGCTCCTCCTGAGCGGCCTGTTCCTCCGGTGGCTCCATGGTGTCCTGCGTGCCGAGCAGGTCTCAGCGGCGGGGCTGGTCGGCGGCGGTGTTGGGGGGGGTCCGGCCCGCCATCCTGGCGGCTCTCCGCGGTCCCACACAGGAAGTGCGGCTGCAGATGTGCCGCGCGCTGCCGCACCAGGAAGTCTGCAAGTCTTCCCGGAGTTCCAGCCCCGGCGGGGGGAGGTGGAGGAGGAGGAGCAGGGTCGGCAGCAGGAGGTGGGGGCTCGGAGAGGAGCTGACTTCCTTCCTGACTCTCCTCTCTCAGCAGAGCTCCATTTCCAGGAAGTTTCCGGAGAGAAAAACAAAGTGGCGGAGAGGAAGGAGGCGCGCTCCTGCTCCTCTTCTTCGACCTGTTGCTGCTCTTCTGGGCCTCCTCTCTCCTCTTCTGGCTGAGTTGCGTCTCTCCTGCTCTGATCTCCTCCTTCTTTCCTTTTCTTGTGACTTTTTATCTCAGCTCTGCCCCCCCTCCTCCTTTCCTCTGCCCCGCCCACACCGCGCTCCCCGGTCTCTGATTGGCTGAGCGCAGAGAGGTGCGCTTTTTGCCACCTGCTGGTCCAGAAGAGTTTCTGCAGCGGATGAACTAATTTTCTCCCGTCCAGCAGCAGCTGAAGCGTCTACCTGCCTGATTAGGCACCAAAGAAGGAAGTTTTAGTTTCCAGAAACGAACAGCTTCGTGGTTCTGCCTCTCGTGGATCGTGTGCGTGAAGCCCCACTCAGCCCTGCTGCCCTCCCACATAGTTTTTACATAAAGATGGCAAAGCAGCCCACTCTCTGGCAGAGAAACAGCTGCAGTGAAAAGCATCAAGGCCCACGCACAGTTCTCCTTCACACGCACGTGGTGCCTTCATCCCCTGGGTTCCCGCGCGATGAGGAGGGTTATTTCTGACAGCCAATTAAAAGATGTCCTAAAAAAGACCTGCATGTGCTGAGACAGGCCCTCTGTGTGGATGTCCACAGTGTCCACGCCAAGAGGTCAAAGTTCAGAAGGGATGCCAGCTTTTTTCTCCACTTTCTTTTCTGCTTTTAAGCTGAATTATGAGATGTTTTCTGTTTCCTTGTCTTCATCATTTGACATTTTCACCCTCAAACATGTAAAATATCTTTGTTAAATCCACCTACAAGAGACAAAGACTTAAAGTTCTTCATAATATAAATACTATTCATGTTAAACATTTCATTGAAAAATCTTTTAAAAGATTTTTTGAAAAAGAACATGTTAAAACATTTTTAAAAATGAAACATTAAAATTAAATCAAAAAATTGAAATAAATAAAATTTTCAGAAATACATAAGAAGAATAAAAAACAAAAAACAAGAAAAAACTTCATCTTCTGCCGCCTATCTGGGGTCGGGTCGCGGGGGCAGCAGCCTAAGCAGGGAAGCCCAGACTTCCCTCTCCCCAGCCACATTTGCCAACTCTGCGGGGGGGATCCTGAGGCGTTCCCAGGCCAGCCGAGAGATATAATCCCTCCAGCGTGTCCTGGGCCTGGGAAATTCTGTCCATATAAGTTATGAACAGAATTGGTGATAAAGGGCAGCCTTGGCGGAGTCCAACCCTCACTGGAAACGAATCCGACTTACTACCGGCAATGCGGACCAAGCTCTGACACCTGTTGTACAGGGACCGGACAGCTCGCACAAGGGGGTCCGGTACCCCATACTCCCAGAGTACCCCCCACAGGAGCCCCCGGGGGACACGGTCGAACGCCTTCTCCAGGTCCACAAAGCACATGTAGACTGGTTGGGCAAACTCCCATGTCGTGCCCAAGGTTTAACTTAAGGCTTAACAAAATCCATCATCGAACTGCGGCCCAGGGAATCCTGATGCCAGGTGTACATATGGACACTCTTATGTTGGAACATGGTGTTCGTTATGGACAATCCATGACGAGCACAGAAGTCCAATAACAAAACACCATTTGGGTTCAGAGGGGGGGGACCATGCCTCCCAATCACTCCCCTCCAGGTCTCACTGTCATTGCCCACGTGAGCATTGAAGTCCCCCAGCAGAACAATGGAGTCCCCAGAAGGAGCACCCTCCAGCACTCCCTCCAAGGACTCCAGAAAGGGTGGGTACTCTGAACTGCTGTTCGGTGCATAAGCACAGACAACAGTCAGGACCCGTCCCCCCACCCGGAGGCGGAGGGAAACTACCCTTTCATCCACCGGGGTAAACCCCAACGTGCAGGCACCAAGCTGGGGGCTGATGAGAATGCCCACACCTGCTCGGTGCCTCTCACCATGAGCAACTCCAGAGTGGAAGAAGGTCCAGCCCCTCTCGAGGGTTCTGGTTCCAGAGCCCAAGCCATGCGTCGAGGTGAGTCCAACTATATCTAGCCGGAACCGCTCAACCTCGCGCACAAGCTCAGGCTCCTTCCCCACCAGAGAGGTGACGTTCCACGTCCCTAGAGCCAGCTTCTGCAGCCGGGGATCGGACCGCCAGGGTCCCCGCCTCTTGCTGCCGCCCAGCTCACATTGCACCCGACCCCTACGGCTCCTCCCGCAGATGGTGAGCCCACGGGAGGTGGGGCCCATGTAACCCTTTCGGGCTGAGCCCGACCGGGCCCCATGGGCGAAGGCCCGGCCACCAGACGCTCGCTCACGTACTCCGCCTCCAGGCCTGGCTCCAGAGGGGGGTCCCGGTAACCCGCATCCGGGCAAGGGAACATTTATGCCCAGGTTGGTCGTCATCATAGGGGTCTATGAGCCGTGCTTGGTCTGGTCCCTCCCCTAGACACCTGTTTGCCATGGGTGACCCTACCAGGGGCATAAAGCCCCCGACAACAGAGCTGCTAGGATCTTCGGGACACACAAACCCCTTCACCACGATAAGGTGACGGCTCAGGGAGGGAAACAAGAAAAAACATTTTACTTAAATTTTCTTCATGAATAAAAATCTCATCTCATCTTCTGCCGCTTATCCGGGGTCGGGTTGCGGGGGCAGCAGCCTAAGCAGGGAAGCCCAGACTTCCCTCTCCCCAGCCACATTTGCCAACTCTGCGGGGGGATCCCGAGGCGTTCCCAGGCCAGCCGAGAGATATAATCCCTCCAGCGTGTCCTGGGTCTTCCCCGGGGTCTCCTCCCAGAGGGACGTGCCTGGAACACCTCACCAGGGAGGTCCAGGAGGCATCCTGACCAGATGCCCGAGCCACCTCAACTGGTTCCTCTCGATGCGGAGGAGCAGCGGCTCTACTCTGATCTCCTCCTGGATGACCGAGCTCCTCACCCTATCTCTAAGGGAGAGCCCGGCCACCCTGCAGAGGAAACTCATTTCAGCCGCCTGTATACGAGATCTCCTTCTTTCGGTCACGACCCACAGCTCATGACCATAGGTGAGGGTAGGAACGTAGATCGACTGATAAATGGAGAGCTTCGCCTTCTGGCTCAGCTCCTTCTTCACCACGACAGACCGGCGCAGAGTCCGCATTACTGCAGACGCCGCACCGATCCGTCTGTCGATCTCACGCTCCATCCTTCCCTCACTGGTGAACAAGACCCCGAGATATTTAAACTCCTCCACTTGAGGCAGGACCTCACTATGATTGGATAGTATCCCATATTCCCACTATGAATAAAAATAATTTTAAAAAATTGAAATAAAAATAAAAGAAAAACATTCATTCATTCATATCCTGAACCGCTTAATCCAATTCAGGGTCGCGGGGAAGCTGGAACCTATCCCAACTGGCTTTGGGCGACAGGCAGAAAAAGAAAAACACTTTTATAAAAACAAATTCTAACTATTAAAAACTACACAGATAAAATGCATACAAAATTAAAATAATTAAACCTAGACAAAATGTCTTTATTTACTTAATTACAATTGAAAATATATTTTCACTTAAAATTAGGACTGTCAGCCTATCACAACACAGAAATGCACATTTTCAGAAAGCTTCTGTTTTCAAGTTGTTTAAAATTAAATATGACATTTTTAAAAACAGAGAAGAACATTTTCTTATAACAAATAAAAAGCAGTAAAATAATAGATGTAGAAAAAAAAGAAAAAATTCTGATACCAATAAAAACAAAGATCAACAAGGTGAAAAATAAAATAATCTCCATTCACCGTCTACAGTCTCGTGTCCACCTTCTCTACTGGTCAGATGGTGTGATAGACCATGTAAAATCAGACTCGAGAGTTTCTACCATTAGCCCTGCGATGGAATGGTCACATGTGTACCTCTTGACCAGTGATTGTTGGGATAGGCTTCAGCTTCCCGCGAATTGGAGTAAGCAGTTAATAAAATTGGTGCGTGGATAGATACAACTATTATCCAGGAAAGCTCACCTGTAATTCCACTTGGTAGCGTTAATGTGTCAGTTAGCTGTTCAGCAGACTCCAATAACTCAGCTAACCTGTAGCCAAGTTTGTTTAAAACAAACAAATACAGATAAAAAATAGTTTAAAATCCCCTAAAAGGTAAAAAAAATATTGCAGAGAAACAATCAAATTAATCAGGCTGGGTTTTGCAAACAGTGGTAAAGACACACAGGAGAGAGGTCTACATGAAGTGTTAGCGTACATGAGCTAGCGCCAAATAAAGCTATCCATATGTGATAGATAGATTTATTTCATGAACACACTAAGCACAAAAAAACAAAGAAAATGAGCTACAGATGCAGAAAACATCTGTTATGTCTGGTTTCTTAAAAAATAAGAAGACACCTCTTTTAAAAAATAGTTTAATTAAATGTTTTGTATTTCAATGTCTAAATAAAATATGCATTTAATTACTTTTATTCATCAAATATTCATTTTTGTCCATCTGTCCTTGAAAGTATGAACATGGTCAGCAACAGTACTCACTCAGGCAGGCTGTGGTGGTTTAACCAGATCATGTCAGTACTAAGGGGACAAAAGTGAGACACAAAGTGAGCGTGTTTTCATGATGTTTCCACCAAATTCTCACCCTACCATCTGAATGTGGAGCTAAAATGGAGACTCAGACCAGTTTTCCCATTTCTGATTCAGACAACTGCTGCTTGCTGGAATTTTCTCTTCTTCAGATCTTCTGTGTAAAGATGGTTGTGGGGGGAAAATCCTAGTTAACCATGTTCACCGTGACTACATGCTGCCATCTGAATTTAGGGAACATTCATACCAGGACCGTCCAGGGGACTCCGTTAGATTAGGTGAGGATTTCCAAACCATTTCACACCTTGGTTTCTGTTCAGTCTGCACAAACTCACAATGATCACAATGAATTTGCTTAAATTTATTGTGTCAGTAAGATGTCTTGAGATGAACTATGCAACCATCCATTTTCTTAACCACGTGTTCCAGGTACCTGCAGGGAACCTGGGGCTTATCCCAGCAGTAACTGGGCGAGAGATAGGTGCACCTGAACCGGTCACCAGTCCATCACAGGAGATGAACTTGTCATGTAAATAAAGCTGAATGATTTATTTCTAGGTGACGAATGTCACACATTACTCGGATTAGGGGTGTCCAGTTCCGGTCCTCCAGGGCCACAATTCTGCAGGTTTTCTATGTATCTCTGCTCCACCATCCATCTCTAAGGGAGAGCCCGACCACCCTGCGGAGGAAACCCATTTCAGCCGCCTGTATACGAGATCTCCTTCTTTCGGTCACGACCCACAGCTCATGACCATAGGTGAGGGTAGGAACGTAGATCGACGGGTAAATTGAGAGCTTCGCCTTCTGGCTCAGCTCCTTCTTCACCACGACAGACCGGCGCAGAGTCCGCATTACTGCAGACGCCGCACCGATCCGTCTGTCCATCTCGCGCTCCATCCTTCCCTCACTCGTGAACAAGACCCCGAGATATTTAAACTCCTCCACTTGAGGCAGGACCTGACTCCTGACCCGGAGAGGGCAATCCACCCTATTCCGGCTGAGGACCATGGTCTCAGATTTGGAGGTGCTGATTCTCATCCCAGCCGCTTCACACTCGGCCGCGAATCGCTCAAGCGAGAGCTGGAGATCACAACCAGATGAACCAACAGGACCACGTCATCTGCAAAAAGCAGGGACCCAATCCTGAGGCCACCAAGCCGGATCCCCTCAACACCTCGGCTGCACCTAGAAATTCTGTCCATATAAGTTATGAACAGAATCGGTGATAAAGGGCAGCCTTGGCGGAGTCCAACCCTCACTGGAAACGGATCCGACTTACTACCGGCAATGCGGACCAAGCTCTGACACCTGTCGTACAGGGACCGGACAGCTCGTACAAGGGGGTCCGGTACCCCATACTCCCAGAGTACCCCCCACACAAGCCCCCGGGGGACACGGTCGAACTCCTTCTCCAGGTCCACAAAGCACATGTAGACTGGTTGGGCAAACTCCCATGCCCCCTCCAGGACCCCAAAGAGGGTATAGAGCTGGTCCACTGTTCCGCGACCAGGACGAAAACCACACTGCTCCTCCTCAATCCGAGATTCGACTATCCGGCGGACCCTCCTCTCCAGGACCCCTGAATAGACCTTACCAGGGAGGCTGAGGAGTGTGATTCCCCTGTAATTGGAACACACCCTCCGGTCCCCCTTCTTAAAAAGGGGGACCACCACCCCAGTCTGCCAATCCAGCGGTACTGCCCCCGATGTCCACGCGATGCTGCAGAGGCGTGTCAGCCAGGACAGCCCCACAGCATCCAGAGCCTTAAGGAACTCCGGGCGGATCTCATCCACCCCCGGGGCCTTGCCGCCAAGGAGCTTTTTGACCACCTCAGTGACTTCAGCCCCAGAGATAGGAGAGTCCACCCCTGAGTCCACCAGCTCTGCTTCCTCATCGGAAGACGTGTTGGTAGGATTGAGGAGGTCTTTGAAGTATTCCTTCCACCGACCCACAACGTCCCGAGTTGAGGTCAGCAGCTCCCCATCTCCACTGTACACAGTGTTGATGGAGCACTGCTTCCCCCTCCTGAGCCGCCGGATGGTGGACCAGAATCTCCTCGAAGCCGTCCGGAAGTCTTTCTCCATGACCTCGCCGAACTCCTCCCATGCCCGAGTTTTTGCCTTGGCGACAGCCGAAGCCGCATGCCGCTTAGCCTGTCGGTACCCATCAGCTGCCTCCAGAGTCCCACAGGCCAAGAAGGCCCGATAGGACTCCTTCTTCAGCTTGACGGCATCCCTCACTGCTGGTGTCCACCAACGAGTCCTGGGATTACCGCCATGACAGGCACCAACGACCCTACGGCCACAGCTCCGGCTGGTCGCCTCAGCAATAGAGGCACGGAACACAGCCCATTCGGACTCAATGTCCCCCGCCTCACTCGGGACATGGTTGAAGCTCTGCTGAAGGTGGGAGTTGAAGCTCGCTCTGACAGGGGACTCAGCCAGACGTTCCCAGCAGACCCTCACAACACGTCTGGGCCTGCCAGATCTGATTGGCTTCCTCCCCCACCATCTGAGCCAACTCACCACCAGGTGGTGATCAGTTGAAGCTCCGCCCCCTCTTCACCTGAGTGTCCAAGGCATGTGGCCGCAGGTCCGATGATACGACTACAAAGTCGATCATTGAACTGCGGCCCAGGGAGTCCTGATGCCAGGTGTACATATGGACACTCTTATGTTGGAACATGGTGTTCGTTATGGACAATCCATGACGAGCACAGAAGTCCAATAACAAAACACCATTTGGGTTCAGAGGGGGGGGGACCATGCATCCCAATCTCTCCCCTCCAGGTCTCACTGTCATTGCCCACGTGAGCATTGAAGTCCCCCAGCAGAACAATGGAGTCCCCAGAAGGAGCACCCTCCAGCACTCCCTCCAAGGACTCCAGAAAGGGTGGGTACTCTGAACTGCTGTTCGGTGCACAAGCACAGACAACAGTCAGGACCCGTCCCCCCACCCGGAGGCGGAGGGAAACTACCCTTTCATCCACCGGGGTAAACCCCAACATGCAGGCACCAAGCTGGGGGCTGATGAGAATGCCCACACCTGCTCGGCGCCTCTCACCATGAGCAACACCAGAGTGGAAGAAAGTCCAGCCCCTTTCGAGGGTTCTGGTTCCAGAGCCCAAGCCATGCGTCGAGGTGAGTCCAACTATATCTAGCCGGAACCGCTCAACCTCGCGCACAAGCTCAGGCTCCTTCCCCACCAGAGAGGTGACGTTCCACGTCCCTAGAGCCAGCTTCTGCAGCCGGGGATCGGACCGCCAGGGTCCCCGCCTCTTGCTGCCGCCCAGCTCACATTGCACCCGACCCCTACGGCTCCTCCCGCAGATGGTGAGCCCACCATCTGCTACAACACACCTGACTCAAACGAATGAGTCATTGTTCTGAACTTTATTGGCCAAGTGTGTTGGAACAGCGACACATTGAAAACCTGCAGGACAGCGGCCCTCGAGGAGCGACTTTGGACCCCCCTGAGTTAGATGCTTCTCTTCTCTTGCAACACTAAATCAGGGAAAGTTTCATTCTTTTATTTTCATTTCATCAGAGAAAGCAGCAGATATTTCATGCTTCCTTTCATTTGTTTAGACATACCCATTTTCCATTTCAGGTCTGCAACATTTAAACAGTTCATGTCCGGCGTGGCAGAGCGAGTCTCTGAAGAGATGAAAGAGAATAAAAATATCTGAAGGCAGTGAGTAGTGCAGCTTATATAAGGGATGTATTATTACTGCAGCTGGTAAAGCTGATTTCCACACACATACATCCTGCTTTCCATCGACAGCCAGAAGCTCCTTGCCTTCAGAAAGACTCCAGAAAAAACGTTGCTGGAGATTTAGTTTAAAGGAGGCCTGATGTTTTCCTCTCCATGATGAAGGTTTTAAACTGAAAGGAGAACCTTCAGGTGCAGCATAGGAGCGACCAGACTCAGCTGTAGCTCTTACTACACTTCTGTCTTCACCTACACATCCATCTACTCAGGTCAGTGAGTAGATGGATGAACAGGGGAAAGTTTCATTAGTAATAACTGCTAGTTTCTCTTCAGGCAGCACAGACTTTCTTTTGTTTTACTTTTCTGAGTTGAAATTTCAGTTCTAAAATTTCTTTCTGTTAATGTTCGGGGCTTAAGAGACATTACAAAGCGGAAAGCCTTATTTTTATATGCAAAAAACTTTGATGCAGACTTCTGTTGTATCCAAGAAAGTCACTCAGTGGAAACGGACTATAATTTCTGTGGGGGGAAGACCTTTGGATGTCACATGGAAACCAGCATTCGGGAGGAACAATGACTCTTAAATGCAAATTTGGAGGAAAGATTGCTTCTGTTCTTACTGATAAAAATGGACACTTTATATTGTTGACTGTTTATTTATCAAACCAATTTTACTTAGTGGGAAATGTCTATGGGTTTAACAATGACAGAGAAAATAAGGAGTTGTTAATGATCCTAAGTTCACATATTAATTCTTCTGTTAAACATTTTGGGAAGGTAAAAATTATTTTGGGTGGAGACTTTAATGCTACATTTAATGACGAGATTGATTGATTCCCTAGTAGAAAGAGAAAAAATAGCACTCTAGTTAACTTCATGACTGAAAATGGCTTGATAGATGCATGGCGATCAAATAACCCTAATTGTACAGAATATACCTGGAGTAACAAATCTGGCACCTCCCAGTCAAGAATAGACCTTTGGCTGGTATCAGATTCCATGTTAAACCTACCATATAAGACTGAAATTAACCCAAGCCCTCTAACTGATCATAAAACCATAATCCTTACACTAAATTTTTCTTCATGTGATGTGAGGAAAAAACTAACCCCTGGCTACTGGAAATCAAACAATCAGCTTTTAATTAGTGAGACATTAAGACTGAAAATAAAGGATTTATTCTTAGAATTTGGCAGAACAAGAAGAATCTTATGGTAAATTTTGGGAGCTCCTAAAATTTGAGTTGCAAAAACTCTTAAGAAAAACTGGTGCGAATCTTAAAAGAGATGGGATGAAAGAGGAAAATGATTTGACGACAGAATTAATCTGTCTTCAATTCCACCTGAAAATTTGTCCGAGGAGCAGAGAATCCAGTTGAACTCCTGGAACAACTGTATATAACTAAAGCCAAAGGGGCTTTTGTGTGATCAAGGGCCAAGAGGATTGAAAAGGGTGAACAGAATTCCAGTTACTTTTTCAAATGAGAAAAACAGAGACAAAAAAGGAATAGTATAGACAAATTGTGTTTAGATGGAAAGATTATTGATAATCCAAAAGAAATCGCTACGATGTGCGAAAATGATTTTAAATCTGTATATGAATCAACACTGTCACTAGAAGATGTTCACCATTTCTTTGGTGCTATGAGTAATGTCAGCATTATTAGTGAAGGAGATAAATCAAACCGATAACTCTTAATGAAGTGAAATATGTGAAATGAAGCAATGAACAAACTCAAACCAAATAAACCTCCTGGCACAGATGACTTATCCTCTGAATTTTATCAACACTTCTCAGAGGAACTAGCTCCTTTCCTCCTAAAAGTAGTTCTTGAAAGCTTTGAAACTGGAAAATTGCCAAAGTTTAATCACTTTAATTCCAAAACCACATAAAGACAGCTTGTTATTGGATGATTGGTGTCCTGTTTCCATTTTAAACAATGATTACAAAATCCTTGCTATGTGCTTTGCTGAAGAACTAAAGTTAGTTCTAGATAATATCATAGATGAGCCTCAGAATGGATTCATGCCTAACAGGTACATAATTGACAATATTAGATTGGTATTTGACATTCTTGATTACTCCGATTTAATACAGATGACAGTTTTATTCTGTTCTTAGATTTCCACAAAGCATTTGACTCCATAGAACATGAGTTTATGTTTGCAGCACTTGCATTTTTTTGGCTTTGGGGAACAGTTTATTAAATCTATAAAAACTCTTTATACTTCTGCAAACAGTTCAATTAAACTTCCACATGGAAGTACCAAAAGGTTTGATTTGAATAGAGGGATACGTCAGGGTGTCCAGTTTCTCCATATCTTTTCTTACTCCCAATGCAAATACTGGCCACTCATATTAAAAACAGAGAGCTTTCTGTTGCAGGGAGGGTTGTCGCTCTAAACCAGCTAGCAGATGACACTTCCCTTTTTTTTACAGGATAAAACCCAAGTAAATGTTGCTATCAGAATTCTTACTGCTTTTTCTAAAGCTTCTGGCCTGAAACTAAACATGTCTAAGAGTGACTTGTTCTCCATTAAACCATGCAATGAAATAGAAATGTCAGGAATTCCCATAAAATCTAAAGTTAAATACCTGGGAATATCTATTTTCAAAGATGAACATTTGAGGACTAGTGAAAACTTTAATCCCCTAATAACAACTATTAAACAAAAATTTGATCTGTGGATCCAGAGGGATCTTCGTAGAACCGGCCGTGTCCTGCTGTCTGAAGCTGAAGGGTTATCTAGACTCGTGTATGCCAGCTCTGCATTAAATGTCCCAAAAGATGTGTGCTTGACTGCTGACAAAACTCTTTTTAATTTCATCTGGAAAAGAAAAGTCCATCAAATCTGCAAGAATGTAATGATTAATGATTTAAACTCTGGTGGTTTTAATGCTTTAGATTTTTACACACTACATTCTTCCTTTAAAATAAAATGGATCAAAATGTGTTTGTTAAATCCAAAGTCATTATCGACTTTTATCCCCCATCACGTTTTTTAACCCTTAGGTGGTCTTAACTTTCTATTAAGGTGCAATTACAACATAGATAAAATACCCATTAAATTATCCAACCTCAACAGGCAAATGCTTCTTTCCTGGTCTCCAGTATACAAACATAACTTTTCTCCACACTCTTATTACATCTGGATAATATATGTATATATATATATGTACATATATATATATATATATGTATACGTATGTATATATATATGTATATGTATGTGTATATATATATATATATATATATATATATATATATATATATATATATATATATATATATATATATATATGTATGTATATATATATATATATATATATATATATATATATATATATATATATATATATATATACATAATCGAATTACACAAAACAGTCACACCTACCGTAATGAAAATGTCGGGAGCAGACTTTCAAAGATGTTGGGATGTTTGTAAAACTTAAGTCGGTGCGTCTAATGGCCGATATCCATCCGTCTCTTCTGGGTTACATCAGATACAGGACTCCCTTGGTTCTGCTTCCATGTAGGAAACGAGTGAAAAGACAAGCCGTTATCTATTTTTTTTTCCGATCGATCGTGTGCTTGGACATTGCAGCCGACTACACAGCAAGTTCTTCTCATATTTACTGCAATCCTTCTCTATGGCCTCAAACAATGGCAGCTTTTCCCATCAGCCACTGCGTGGCCAACATCGTGACATCACGTTGCCAAGCCCCATAATTAAAATATTCTTGGATAGCAGCAGCTATGTTTGGGCTACGGGTATAGACTGTATATAAAGAGCTAAGGGTTACGTTTATGTTTTGAAAACTACACAACAACTTCCGGTTCAAAAGCCGTCTGGCAGCATCGTCCAATCAGCGATTTCTCTTGTTGCCCGCTGATACCCACCTCTTCCGGTATGTTAATGTCGTTGTGCTTTTTCTAAGTTTGTTGTCGTTTTTTATTAGGCCTGAGCACCGAAGGCAGTGCGAACACATGCATACACATGATCTACATGCTAGAGCGAACAAAAAATCCTCTTAATGTCATGGTGAAATGTCGACAGGAAGGCGGCCATTTCAGGTCAAAGTCAATATTTTGGCGTTTTAGCACCTCGCATTTTAACGAACTCGTCCTAGAGCTTTTATCCCACTGAGCCACAAATTGCTCAGGATGTTCAGGAGGCATGTGTGATTCAATGTTGTGTTATTTCTTCTAATAGGAGACTTAGTTTACGAGGGGCGGGGCCTCAAAGTTTGATGTCTCGCCATGAAAAATTAAACGGATATAACTCCCACATAAAGCAACATTTCTGCACCAAATTTGCTAGATATGATGGCAGTCCCCTCCTACAGAGTTCTATATGTCAATATTTTGATTATGAAATAGCCACGCCCCCTGGAGGTCAAAAGTGTTGTTTTTTGCTCACACACCCATAACTCTGGCTTGGTGGACACCACATGGCCCAAATTCACTCAGGCATCACAAAACATGTTGGTGAAGAGATCTGATAAAGGACGTTGCTCTACACCGCACGGCGTGCCCGTGACGCCATGGCGAAGTTCCATGCGGCGGCGTGACATCATAAATCACTATAAAATTGTCAATTTTGATCTGATCAGCCTAAAACTTATAGGGATTAATAAGGGATCAGTCCTGAACAGATTAATGTGACATTGCTGGTGTAGACCTAAGCCCCGCCCACTTACAACAGGAAGTGGTTTTTTCCACGTTTGAGGGTCATGCTTCTAAGCAAATGGTCCCAAACACTTGAGACTCCTCCAAAACATGTCAAACCCATTCATGATGCCACAATAAAAACCTCAAGTCGCTACGCTAAACGGGACATGGCGAATGGCGGTCCAACGCCATGAAACAGGAAGTACCTGTGACCAAGCCATGGAACCTTGGACCGCCACCAAACTTGCCATGACTGATGACAGTAAGGCCCTGAACTAAGCCCCATTGAAACATTATGGAATAAATGGAGCATGTCTCCATAGCGCCCATTACAAAATTTCAATCAATCAGCCCCGCCCACTACATTGACCGACATGGATAAAATTCAGCACAGTTGGAGAACCTTCCAGTACCTTCAAAAAAGTCTCTTGGACATATGGGCTAAATTCAACAGGAAGTCGGCCATTTTGAAAAAGGTGCCATTTTTGGGGTCATTTCTTTGCCATGCATTTTAAACAACTCCTCCTAGGGATATTGTCCAACTGACACCCAACTTGCACAGGATGCTCAGGAGGCATGTGTGATGTAAAGTTGTGTTATTTCTTCTAATAGAAGATTTAGTTTAGGAGGGGCGGGCCCTCAAAGTTTGATGTCTCATTAACAAAGACTTATTGCTAAAACTCCCACATAAAACAACATATCAGCACAGGATTCGACACATTTGATGCCAGTCCCATGATGAACAAAATATTCAATGCAATAATATGACTATGAACTAGCCCCACCCCTTGGCAACAACAAGTGTCTGATATCATGAACCAGGAAGTACCTGTAACAAAGCCATGAAACCTTTGATCTTCACCATACTTGCCATGAGTCATGACAGTTATGTCCTTAATAGAATAAAATTAAAATATAGTGGAAAAGATAGTAAATGGCTCCATAGCGCCCCCTACAATATTTTAATTAATCAGCCCCGCCCACTACATTGACTGACATGGATATGATTCGGGAAACTTGTAGATCCTCCCAGTACCTTCAAAAAAGTCTCTTGGACATATGGGCTAAATCAAACAGGAAGTCTGCCATTTTGAAAAAGGTGCCATTTTTGGGGTCATTTCTGTCATTTTCTTTGTCATGGATTTTGAGAAGTTCCTTCTTAGAATTTTATCTAACTTTAACCCAAATACTCAAGAGGCATGAGTGATTAAAAGTTGTGCTATTTCTTTTAATAGGGGATATCATTTAGGAGAGGCGGGGCAGCAAAGCAGATGTGATGCAACGAAAAGGAAAACTGACATAACTCCCACAAAAAACAACCAACCTGCACCAAATTTGCTACAGATGATGCCAGTCATATCCTTCACATTTGTGCATGTCAATAATTAGATGATAAGTTAGCCCCGCCCCTTGGTGACAGGAAGTGACCCTTCATAAGGCCGAAATGGCCTGAAGTGCAGTCTGGCTGCACTTTAGGTTGAGAGAGGCATGGGAAGGATGTTGCCAGGGGAGGCGGTGGCATTATGCCGAGCGGCGCCATGGTGCGAGGGCCTATATCACCGCTTGTGGTTTTAATTTCTTATTCTTATTCTTCTCCGAAATGAATTGCCTTTTTGGGGCACTGAACATGCCCCAAAACTCACCAAATTTTGCCTACCCCCCCAATGGAATGTGAAAATTTACGTATTTTAGTGTGCTCGGGACAATTCGGGCGAAATTGAACGAGAGCACCACCTATTTTTAGAGCCCCGCCACTGCATGTCATCAATCTTAAAGAAAATTGACACACATGTTCTACATGACACGGTGAACAAAAAATCCTCCTAACGTCATCATGAAAAGTCGACAGGAAGGCGGCCATTTCAGGTCAAAGTTGCCATTTTGGCGTTTTACGAACTCGAACGAACTCGTCCTAGGGCTTTCATCCAATTGACACCAAAATTGGTCAGCATGCTCAGGGGGCATGTGGGATTAAAAGTTGTGCTAATCGGTTACAGAATCCAGGGCGTGTAGGAGGGGCGGGGCTTCAAAGTTTGATGTCTCGCCGGGAAAAACAAAATTAATATAACTTCCACATAAAAAGACATATCGACACCAAATTTGCTAGATCTGATGGTAGTCCCATCCTGAAAAGTTCTATATGTCAAAATTGGATTAATGATTAGCCACGCCCCCTGGTGGCCAGAAGTGTTGTTTTTTACTCAGACACCCATTTTTCTGGCTTTGTGTACACCACCAAGCTCAAATTGGCTCAGACAGCAGAAAACATGTTGGGGAAGATATCCAGTGAAGTTCGTTGCTCTACGCTCCACGGTGTGACCGTGCCGCCATGGCAAACTTCAATATGCCGCCATGACATCATAAATCACTGTAAATCCCTCAATTATTAACTGATCACCTTCAAACTTAGAGGGATCAATCAGGGCCCGGTCTTGAACAGATTGATCAACCATTTCCAGTCTAGGCCTAAGCCCCGCCTACTTCCAACAGGAAGTGCTTTTTTCACATTAAGTGGTCTATGTCCTCTGGAATAAACCTCAAGAACTTGAAACTGCTTCCCAACATGTTAAACCCTTTCAAGTTGCTACAGTAAAAAACTCAAGTTGCTCCGCTAAACATAACCATGGTGAATGATACTCCAACGCCATGAAACAGGAAGTAGGTGTAACCAAGCCATAAAACCTTTGATCTCTACCAAACTTATCAAGATCCAGGACAGTCATAGTGTCAACTAAGCCATGTAGAAATATGCTGAAAAAGTCCCAATGTGTTTGAATAGCGCCACCTAGAAAATTTCAATTGATTAGCCCCGCCCACTCGATTGACTGAAATACATGAAATTTGGTACATATGTGCTCCACGTGAACCCCTACAAAAAACCCTCCTGGACTTCATGGCTGAATTCAACAGGAAGGCGGCCATTTTGAAAAATGTGCCATTTATGGCGTCATTTTGGCCTGTTTCTTTGTCATGTTTTTTAACAAACTTGTCCAAGGGTTTTTATCCAACTGACACCAAAATTGGTAAGGATACTCAGGAGGCATGTGTGATTAAAAGTTGTGCTAATCGTTTACAGAATCCAAGGCGTGTAGGAAGGGCGGGGCCTCAAAGTTTGATGTCTCGTCATCAACAGCAAATTCATATAACTCCCACATAAAACAATATATCTGCACCAAAATTCATACATATGATGCCAGTCGCATAGTGAACACAACTGCATGTCAACAATTGGTTTACAAATTAGCCCCGCCCATTGGCAACAGGAAGTGTCCCGTTTTAAGGGAAAGGTTGCATTTTATCTCTGATGTACAACACCAGATCTGACCCAAACATACCCTGGGTCAACCTAGTGCAATGCTGACCACAAAGACATGTCCATATGACATATCCACCATAGCCACGCCCCCTGGAGACAGGGAATCCATTGTTTTAAACCCTAAATTAGCTGATGTGCAGCCTGGCTGCAGGTGAGGGTGAGAAAAGCACAGGGGGAAGTTCGCCAGGGGAGGCGGTGGCAAAAGGCCGAGCGGCGCCGTAGGTGTGAGGGCCTATATCACCGCTTGCAGTTTTAATTTGTCATTGTGTTTTATCTTTTTTTTAAAATTTTTTTTTTATTTGTTGTTTTTTTTTTTAATTTTTTGTAGTGTTAATTAAATTTGTTGTGTTTTTTTAATTTGTCATCGTGTTTTTTGTAATTGTTGTTGTCATTTTTAATTTGTTGCTGTTTCTTAATTTGTTGTTGCGTTTTTTTGTTTTGTATTTGTGTTTTTTGTTTGGTTGTTGTGGTTTGCACTTCAGGGCCACCGTACTAGTGTTCTCTGGGCTCCACAACAAAGATTAACAGCCGCAGAAACTTGCTTTTCATGGATGACTTGTTAAGCCTAAACCAATCAGATGTTGCAGCTCACAACAGCCTTAATTGTCATAAAATAAGCTTGTTAAAGTCAAATACTTTCTCACAATTAAACAACCCAATGTTTTCCTTACAATATTAGCTAAATGGCTGTAACAGTATGTAAGGGAGCAGAGCCTTTAGAGTTGCATCAGTAAGACTGGGACCCAATGGAAAGGTTCCAATAAAATAGTACGGCTCAGAATAAATATCCTAGCCGCCTTTCCAGTTTTTACCCCTGGAAATACATAATAATGAAATGAAAAATACTTTATTAATCCCCAAAGGGAAATTCAATATTGTAGTATATAATAATTAACTAGAGGAGGTCTTGTTCCGGAGGCTGATGGTTGCTGGCAGGAATGATCTTCTGTATCTTTCAGTCTTACATCGGACCTGAAGAAGCCTCTCACTGAACACACTTTGTTGTTTCATCACTGTGTTGTGGAGAGGGTGTGAAGAATCCTCCATCATCTTCATCAGCTTGTGCAGCATTCTTCTTTGGACAATCAGCTCCAGCGGCTCCAGAGTTACTCCAAGCACAGAAGCAGCTTTCTGGATCAGTTTGTTGATTCTCTTCAAGTCTCTGGTTCTGATGCTACTACCCCAGCAGATGCTGCAAAGCTGACTGCACTCTCCACAACAGACTTATAGAAGATATGCAACATCTTGGTGCAGACGTTAAACCATCTCAGCTTCCTTAAGAAGTACAGTCTGCTCTGACCTTTCTTGTAGATGTAGTCAGTGTTGCATTTCCAGTCCAGTTTGTTGTCCAGCTGAACTCCAAGATACTTGTATTCCTCCACCACCTCCACCTCCTCTCCCAGGATGGAAACAGTGCTTTGTTTATTCTTCTTTCTCCTGAAGTCAACAATCATCTCTTTTGTTTTGCTGCTATTTAACATTAGATGATTGTCACCGCACCATTTAACAAACTGACTGACCAGTTCTCTGTACTCTGCTTCTTGTCCATCCCTGATACACCCCACAACTGCAGAGTCATCAGAGTATTTCTGCAGATGACAGGACTCAGAGTTGTACTGGAAGTCTGAGGTGTACAGAGTGAAGAGGAATGGCCAGAGTACAGTTCCTTGTGGTGCACCAGTGCTGCTGACCTCCATCTCAGACACACAACCTTTCAGTCTCACAAACTGGGGTCTGTTTGTGAGGTAGTCATAGATCCAGGTGGTTGTGGAGGTATCCACCTGGAATTTATGGAGCTTCTCACATAACAAAGCAGGCTGAATGGTATTAAAAGCACTGAGAAATGAAAGAACATGACCCTCAGAGTGCTGCCTGAATGGTCCAGATGAGAGTGTGCTCTCTGGAGCAGGTATATGATGGCATCTTCAACCCCAAGTCCATTACGATATGCAAACTGGAATGGGTCCTGAAAGGTGTTTACTTGCTTGTTGAGGTGAGCCAGTAAGAGTCTCTCCAGGACTTTCATGATGTGAGATGTCAGGGCAACTGGTCTGTAGTCACTTGGTTCAGCTGGTTGTGTTTTTTTAGGCACTGGAACAAGGCAGGAGGTTTTCCACAGCACTGGGACTCTATTTTGTCTCAGACTGGTGTTGAAAAGGTGCTGGAGAATCGGACATAGTTGTTCTGAGCAGGTCTTGAGAACTCTGGGACTGACACCATCTGGACCTGCAGCCTTGTTCTGGTTCAGTTTCTCAAGTTGCTTCTTAACCTGATTGCAGGAGACAAACAAGGTGGAGGTCTCAGGATGTCCTGATGTGGAGGGAGATGAAGCTGTGTTCTGGTCCATGACTGAGCTGCAGGGTGACAGATTGGAGGCGTGACAGGAAAGCAGTGGGCTTATGGAGGGTGTGTGGTCTGTTGGGCTGGAGGTAGGGGGTGAACTGAACCTGTTGAAGAATATGTTCAGCTCATTAGCTCTGTCCAGACCTCCATCAGGCTGGTCCCCCTTTAACTTGAAGCCGGTGATCTTCTTCATTCCAGACCACACATCCCTCAGGTTATTCTGCTGGAGCTGACTTTCTAACTTCCTCCTGTAGTCCTCCTTGCACTTCTTAGTTTGTGTTTTAAGTTGTTTTTGTGTTGCCCTCAATAACTCCCTGTCTCCATCCCGGAAGGCTTTCTTTTTGATGTTCAGCAGCTTTTTCAGGTCACTGGTGATCCAGGGTTTGTTATTGGGGAAGCACCTCACTGTTCTTGTTGGGACGATGCTGTCCACACAGAAGTTTATGTAATCTGTCACACACTCAGTCATGGCGTTGATGTCGTCTCCATGAGGTTCACAGAGGACGTTCCAGTCTGTAGCCTCAAAGCCTCCTCTAAGAGCATCTTCAGCTTCAGCAGACCAGATTTTGATAGTCTTTGTGATGACTGGTTGCTGCTGAACGATGGGCTTGTAGGTGGAGGTGAGAAGAACCAGATTATGGTCAGATCTTCCTAAAGGAGGCAGGGCAGAACAACTGGATCCATTATTCATATTTGCATAAAATAAGTCCAACATCTTATTTTCTCTGGTGGCGCAGCTGACAAACTGCTGGAATGTTGGTAGAGTTGCAGAGAGGGAGACGTTGTTGAAGTCTCCGGAGATCACCATGAATGAGTTTGGATGCTGTGTTTGTAGCCGAGCAACGACGGAGCTGATGACGTCACAGGTTGTGTCTGGTGCGGTACCAGGTATTATATAAACCGCTACCAGAATAACACAGGTAAACTCTCTGGGTAAATAATATGGACGGAAGCTCACAGCTAACAGTTCCATGTCCCTTGTGCATATCTTCTCCTTGACAGTAACATGTCCAGGATGACACCAACGCTGGTTAACCAGCACTGCAATTCCACCACCCTTTAGCTTTCCGCTGTGTTGTCTACTGCGGTCTGCACGGACCGTTTTAAAGCCCGGTACAGACACATTACAGTCAGGGATGTGTTCATGCAGCCATCTCTGGGTGAAGCACATAATACTGCACTCTCTGTATTCTTTCTGAGACCTTGTTAGCATCTCGAGCTCGTCTGTTTTGTTAGCTAGCGATCTCACATTACCCATGACAACGGTCGTGAGAAATGGTTTAAATCTCCATCGCTTTCTCCGCTCTCTGACTCCCGCTCTGCATCCTCTTCTCTTTCTTTTCAACTCCATCAGGATTTGATGTGTTGTTTCACTGATAATCCTGATTTGGGAGAGGTTAATCAGTTGATCCCGATTGTAAACAAGTCTTTCGTTGCCATGAAGACTCATCATAACAAGCCTAGAAAGAGCAAAAATGTGCAGAAAAATCTTCCTTGCAACACACCCTCCGAACCGGCATGAAATCCTCAGAATAAAATACCTAATTTGAGGTAATATCTATGTGAGAAGACTGGAGAGCCACTTTTAAAACAATCAAGATAGCAAGTCAGAGCTACTACAATTTGCTGCCAACAGATGTTGCAGTCCAGAATCTCCTAGTCTGGTATGCATCTCTGAATGCGTACCAGTCCAAAAGGCAGCTTCCCAGACCCGTTGGTGCAATCATGGCTTTAATACCTTGTAAATTGAAATTTTGGCCATGACGTGGACATGTTCCATCCATTTATGGTCAGAGGACTTTCTGATGTCAACATTTATGATAAACAGTTCAATTTCTTATTTGACAAACATTTCCACCTCATTTTTATCATTTTATCATTTCTGTTGCTGACACAATTGAGTTTGCAGCCTGGATGATAGAAAAACGCGTCTAAACAGATGGTAAAAACAGCAACTGCTTTAGTATTCAAGTTCACCAAAACAGAGCCGCTGGACTGTGTAGTACGGTGGCTGGGAAGTGCAACACAAATTAAAATTTCAAAAAACATTTCAAAATTCAAAAACAAATTTGAAAAAAACATTTTGAAATTTAATTCACCATATGAAAACAAATTTCAATTTCAAAAATCTAGTTTAAATTTAAAAAAAAAAAAAAAAAACCTTAAAAAAAATTGTCTTTACTTCAAAAACCTAGTTTAAATTTAAAAAAAAAAAAAAAAAATTGAATTTGAAATTGTCTTTATAGGAAACAAAAACACATTTTCAAACAAAAATTTATATTTCAAGAAACATTTTTCCATTTTTAGGGAAGAAATATACATTTTAGATCATTGTGCTTCTTCTTACTGTCATGTGTAAGTTGCTTTGGATAAAAGCGACTTCCACATGAAGCTGTTTTTATGAAATTTTGATTTGTTTTGCACTTCCGAGCCACCGTAGTTTGGTGGTGCTTGTCTGTACAACAAAAAGCCATTTGAAAATGGAGTGCAGGTAAACCAGACAAGACCACCATAATAAAATATCAAGAAATAAGACTTACTCAACTGAATCAATTTCTATGTTGGTCTCAGGCATGGTTGACCTGGTACCTGAAGCTGTACAGAGTTTTGTCTCCAACATCTGGCTCTTCATCAGGCTACGACGAACATGGTTGCGTTGTTACACACTGAAGTCCCATCTGTGATCCCAGCAAACCCTGGAGAAGATGCTCTGTTTCTCTGATGAGGTGGAAAAGTGTTAGCTGCAAATCCAACGATGAGAACAGTCGTGGGTTTGTGTTTTCACATGTTTTCTGATTCCTGTGTATCATCAGAACGTCACGCTGTCAGTTTAAACACCACCTGTAGCTGCAGCTGTTAACATATGTACATGTTTTAGTGTTTCTATGTGCAAAGGAGAAATTCAGAAGACCCAAAGCTCATGTTGCTCATGTTTTTCAGCAGCTTGTTCAGATGTTCAACGGCGTGCACGTTATCCATGAGACTGTTTTAAAAGTTTTTTCACTGAAAGAAATTAGCATTTTATGTTCTCATTTAACACATCTCAAAGAAAACAGGGTCTTTCATTGTTTAGGCAGATTTCAAAGAGACCCTGTAATTGTAATTTAGTGGAAGCAGTTTGAGGTTTTTTGGCTTTTATTTTTCCAGAAACATCAATATCTACAGACATTGCATGTATTGTATCTGCAATACTTTTTTTTAAAATGTCACAGTACCGCTCTGTTAATAGAAAAAGCAAATTGAATCATTTTTCCTTTTTGACAATGTCAGTGAATAAAACTGCTAAAAAAAAAAATAGTCCTGGTGTTTTCCCTCCATTTCCATTGTGTCATGTGATCATCGCAGCCTATCAGTAATAATGGTGTTTTCATACTTTACTGATTTAGTGCAAGAACCTGATGAGGATGGGTAATGCCAACATTTTTTCTTTCCATAAAATGGCATTAGTTTTTGGTACATTTCATCAATATTAATATTTTTGGCCCTTTGAAGAAGAATCAATCGTGATTTTCTTCCTATGCATTAATATTTTTTATTGTTCGGAAATTTTTAAATTTTAATAAAATTCATGACTTATAGTTTATATAAACTTATAGTTTATATAAACTATAATAAAATATGTTAAAAAGTAAATTATACAAAAGCATAAAACGGTCATCTTAAGTAAAAAACATAAACCATTCCTAATAATTTGTTCTTAAAATCTTACTTAAATTTTTTTTTTAAATTGTAGCAAAATCTTCATAATGCATTTGTTCGTGGCAAGGATCAACTTCTATGAACACTCATGCCGACACGTTCAAACATTTATGTCATTTTCACTTGTTCTATTAATCAAAATACAACAATAAACACTGCAATAAAGTCTGGGCACAGTTTTAACTAACTTTTAGTAAAGTACTTATTATTTCAGATAAATAGGAGATATTACAAACTGTGTATAATTTTCCTTCATTTTCCCCTTCAAAATCAAATAAATATAAAAAAAAGACCATATGAATTCACTGGATATATTTATTAATATTTTTGGTTTGCATTCATCCTCTTATGATGTTTGTCCCAGGGGTTCCTGAAGGCATTGTGCAGGTTTTAGATGATGGTCTGGTGATCTGCAGCGTGAGTCAGCTGCCTGTTTTGTCTCTTTGGTCAAAGTTCAGCGTCCTTCTGTCCCAAAGTTAATGTTAAACCATGAAATGTGACAGAGGGCATGACAAGGGTGAACACCACATAGGTATGTGGGGTTATTTCCTGGATCAGGTCCAACGGGTCCACCTTCATCTCTGAGCTAAGACAGGGTCCAAAATCAGGTTTCTGGTCTGAGCTGGACCAGAGTCTCTGGTCTTGCTTATTGATCACAAAACATAAAGAAGAGGAGTTGTTTGGCTCAGGTGTCTCACGTGTTTTCAGGACTCTTATTTGTACTAAAATACAAAATCTTAAGTGGTTTTATTTATAGATTTTATGTTTTTTTTTTCCTTTTTTTTGAGAAAAACTTTCTATTTACATTTTTGTGCAATTTTAACTGTAGCAACGTGTTAATCAACTGGTTCAGATCAGCTGCTTTTGACAGGTGAATGAGAGAAACTTGCAGTAGCTCGACAGCGGTTGTTTAGCTTAAAAAGTACAACAAGGCCAACATGAAATAGTTCCTATACTTTACCTTATTTAGCAAGTTTTTAAAAAAGTAATAAACATTTGGGGAAAACTGATCTAACACGGGGAAACCAAGGAGTATATATGTATATATATATATATATATATATATATATATATATATATATATATATATATATATATATATATATATATATATACACACACACACACACACACACAAACAACAAGACACAGGTGGAATGATTTAGCTAATGAGACCAGGTGAGCTAATGAACAGGACCACAAAACAGGAAAATAGACAAAGCAACTGGGAAAATTACAAACTAAAACAGGAAACTAAAATTCAGAAACAAAACAAGAAACTAAAAACACAGAACACAGAACATGACACCGTGCATTAGACGGTTATAATGCACTGCACAGCGGAAAACCACTCCATCCCACTAGTGATCGATATATCCATTCTCTGTTATGGAAATATCAGGAAAAAGGAGCATGAGAATTCAAATTAATATGTATTTAGCAGACATGTGCAGAGCTTGTATAACCCATATAATAAATTTGTTTTATGTAAAATAAATAGTTCCTTCAAATATATAAAATGCATCAGTGGAATAAATTAGTTTTATTATAAAAACATTGAAAAATCATAAAGCTTGTAGTTTCAGGCAAGTAATTCCACCCACTCTATTTTCTCTTCGTGGGGAGAGAGAGAGAGAGAGAGAGAGAGAGAGAGAGAGAGAGAGACGCTCTCGCTAGATTGTTCAGCTTCAGAGGAGTGATCGTCACGTTGCAACAACGCTGGAAATTAAAGTTAATGAAGTCTTTGTAGGATGAAAAAAACGCCCAGAACTTTCAGGTTGAGCTTGAATAGAGTCCACAAACCATTGTGCTGCAGAGTGATTGTCGCTTAAAGTGACAAAAAAGTGAGTTTAATCAACTTTAGCTGTAAGGTTGTCAGCTTGCATGCTACGGTTGGCTTAAGCAAACTGATTTCCACTCTTGTAGAAGGACATATGGGAGTGAAACTCAGTGAATTAGGTCCCAACTTGGAGAAATCTTTCCTTAAGAGCACAAAAGTGAAAAAAATCATAGATCCCTAAAGGGCTCGTTGGAGACAAGACCCTAGCTCAAGTGGTTATTGCAGGAAACCAGACCAGTTGTCCACTGGAAAAAGGGTCACAGGTGTCCACTGTACCCCAGTCCTATTACGAGCAACAACTCTCACATCTAGTCATTCATCCTATTGACAATGTTGTAGTGTAGGACAAACAAGGACCCAAGTGCAGATTGGATGTGGATACTAGGAAGGTTTTATTGTTTTCCTGGGCAGAATGGTACGTGGCCAGGCAGGCAGGTTGACAGGCAGGCAAGCAGGCAAGAATCACGCACTGGTGACAGAACAGACAATTGTTAGACAAGCTGTTTAAATCCTTATGCAGAAATGCTGCAATGGCCGAGAGCTGTTACCACTGATGAAACAACAATCAGGCGATGACTGGTGAACTGAGCTGGCCTTTTATCTTGCTGCTGCTGATTTCCTGATGAGAACCTAGTGTGGACTTGGTTGCCAGGGAAACAGGCACACCCACTGCAGCACAGGTCAGAGCAGGAACCACAACAGTACCCCCCCCTCCACGGGAGCCACCGGGTGACCGAAACTTCTCCAGATGAGCATGACGAAAATCCCGGACCAGGGATGCATCCAGAATAAACGAGCGCGGAACCCAGGCACGCTCCTCAGGACCATACCCCTCCCAGTCCACCAGAAACTGGAAGCCACGACCCCGACGCCGCACATCCAGAAGATGCCGGACAGAATAGGCAGGACGACCCGCCACAAGCCGGGCGGGAGGAGGGGGCCCGGAAGGAGGGACGAGAGGACTAGAGGAAACAGGCTTGAGTTGGGAGACATGGAAAGAAGGGTGGACTCTCATGGAACTGGGGAGTTTCAGTTTGACCACGGTGGGATTAATGATCCGCTCAACCTCAAAAGGACCCAAAAAGCGGGGGGCCAACTTCTTGGCATCAGTACGCAATGGAATGTTCCTTGCTGATAACCAAACCTTTTGGCCAGATGCGTAATGGGGTCCAGGAGTCCAATGACGATCCGCCATGCGGCGGGTACGTACGGAAGAACGAAGAAGCGCAGTTCGAGCCTTCCTCCAAATTTGTCGGCAGCGGCGGATGTGTAGCTGGACCGATGGCACAGAAACCTCCTCCTCCTGTGCTGGAAACAGGGGCGGCTGATATCCTAGGGAGCATTCGAAAGGTGATAAGCCTGAAGCAGAAGAGGTAAGGGAGTTGTGAGCGTACCCTACCCAGTCCAGATGGTCACTCCAGGAGGAGGGGTTGGACTCAGCCACACATCTCAGGGCAGTTTCCAGATCCTGATAAGACCTTTCGGCCGGGCCATTGGTCTGGGGATGGAAACCAGACGACAGGCTCACAGAGGCCCCGAGTGAGTGACAAAACTACTTCCATACCTGGGATGTAAATTGAGGTCCTCTGTCTGATACTATGTCTGTGGGCAGACCATGGAGCCGAAAGACATGATGAACAAGTAGGTTGGCTGTCTCCTTGGCAGTAGGAAGCTTGGGAAGGGCAATAAAGTGAACAGATTTGGAAAAGCGATCAACAACTGTGAGGACGGTGGTGTTACCTCTTGAGGCTGGAAGACCAGAGACGAAGTCCAGAGCAATGTGCGACCAGGGTCTGCTTGGAACAGGTAATGGACGAAGAAATCCCGCAGGTGGCTGATGCGATGACGTACAGGCTGCAACAAACTCCCAGACATCTTTATCCATTGTGGGCCACCAGAATCTGCGTTTCAGAAAAGAAAGTGTTTGCACAGAACCAGGGTGGCATGCTAGGCGGGAGGAATGTCCCCACTGGAGGACTTGGGAACGTACTGAATCGGGGACATAAAGGCGGCCACGGGGACCTGTGCCAGGGTCAGGCTGTTGCTGTTGGGCTTCTCTAACCCTGTCCTCCACCTCCCAGGAAACAGCGGCTACAACACAGGTTGCAGGTAAGATGGTATCAGGGGAAACTGCAGTCTTGGGTGGAAACTGGCGAGAGAGAGAGTCAGGTTTCTGGTTTTTGGACCCAGGTCTGTATGACAGCGTGAAGTGGAATCGATTGAAGAAACGAGACCAACGGGCCTGTCGGGGATTCATTTGTCTTGCAGACTGTAGGTATTCCAGGTTCTCATGGTCTGTCCAGATAAGGAATGGCACTTTGGATCCCTCCAACCAATGGTGCCACTGCTCCAGGGCGAGTTTAATGGCTAAGAGTTCCCTATCACCGACATGGTAGTTCTGCTCAGCCGGTGTTAGACGTTGAGAGAAAAAGGCACAAGGATGTAACTTCTGAGACTCTGGGGATCGTTGGGACAACACAGCTCCAACGCCGACATCTGAAGCATCAACCTCCACCACAAATTGATGGTTGAGATCAGGGTGGAGGAGGACAGGAGCAGTGGTGAATAGATCCTTTAATTTGGCAAAAGCCTGAGCCGCCGCCTCAGACCAGACAAATGGGACTGTAGGCGATGTAAGTTTTGTCAGGGGAGCTGCGATGCGGCTATAATTGCGAATGAATCTGCAATAAAAATTAGCAAAACCCAAGAAACGTTGCAGCTGCTTGACAGAAGTTGGGACCGGCCATTCACAGCTTTGACCTTCTCAGGATCTGCTCGGACCTGGCCACTCTCAAAAATGTATCTGAGAAAAGAAACAGTGTTCTTGTGAAAATCACACTTCTCGGCCTTAACGAATAGGCGATTCTCCAGAAGTCTCTGCAGGACTTGTCGGACATGTTGTATATGTTCGGTGAGGTTGTGGGAAAAGATGAGGATATCGTCTAAATAGACGAAAACAAAACGGTTCAGGAAGTCTCTCAGCACATCATTAACTAAGGCTTGGAAAACAGCAGGGGCATTACAAAGTCCAAAAGGCATGACTCGATACTCAAAATGGCCGAGTGGGGTCTTGAAGGCTGTCTTCCACTCATCTCCCTTTTTTACCCTGACCAGATGATAAGCGTTGCGGAGATCTAGCTTTGTGAAGATTGTTGAGCCATGGAGAGAGTTGAAGGCAGACTCAAGAAGTGGCAGAGGATACTTATTCTTTATGGTTATAGCATTTAATCTCCGGTAGTCAATACAAGGCCGGAGAGAACCGTCCTTTTTAGATACAAAGAAAAAACCTGCACCAACAGGGGAAGAAGAAGGTCTAATTAAACCAGCGGCCAGCGAATCCAAAATATAGTTCTCCATGGCCTCAGTCTCTGGCTTAGAAAGATTGTACAGACGACTGGCCGGCAACGGAGCCCCAGGTAACAAGTCTATGGCGCAGTCATATGGTCGGTGAGGAGGAAGAGAAAGGGCCCTCTCTTTACTGAACACCTCAGCGAGGTCATGGTAGGCTAGAGGAATGTCTGACAAATCCTGAGAAGTTGGACAATGACTGGTAGTGGTTATACCAGATGGGACGGCAGAGTGAAGACAAGTTGCATGACAATAAGAACTCCAATTAATAATCCTCCCAGTAGTCCAATCCAGATGGGGATTGTGTAACGATAACCAGGGGTGTCCTAAAACCAGGGGTGAATTTGGTGAGTTTACAACAAAGAAACTGATAAACTCCTGGTGATTTCCCAAAAAAATTTGTTTATCTGGAACAGACTCTTGGGTGATGGAATAAAGAATGCTGCCATCCAGAGCCCGGGCAGAAACAGGAGGGATGAGTGATTCTAGGTCTAGATTAATCCTTGCAGCCCAATCCTTGTCAGTAAAGTTTGCCTCTGCTCCAGAATCCACTAAAGCCTGTACTGGATGAGAGAAACCCTTGACATATAGCACCGCTGGAAGGAGTGTCTTTGTGTGGGGAATTACCTTTGGAGTGGTGGTCGTCAGTACTCCCACAGCTACTGACGACCCAGATCTTTTGGCCGTTCTGTGCAGACAGCTCTCTAGTGTCCCGATCTTCCACAATAAAAACAAACTCCGGTGTCCCTCCTCCTCTGTCGTTCCTCCGTGGACAGATGAGCTCGGCCCAGCTGCATGGGCTCCTTGGACTGTGTTGTGCTAGGAAGGGAAGGGCGGACCGTTCCGACAGTGGAGCCGGGAAAAGACAGCTCAGGACGAGTCTTCCACTCTATGTCTCTCTCCCGTAACCGGTTGTCCAGCCTTATTGAGAGGGAAACCAGGTCATCCAGGGAATCTGGTGCATCGCGGGTGGCAAGCTCATCCTTAAGCCGACTGCTTAAACCATTTGTGAAGATTCCACAAAGAGCCTGATCATTCCAGCCCGAATCCGCAGCCGCAGTCCTGAAATCCACAGCAAACTCAGCAACACTCATTCTTCCTTGTCGGAGATTAATTAGCCGCTTAACGGCATCGCCCCCTCTCACTGGATGGTCAAACACCTTCTTCATCTCATCCATAAAAGCTGTGTAAGACATGTGCCTGAAACCCTGTCGTTCAAACGCTGCTTCATGTGCCTGAAACCCTGTCGTTCAAACGCTGCTTCTGCCCATGACAAAGCCTTGCCCTCCAGAAGTCCGATGACGTAGGAGATCTTGGATTTGTCACTGGCATAAGTGATGGGCTTCTGGTCGAACACCAGTGAGCATTGGAGTAAGAACCCTCTACATTTACCCAGATCCCCGGCATAAGGTTTGGGGTCCAGGATGGGTGTCTCTCTTACCGGGGTGGCAGAAGCGGTAGGATGCATGGATAAGTCAGGAACCTGTTGCTGATCGGAAGCAGGCTAGACTAGACCAGCTACATGAGTGGTGAGTTGAGACAACTGCGTAAGGATGGTGTGGTAATTCTGGTCCAAAGTTAGAAGCATCTGCTCATGTCGAGCTAAGTGAGCATTCTGACTGGATAGGGCTTGCTGAAGTTGTCTGGGTTAGACAACTTCTGGGTTAGAATCTGCTGGATCCATACCCGATGGCCTAATTGTTCTGTTGTAGTGTAGGACAAACAAGGACCCAAGTGCAGATTGGATGTGGATACTAGGAAGGTTTTATTGTTTTCCTGGGCAGAATGGTACGTGGCCAGGCAGGCAGGTTGACGGGCAGGCAGGCAGGCAAGAATCACGCACAAAACCACAAAACAGGAAAATAGACAAAGCAACTGGGAAAATTACAAACTAAAACAGGAAACTAAAATTCAGAAACAAAACAAGAAACTAAAAACACAGAACATGACACCGTGCATTAGACGGTTATAATGCACTGCACAGCGGAAAACCACTCCATCCCACTAGTGATCGATATATCCATTCTCTGTTATGGAAATATCAGGAAAAAGGAGCATGAGAATTCAAATTAATATGTATTTAGCAGACATGTGCAGAGCTTGTATAACCCATATAATAAATTTGTTTTATGTAAAATAAATAGTTCCTTCAAATATATAAAATGCATCAGTGGAATAAATTAGTTTTATTATAAAAACATTGAAAAATCATAAAGCTTGTAGTTTCAGGCAAGTAATTCCACCCACTCTATTTTCTCTTCGTGGGGAGAGAGAGAGAGAGAGAGAGAGAGAGAGAGAGAGAGAGAGACGCTCTCGCTAGATTGTTCAGCTTCAGAGGAGTGATCGTCACGTTGCAACAACGCTGGAAATTAAAGTTAATGAAGTCTTTGTAGGATGAAAAAAACGCCCAGAACTTTCAGGTTGAGCTTGAATAGAGTCCACAAACCATTGTGCTGCAGAGTGATTGTCGCTTAAAGTGACAAAAAAGTGAGTTTAATCAACTTTAGCTGTAAGGTTGTCAGCTTGCATGCTACGGTTGGCTTAAGCAAACTGATTTCCACTCTTGTAGAAGGACATATGGGAGTGAAACTCAGTGAATTAGGTCCCAACTTGGAGAAATCTTTCCTTAAGAGCACAAAAGTGAAAAAAATCATAGATCCCTAAAGGGCTCGTTGGAGACAAGACCCTAGCTCAAGTGGTTATTGCAGGAAACCAGACCAGTTGTCCACTGGAAAAAGGGTCACAGGTGTCCACTGTACCCCAGTCCTATTACGAGCAACAACTCTCACATCTAGTCATTCATCCTATTGACAATGTTGTAGTGTAGGACAAACAAGGACCCAAGTGCAGATTGGATGTGGATACTAGGAAGGTTTTATTGTTTTCCTGGGCAGAATGGTACGTGGCCAGGCAGGCAGGTTGACAGGCAGGCAAGCAGGCAAGAATCACGCACTGGTGACAGAACAGACAATTGTTAGACAAGCTGTTTAAATCCTTATGCAGAAATGCTGCAATGGCCGAGAGCTGTTACCACTGATGAAACAGCAATCAGGCGATGACTGGTGAACTGAGCTGGCCTTTTATCTTGCTGCTGCTGATTTCCTGATGAGAACCTGGTGTGGACTTGGTTGCCAGGGAAACAGGCACACCCACTGCAGCACAGGTCAGAGCAGGAACCACAACAGACAATCTCCTCGAGGTCGAGGGCACAAATGGTTAGTCGGTGCCTTACTTGGGATACGTGGAATTCTCTGTCACTTTTCCTAAGGACTTTGTGGGAACTGAGATTGAGGTTAATACCTTGGATCTAGTTATTCCCTACCTTCCTTCAGCAGGTCATGAACAGGTGCTTATTGGCACTAATATGCTTGATATCTTGTATACAGAATACCAGAACCTCTCCCCATTCCAGCCATTGCTACATGGTTACGGGACGGTTCTCAAAACCCTTGAGAAGCTTCAGAAGATTTCAAATAATGGTAGCCTTGGGTTTGCAAAGATGACTGGGAAGTTGTCTGAGGTTGGCCCTGCAGGACAGACAGTAGTTCTTGAAGGCTTGGTTATTATTTGTAATGCACACCTGCTGACAGACAGTCTCACTGAGCAACCTACAGCATCTTCCTTACCAAGTGGCCTGTTGGTTTCAGCTAGCTTAGTAAGCTTGCCAAGGAGGCAGCCTTGTCGACTCCCTGTAGTATTCACAGAACGAAACCGAGCATGACATTGTTATACCCCATAACAGTGTTGTAGATGTTAATGCCATAACACAGGTACTTCACAAAGAACAGGTCATTAAAGAACCAAAACTTCCTGATCTGCAAGCAATGTCTTCCACAAACCTGAGTTTTGAGTGACAATACGCCTTTCAAACAAAAAGCACGTCCCATCCATCCTAATGATGTAGATGCAGTGAGGAAGCATTTGCAGGAACTTTTTGAGTTCGGGATCATTAGGGAGTTAAAATCTCCATTTGCTTCTCCCATTATCACAGCCCGCAAAAAGAATGGCTGGATGCGTCTCTGTGTAGACTACCGGAAGCTTAACCTTCAAACCATCAAGAATGCTTATGCACTACCAAAGCTGGAAGAAGCTTTTTCCACCCTCGTGGGGTCAAAATGGTTTTCCGTGTTAGGGGGGTGGGGGGGTGGGGGGGGGGGGGGGGGGGGGGGGGGGACAAGCAAGAAACTGCTTTTGTGTGCCCATTAGGATTTTGGAAATTTAATAGGATGACCCTGGGAATTACAATTGCAAAGTCAACTTTCCAAGACTCATGGAGAGATGTGTAGGGGACATGAACCTAAAATAAGTTTTAGTGTTCATTGATGACCTCATAATCTTCTCTTCCTCCTGGAAGGAACATGAGCAGTGTTTGAGGAAAGTTTTGCAGCAACTGACTGAGTATGGTCTCAAATTGGCACCAGAAAAGTGCAAGTTCTTTCAGACCTCCGTGAAATACCTTGGCCATGTGGTCTTTGAAAAGGTTGTGGCGTCTGGTCCACAGAAAGTAGAGGCTTTGAAAATCTGGCCTGTCCCCACCAACTCTAGCCCCATTCCTTTTTAGGATCTGCCAGGTATTACCGTAGGTTTATCCAGGGGTATACCCATATCACCAGACCACTAAATGAGCTAACTTCTGGTTATGCACTGTTCTGGAAAGGGAACAAGAAACCTAAGACAGGCTCTTGTTCAAACTATTACCATCCGAAAGAACAGTTTGAACAGTGCCAAGAGGGATTTGATCAAATAATCATACAACTTGCATCAGAACCAGTACTGGGTTTTGCAGACCCCCCAGTTTCCTTATGTCCATCAAACGGATGTCAGTACTATTGGCTTTGGGGCTGCACTCTACCAGGTACAAGAGGGGCAGCCAAGAGTCATAGCTTTTGCAAGTTGTGGGTTGTCAAAGAGCAAGAGCAAGTATCCCATTAACAAATTGAAATTTTGTGCTCTTAAGTGGGCAATAACCATTAAGTTTTCAGATTATGTATGGTATTGACTTCAAAGTAGTCAATGACAGCAACCCGCTGATTTATGTTTTAACATCCACAAAGCTTGACGCAACAGCTTGGCTCTCCAGTCTTTCCACACTCCCCTTCCAGTGGAAGTATAGGGCTGGTAAACAGAACTTAGATGCAGACGCATTGTCTTGCCAGCCTCATGATCCACCAGAGAACAACCATGTCTCCAGAAATTAGACTGAGAGACTCCGCCAGTTTGCTCTTTATCACCTCAGTGATGCAGGGTCTCCAAGTACAGTCTCTCCTGATGTGATCCAAGCTATCTGACACACAGTCATGGTTGCTGGGGGTGGTGATGGTAACCCACATACTCCTGGGCTGAGCTTGGTTGAGTCCCTAGCTAATCAGTCTACTGCCATTCCAGCATCCTTTCAGATAGAACAACTGGGTGGGTCTCCTCTCATTCCATCACTGTCTAATGAGGAGCTTAGACAAAAGCAAGTGGCTGACCCTGCTATAAATGCAGTAATTGTTCAGCTAGAAACCGGTCAAAGTCCCCCTAGAGATGCGTGATGGTGTGCTTTATTGCTGACAACAAGCTGAATTCAACCTCACATACCAATTGGCGCTCCCTGAGGAGTTGAGGTCAGATGTCCTGAAAAGCCTCCATAACAATATGGGCCACTTAGGAGTGGACAGTAGATATGGCCATAGCCAGACTTTATTGGCCAAAAATGCAGTCTGCCATTAAAAATCTGATTAAAACCTGAGCGATGCGTGTGCAGGAAGACAACACCAGAGAGAGCCAGTCCACTCGTAAATATCAAGACCTGTTGACCATTAGAGCTGGTTTGCATGCACTCCTTGTCCTTAGAGTCAGATAGGTAAAACACCAAGGATATATTAGCAATTACTGATCACTTTACCAAATATGCAGTGGTGATCCCTACACGCAACCAACGAGCATGTACAGTTGCAAAGTGTCTTCGGGAAAATTTAATTGCACACTATGGTTTCCCAGAGAAACTACACAGTGATCAGGGTCCTGGTTTTGAGTCTAAGACCATAAAGGAGCTCTGTGAACTTGCTGGCATGAGGAAGGTGCGTACAACACCATACCACCCAAGAGGTAACCCGGTTGAGAGGTTCAATTGTACTCTCCTTCAGATGTTGGGAACACTGGATCCGTCTAATAAGCTGCATTGGAAGGATTTTGTTAAACCACTTGTGCATGCTTATAATTGTACGAAAATGACACCACATGGTTTTCTACCTATGACCCCATGTTTTGGAGACAACCACGACTTCCCATCAACCTGGCACTGGGACTGCCGATTAATGTTGTCAAACATACTCACTCTTGGTATGTTTGTGATTTAAAATCTTGCTTGGAGGAGAGCTATAAGATTGCTGCCTCCAATGCAGGGAAGACTGCTGACCGAAATAAAATCCAGTTTGACAAGAGAGTGGAAGACTCAACCTTGAAAGAAGATGATAGAGTCCTTGTTCATAATGTGAAACTTCGTGGCAAACATAAGTTGGCAGAAAAGTGGGAGGAGAGTATTTATAATGTCCTTAAGAGAGCTGGTGACATGCCAGTCTATACAGTATAGCCATATGGCAGGGAAGGACCTGTTCAAACTTTACACTATGACCTACCCCTTCCTTGTGGGTTTTCGACCGCAGCTCTAGAACACAAACCTGACAAAGGTCCTCCAGCTAGGAGACTCAACACAAGGCAGCATTCAGTCACTGAAGCTGAAGATGATGATGATTCAGTGTCTGAGTCTCTGTCTAGTTGGCCATTGTCTTCCCATTTTGTTGTAGAACCAGAAGCAGTTGTTACCGTGCTTGAACCTCACAAGTTGAGTAATCCTCTTTGTGGAGATTTGTTGGAACATAACCCTGAAATATTATCTGTTCCCACTGTCCCTAGCAGTGCAGCACTTACCCAATGCAGACAATCCACCAAAAAGGTTTTCTACCTTCACAGCTAGGATTGCCACCTTTCCTAAATTAAAATACGGGACGCACACCACAGCTCCGTGCAGGAGGGGGGGGGGGGGGCAATGAATGGCATGGTAGCAATGAATACATTCTTTGTTGTGACACATTGTTGCATATAAAGTTTAGCTAATAAGGCAACATAAAGCTGTGCTTATATGTATCTCTACAAACAGAGCAAAATACTTTATATAATTAAGTGCCATATGCACAATACTTAGCTATTGTGTAATTAATTAACCTTAAATAAGATTTCTGCGTGTAATGGGTGCAACATTGAACTTTATAAATAATAACACCTGTGTCACTTCACCTGCATCCAGTAAGAGGGGAGGAGTGGGATGACACGTTCACATAATCTATACCATGGTCACTAATAGATGGACAAGTTCAATTACTGTCTTATCATTTCGTTACAGGTGTTACTATAGCAACTCGTTAATCAGCTGGTTCAGATCAGCTGATTTTTGACAGGTCAATGGGAGAAACATGCTAGCCTACTTAACAGTTGTTTGGCATAAAATCTATAGAGTCCAACATAAATGGTTCCTATCGGCTACTTTAGCATATTTAGCAAGTTTTCTAATTAAAAAGAAAAGAAAAAAACCCCCAGAAATAAACGTTTGTTAAAAAACATTTAATGTATGGGACCATGGTGATGACGACGCCTAGTCTTCACATCGTGCCGTAAAAAACGGCTCATCGTTGTTTAATCCTACATGTTGGACTGTTTTTTATTTTGTTTTTTTTGTTGCCTGTGTCATGACATGAAGGGAAGTCATGTTATAACAATTTAACAACACCAATAAAAACTCTAATTTATCGAATGATCACTTACTAAAGATTGCTTAAAAATTTACTTCATTCCATTCTAGATTGCGCCGTCTGTTGGCAGCAAATTGTAGGAGCTCTGATTGATTTTTTTTAAAGAACAAACTCTTATAGAATAAACTCATATAGATATTACCTCAAATTAGATCTTTTTTTTCTGAGGATTTCATGCCAGTTCGGAGGGAGTGCCGCAAGGGAGATTTTTCTGCATACTTTTGGCTGTCTCAAAACTTGTTATGATGAGTCTCCATGGCAACGAAAGACTTGTTTACAAAAATCCCAAATCAGGATTATCAGCGACACAACACATCAAATCCCAATGGAGTTTAAAAGAAAGAGAAGAGGATGCAGAGCGGGAGTGAGGCAGAGGAGAAAGTGATGGAAATCATTTCTTCCAACTGAGTAACGTGAGGTCACTAGCTAACAAAACAGATGAGCTTGAGATGCTAACAAGGTCTCAGAAAGAATACAGAGTGCAGTATTATGTGCTTCACTGAGGCATGGCTGCATGAACACATCCCTGACTGTAATGTATTTACCCAGAGAGTTTACCTGTGTTATTCTGGTAGCGGTTTATATAATACCTGGTACCGCACCAGACACAGCCTGTGACGTCATCAGCTCCGTCGTTGCTCGGCTACAAACACAGCATCCAAACTCATTCATGGCGATCTCCGGAGACTTCAACAACGTCTCCCTCTCTGCAACTCTACCAACATTCCAGCAGTTTGTCAGCTGCTCCACCAGAGAAAATAAGATGTTGGACTTATTTTATGCAAATATGAATAATGGATCCAGTTGTTCTGCCCTGCCTCCTTTAGGAAGATCTGACCATAATCTGGTTCTTCCATTTGTTAATAAGTTTTCATTTTAAATATTTGTTTATTTTTCATCTATATTGTGTGTGTGTGTGTGTGTGTGTGTGTGTGTGTGTGTGTGTGTGTGTGTGTGTGTGTGTTTGTTGGGTAAGGGGGGGGGGGGGGGGCACAAAAAGCCAGACAGAAGGAAGATGAAGTGATGTTAAAGAGATATGTTGTGAAAACTTATTAGGTTGCTTCAAAGCCGAGTAGCTGGTTGTGGATGAAACATCCTCCATAATCACATAACCTCAGAGCCTGTCTGCTGGGGGGATGGACGGCATGGGGGGCTGTTAGTGTTCTGCAGCAGCTCTCCCAGCACAGACACAAGCTGGAGATCAATGTAATCTCATTATTCTCCCTGTAACAGAGCATCATAACAAACTACTGCTTGATCTGCAATAATTACATTACTCTTAATGGGAGGGTGAAATGTGCACGTACAATCGTGTCCGTGCGGTCAGTGTGCAGTTTTGGGGAGCAAAGGGACTTCTAGGAAATTCCTGACATTAAATATGAAATTCACATGTTCAATTTTACAAACCAAACTTAAGCTCATGATGAGATGAGGCATATTATACAACCTAGTAGATGAAAAGAGGAGGAAACATGGAGAGAAGCTTAAATATAAACATTAGCAGATGGAAAACAGCTAACTGAAAACCTACATTAACTCAACAGGGACATTGCTGGCATTCAGTCATGTGACTTCCTGTCAACAAAGTAGTGGTCAAAAAATGGAAGATGTTCAGAAAGATTAGAGACCATGTCTGAAGTTTTCCTCCCTTTAGATCTGTCCGGGTCTAGATGTATTAACTTCTTTCTTTGATGTAATGTCCTTTAAACAAGTCAACATGAGGCTCAGTAGTGTGTGTGGCCTCCGCGTGCCTGTATGACCTCCCTACAACGCCTGGGCATGCTCCTGATGAGGCGGTGGATGTTCTCCTGAGGGATCTCCTCCCAGACCTGGACTAAAGCATCCGCCAACTCCTAGACAGTCTGTGGTGCAACTTGGTGTTGGTGGATGGAGCGAGACATGATGTCCCAGATGTGCTCAGCTGGATCCAGGTCTGGGGAACGGGCGGGCCGGTCCATAACATCAATGCCTTGGTGTTGCAGGAACTGCTGACACACTCCAGCCACATGAGGTCTAGCATTGTCTTGCATTAGGAGGAACCCTGGGCCAACCGCACCAGCATATGGTCCCACAAGGGGTCTGAGGATCTCATCTCGGTACCTAATGGCAGTCAGGCTACCTCTGGCGAGCACATGGAGGGCTGTGTGGCCCTCCAAAGAAATGCCCCCCCACACCATTACTGACCCACTGCCAAACCGGTCCTGCTGGAGGATGTTGCAGGCAGCAGAACGTTCTCCACGGCGTCTCCAGACTCTGTCACGTCTGGCACATGTGCTCAGTGTGAACCTGCTTCCATCTGTGAAGAGCTCAGGGCGCCAGTGGAGAATTTGCCAATCTTGGTGTTCTCTGGCAAACGCCAAACGTCCTGCATGGTGTTGGGCTGTAAACACAACCCCCACCTGTGGACTTTCCATTTGCACAAGAGCATTTGAAATTGATTGTCAATCAGCGTTGCTTTTGACTTGGACTTATATTATGTTGTAAGTCAGACTCTCTTTCTGTACCAGCTAGGTACGACAATCTATCTATCTATCTATCTATCTATCTATCTATCTATCTATCTATCTATCTATCTATCTATCTATCTATCTATCTAGATGTAGATTTGGGTAGGGAGAAGTTTGGATGTAGTCTCCTGACCACCGCTGGACCTGATCCAGACCTGCCCGAACCTTAGTAAAACTGGACTTTTCTTTTCTTTTAGAGACATTCAGAGTGTCTCCTGTCCACCTGTCTCTCATCCTGTGTCTCTATGTCTCTATTTCTGCATATGATGCTGCTGTGCTGCAGGATGATATAAACGCTCAGTGTGAGTGTGGGAGGCTGTCCTGTTGTTGGTGCATCTTGAGAAGAAGCTTTGTCAGTGTTCAGTGTACAGCAGATGTGGAACTGCAGTGGGAGGTGAGGCAGGTGTAAAGGCTTCATATCCACCCCCACCCCCTTCCCCCTTTATATAAAGAGCATTATGAAAGTCCATCAACGATCCACTTTGATCCACAGTCGTGGATGCAGATGCAGTTGTGAGTCACTTCCAGCAGTAGCTAAAAGTAGCAGAGCTGCAGTTATGTCATCAGAGGGCAGTGTTTCACTGCATGGACTGTGTTCAGGGCCTGTGGCACCATCTAAGACTGCTTAGCTGTCAGGATGGATGATTCCCTCCAACATTATGACTTTATTTCAATATTCAAATCCTGATCAGATTGATTATATCTTCCAGTGTTGGTGGTCCAACATGCCGGACCCGACATGTTGGACCTATGGACCAGGCTGCTTTCATATTTGATCATCTCGAAGGTGAAGCCAACGATGAAATCAAATATAGATCTACAGCGGAACGGGACGATCCAGACAGAGTGTTTGAAATATTAAAAGAACTCTATGGATGTCAGAAGCCCTATGTATTACTGCAGGAAGAATTTTTTTCTCGCCGCCAGCTGGACGGGGAGAGTTTGCAGGAATATTCTCATGCATTGTTTTGTTTGATGGATAAGGTTGAAACTAATGCACCCTATCGGTTAACTAACATTCCTGTGATGCTCCGTGATCAGTTTGCTCAAAATGTGAATAATTCAGATTTACGTAGATTTTTAACATTTTAACGGTAAGGTACTGTATTTATGACATTAAGACTATCCCGTCACCTGAAACTAAAATTCTTATTTTATTAAAAGATTAAAAAGCTTAACTACCCTATCCAACTGTTTACTTTACCTAGATTCCTTTAATATCCACTTTAATAAAATAAAAAGGATACACAGAGGATGATGAAGTGGAGGAAAGGTCATGGCTAACTTCTGAGAATACCCTGACTCTGGCCTGGCAGCCCTTCAGCAGCTGAAAAGTTGGCTGGCCCATTTGATCATATGTGTAGATTATTTTGGGCTGCCTGACCCTTGCTGGTTTCTCTCCTTGTGTTCCAATGTTGTCTTGCAACTTATCAGATTCAACAGTGTCTTCTTTAGCTCCTTCAGCCAACGAATGTCCTCTTTCCTCTCGCTCTTCCTCAGAATTCTGCTCATACATGTATTTCTCCTCAAGCTTTTCTGTGAGTTTCTCATCTCTAGGATGGAATTCTTCTGCATCTGCATTGAGAAAAGAGTCAGTTTGCCTTGCTACTGTCCATATGCCATACTTCTCTTCACTGGAATCGTCTGTATCTGTTTGGTGAGTATCGCAGATCACTTTCTGATGACGGCATGTGGTCTTCATGACTTTGTCTTCATCAGCTTTCTCTTTTCGTGTGGGCTTACAAACTTTTGACTCATCCACCAAATGGGGCATGGCAGTAGTAGGTTATAATGCAACATTCGTTCTCACTGTTCAGAGTCTTTGATGCTGTTGGCGCTGATTAAGATTTGCAATTTGAGAGGAGAGGTTCTGGATAGCCTCACATATTGCTCTGTTACCTTGGTCGACCTTCTCCATCAGTGTGTCTCGTTTCCTGGTTCCAGTCTGCTTGTTTTTATTTTTTGGTTCATTTGTACAAGCCTCCTTTCCATGATCAATATTCTCCTCACTCACTGCTGCAACTTTGACCATTCTTGGTTTTAATGTTATTGACAACTTGTTCTTTCTTTCCATTTCAAGGCTGTGTACAGCAGTCATTCTCTCCAAAAGTAGCTCATCCTTTACTTTTGGGTCCTACAAGTACGGTTTTAGGTCTGCTCGAATTATGTCATCTTGAAGACCAGTTATGACTGTTTGGAGGAACTGATTTTGAATTAGTTCTTAGCTATACTTCAGTCCAGACTCAACTCTTTCTGATGCAAAAAGAACTTGCAAAAAGTCCATAGCACGCACCAAAAACTGATTTGGAGTTTCTCTGGATTCTTGCCCTGTACGAGTAAGGGAGTGATAAAGTTCTGTTGCATCCTTCTCAATGTAATGTGTCCGTAGTATTTGTCTGAGAGCGTGCAGCGTCAGATCAATCCTACTCTCTAGGTAGCTTTTTAGTTTAGTTCCTGGTACAATGGCTTGAATGATAGCCTCCATAACTTCTCCGTCATGTCCCTTTTTTTTTTTTAGTGCTTTTTGGATTTGTCTTTCTAGACTGGCATATCCTAATTTGTCTTTTTGGTTTGGCACTCAAATCTGTCCCACAATTTTCAGGTCTCTCCTGTAAAGTGGGTGCATAAAGGTGGCGTTTTTGTCAGGAACAGTAACTATTTCTGTCATTAAAATTTAGGCACTGAAATGGACTCATTTTCACCACTTGTGTATTGGGTTGCAGTACCCTGCGCTGGTGCGCTGGTTTGTTTATGTTGTGGTTGATCAGTGCACTCGTTTTTGTCTTTAACCTCATCAGTCTTGTCATTAAATCCCAGTAACAACGACATGCCACCATTTTCCAGTGATGTCACACCTTCACTTTCCATATACTGCTGGATAAGTCTCCTCAGCTTACGAGGTAAGTTTTTTTATCATTCTCACTGACAGACCGAGGGCTTCACAGGCTTCATTTAACTCCGGTGCCAACAATGTCAGTAGTTTTCCCTCGATTTCCTCATAGACATGCTCCCATTCTAGCGACATCTGTACTGTTGTAGACATGACGCAAAACTTTTATCCTTGCCCTTTTATCTTACAGAACTTTGTCTTGCACGCTAGCATGTTATGCTAACACCTTGTTTCATGGCGGTCACTCACTTTCTGTGTTCATTTGCCTCATTGTGGGAAGCAATCCAACTGGGCGGAAACACCATATTTATGTTGCACCCTTGAAATAGACAAGACTACATCTCGATTTTGGCCATTTTATTAACCCAGTGCTTCATGGATCTTATCAATCCTTGGATTCTTTTGAGGCAGCCAGGACATGCAACGTGACCACAATACACATAGCAACCACAGACATGCGTCGCACACACACTATGCGCAGGCTGATGACGTATTTTGTCCACCAGTCCAACATGTCCCAGCAGTATTGCACAATAACTAAACAAAACAAGAACTTCTCACATGATATGAAGGAAAAAATAAAATGTCCATAACACTTCTGAATGACATCTGAGTTAGATAATAATGCCTTATTTCCATGCTGCAACACTTTTGCAAAGCTTTCCCTTTCACAAAGACTCCGGTTTCACAAAGCTTTCTATTTTGGCAATGCAGCAATCCTTCCGCTTACGTCATGCATCACTTCTGCAACGCTGCAACGCTTCCATGTTCATGACACTTCCGCTTTTCGGACATGTCCACTTTTACATCTGCAACCTTTTCAAAATGACAGAAAATACCTTACAGTTGTTATTGGTTATTGAATATTCTTCCTGCTGGTGTCTCATGATTAATGTTTTTTTATTGGTATTTTAAAGAATACGGATAATCATCCTTGGATATTTATTATTCAGTCATGTTACTTTCTCTACTTTTTTGGAAACAAATTTCTCAGATCAGGTTTCCCACATAAACATGTTAAAACACAGCTGCTGAACGTTTAAACCCAGAAGTATGTTACATAGGCAAGAATCTTCTTGAAACTTTAACATTAGAAAGCTGCTGCTTTTTAAAAAGATGTGTTTGTGCTTGGAATGTGTGTGTCAGGCTTGGGAGAGCATCTAGACCAAATCTGGTGTCCTATTTGCCTTTTCACTTTGAAGAACTTCCTCCTCCGCTTCTTGGTGGCAGCAGACCAGGCGCTGCAGCAGCATGAAAGCTTGCAATTCCTCCGACGTGTTCAAACTCAGATCTGACAGCGACAAGTCCAAGCTGCTGTTCAAAGAGAGCAGACGCATCTATTAAGTGATCAACAAGCACGCTAATCTGGTTATGTGGATATAACAGGAAGTTATTAGCCTTCACATGATGGGTCTGCTGCGCTCTGATTGGGTTACAGCCAACGCAGTTGTCAGGCACTGCACCGAGCTCTCTGATTGGTCTGCACTGGTTGAGGTCAAGTTCTGTCCAAGATCAGACTGAATCAGGTGAAGCTAGTTGTCATGGTTACAGCAGTTTTCATTTAGCAGGTGTAGTTTCTGTTTGCTGCTCTGTTTTTACACCTGCAACAGGTGCGGTAGGGGCAGGTTGGTCCGCTGCAGAGTTACATGGAGGTGAATCTGCACATAAATTACAGAAAGTCATAGTGAGCATGCTTAGGAAGACCTCTGTCTCCTCAGAAGCCTTCATCCTTACATCAGCCTCCACCTTCATTTAGTTTTATATTCATCCATCACATTTTTATTTTTGCGCATTTTCTACAAACCTGATGACCTGATAACAGCTCAGAAATACAAGATAAACATATCTCCAAATAAACACATGCATGGAGAAAAATCATTCATCCATTTTCCTAACCGCTTAATCCAATTCAGGGTCACGGGGAAGCTGGAGCCTATCCCAGCTGTCTCTGGGCGAAAGGCGGGGTACATCCTGGACAGCTCGCCAGTTCAGTGCAGGGCGGAGAAAAACATTAAAATGTAAAATGTATAATGACAATTCAGACATAAGAAAAGAATTAATAAATTCTAGATACATTATTTATTCATATATTTTCCCATCCATTGATTATCTTTTAGTAGCTTTAGTTGGTCTGTCAAATGGTGTAATGATGTTACCTGATCAGCAGGTGGCGCCTCAGACACAAAGTGTCTTGATCAATGTGTTTGCAGTATGACAGATAAACGAAATCGTTTTAATGAAGAACAATAAAATGGTAATAATAACTTAGCTCATTCATATTTATTTAATCAAAACCATTTATAGCATATTGATGCATATTATAGCATTTCCACTCCTGCTCTCAGCGAAGGCGGACGCTTTTCTCTGTGCTCCTGTTTCCTCCCCTCCCTCCCACTCTGGCCTGTGACTTTGTCCTGTCTGACTCGGAGCCTCTTTTTACATCTCTTTACTCTTCACTCAAATTTACATCATGGATCTGATCGGCTGGTCTCTCAACGCAATTGATCAAATTTTCTCAACCTGAAGATGGGAGAAGGGAACCCACATGTCCTGAGAGGACGCTTCCGGCTGGATATGTTCAGGACTCATGGGCCAGATGTGTCTGGCGGTTCTGTCCTCTGAGGACGTGGAGGATGTTTACATCTTTGGATTATTGGTGAACGGGATTCTGCTGATTGGCGCTGGCAGTGTTCTGATCTACCTGAAGACCCGTGAGATTCTGGCAACAACTGGCAGGCTGCCTGAATTCTGCAACGGAATGGGCCAAGCTAGCAGTAGACTCTTGCGTTGACTGGACTCGACGGTAAGCAGGATACCAGTCCGGCCCAAACTGGTCATTTGGCTGAGATCCCTGAGCTGGTACGCAGATTCGACAACAACATGGAGAAGATGTCTGTTTGAATTGGTGGAAATTGACCCCCCCCATTCGGCTGTTTGGGAGCTGCCTGTCTGAGACCTGCTATGGAATCAAGGCCGAGGGCTAATTGTTTTCTTCGCCTGGAACCCAAACAACAATCATATCTGGATTCGGCTTCCCAGCGGCCAGTGCAACACCCCCCTGAGACCGGAAGCAGAGGTGTTCATAGACGCTCTGTCCCCCCTCCTCAACCACCCCCGGTCCCTCCCACATGACTCACTGCCTCCCTGGACTTTGTGTCTTGTTTGAGTTTGTGCTTAAGTGTATGAGGTTTTTTTCTTCTCTTCGGACTGCGTCATCTGTGGCGCGGTGACCTTTTTTCCCTCGACCCCCCCCCCCCCCCATTATCCTAATGTGTCTCTGTTCTTATCTGTTATAAGGCGGCACCGGTCAAACCTTGGACGAGCTGGCTTGAACTTTGAATTTCCCCACAGGGATGAATAAAGTATCTTTGATTGATTGATTGATATTGAATACGTGATCAGTTCCAACCAATCACTGTGGTTCAGTTAGAACATGTTACTGCAGTTTATTATTTGTGGATTTCAGAAGTGTGATGTCATTACGATTTCTACTTTACTGCCACCATTGTGGGTACCAAACACTGATCCTCTCTGACTGGAATGCTGCTTTATTCCAACAAAGGTGTTGCTAATGTAAGGGTTCAGGAAAATCCCCACTTTAATCCAAAAAAACTGAAAAGATACAACAAAAAGCACAAAGGCTTATTGCTATTTCATGGCTGGCTGGGCTACTGGCATCTTAAGGACAAGAAACTCGCTGCTGTCGATCAATATCTTCACTAAGCTAACAGCTTCTATCTGTGTTGCAAGATCTTCAGCTCTTCTGATTCCCTGTACTCACTTAATTTTTAAAAAAAATTGTGCAACACATCAAACCCAGTTAGCAGTAGCTTAAGCTAGCTCTCCTAACTTTAATTTAAACTAATCTGATACGAATACTTTACTGATAAATACTTTATTAATCCCAAAGGGAAATTCAATATTGTAGTATATAATAATAATAACTAGAGGAGGTCTTGTTCCGGAGGCTGATGGCTGCTGGCAGGAATGATCTTCTGTATCTTTCAGTCTTACATGGGACCTGAAGAAGCCTCTCACTGAACACACTTTGTTGTTTCATCACTGTGTTGTGGAGAGGGTGTGAAGAATCCTCCATCATCTTCATCAGCTTGTGCAGCATTCTTCTTTGGACAATCAGCTCCAGCGGCTCCAGAGTTCCTCCAAGCACAGAAGCAGCTTTCTGGATCAGTTTGTTGATTCTCTTCAAGTCTCTGGTTCTGATGCTACTACCCCAGCAGATGCTGCAAAGCTGACTGCACTCTCCACAACAGACTTATAGAAGATATGCAACATCTTGGTGCAGACGTTAAACCATCTCAGCTTCCTTAAGAAGTACAGTCTGCTCTGACCTTTCTTGTAGATGTAGTCAGTGTTGCATTTCCAGTCCAGTTTGTTGTCCAGCTGAACTCCAAGATACTTGTATTCCTCCACCACCTCCACCTCCTCTCCCAGGATGGAAACAGTGCTTTGTTTATTCTTCTTCCTCCTGAAGTCAACAATCATCTCTTTTGTTTTGCTGCTATTTAATATGAGATGATTGTCACCGCACCATTTAACAAACTGACTGACCAGTTCTCTGTACTCTGCTTCTTGTCCATCCCTGATACACCCCACAACTGCAGAGTCATCAGAGTATTTCTGCAGATGACAGGACTCAGAGTTGTACTGGAAGTCTGAGGTGTACAGAGTGAAGAGGAATGGCCAGAGTACAGTTTCTCGTGGAACTATTTATTCTCTGTTTTGTGTAAACTACATCATAACTGAGCCGATGATTAGTTTGTTCTGTGGGATCTATGAAGGAAAAAAAAAAAAATATAGCGCCGTTTATATATATATATATATATAAAATATATATATATATATATATATATAAAATTGTTTTTCCGTAATGATGAACATGATATGATTTGGCCTCTAATCTTTCTATATTTCCAGTGTAATCGGCTAGTAGTTCCAACAAGGAACTCCTGGCAGAATCATAGAGTTAAGTGAATTCCTAATATATAAATATGTAGTCTCAGTTCGACCATGAACATTTTCTACCCATGTTTTTCATTCACAGGGAACCCTCATAAAGAAGCTGAAGCACAAATGCTGATTTATCTACATTAGTATCTAATAGAAATAATGAAGAAATAAATTTAGGTATTGTTGCTTCCTGCTGCAGAATAAATGAAGACTTCACATCCAGTTAGCCCAGTTACTCTGTATCATGACTCTATCTGGTGGCAGGTTTCAGTTACTGCAGAAAGATTAAACTGATTTAGGCCCCATTTTCAGTGCAAACATGTTCCTGTTTCTCTTTTTATTAATGTACCAAATTTTGGCACTTAACTCTGTTTAACCATTTGTGTTACTTTAGTTGTTCAAATATTAAACTTTGGTACATTCAGGAGAACTATGCTATGGCTTTTGTCATGACAAATTTTAGTAGATTGAGATATTTAACATTTTGTGAAAACAAATTCAGGATTGCGATTGAATGAAAGCACTTCAAACCATATGCGTATTGGACACTGAAAGATCAGCTATTTGTGAATTTTTGCATAATGAGCTGCAAAATCAGGGTTTAGACATCTGCTTCAGTTTGTGGTACATGGCAGGCATATTAGTTTTTCATTTCACAAACATTTCCTCCATTATCCCAAATGTCTAAACACACTTTTCTGAAGCTACATAAACACAAACACACCTTCTCACTTCAAAACTCAAATTTTCCCACCAAAAGAGCAGCTCAAAGATGTAAACAATGTAAACACTATACACGTTACAGCAAAACAATAAAAACAATGATCAATTTGTGAGAAAGTTCATTGTTTCATAACTGCCAATGCATAATTTCAGAAACCTTAACAGATCTTCTTAGAAGATATATCTGTAGAGGATTGGGCATTTAGATTTGCGAGTTCCACAAGAAAATACAGCGAACACGACTGTAACAAGTTCCACAACTCGATGCAAAAAAAGAATATATTGCAAACAACAGTACTCATTGAAAACGTGTTGAGGCTGTGAATTTTATTTTTTTTTATTTTATTTTTTTAACTTTCTTCACACCACACATGCACCATAATCACTGTGCAATATCATGTCGCTGAGCTGCATCGGGCCACATCTCAGACTATATTCTCCCTTCCCAGGCACCGCAGGAAAAACGCCCTGGAATGGTAAATCCATCCTTGGAAGGCCCCCATTGGGATGTCAACACAGGCCAGCTCCATTGCCCTTAGGAGGCCCTCTCTGGTTATGGTTGTCTGTCAACTTTCCATCTCCATGATAAGAACTCAGGAAGAGGAGTAAGGTGGCAGACAGAAGTTTAGAAACTGGTTACTACTGATGGTGAACTACTCTGATTTGTTCTGTGGAATCGGGCATTGTTCTAGAAAATCTGCTGTTACATTCACATTCACATTCTACTTATTTGTTGTTTAGTTGTGAGCTTACATCTTTTTCTGTGTTTGTGGACTTACTGGAACCACAACAACTCTCAGTCCATCTAACCCTCATTTGATAAAAGACAGAACTGACCTCATCAGGTTATTTGTTAGATGATATCCTGCAAGACCACAGCAAAAAAAAACAAAACAAAAAAAAAAAAAAACCTAAAAAAATGTCTTAATTTAGTTTAATTTGTGGGATAAACATTGAAACATTGAAAACAATCACACACTGACTCAACTTGTAGATGATCAAGACCTTTTACCTGTTTTTTATGATGAACTGTCTGGTGCCAAATAAAGGCATCTCTCCTAGGCACTGCCCAGGACTGGAGAATCCAAGTTGATTTAGACCAAAGATTAAACTTTCCATCATTAAAACTAATCTCACGCCGGACTTGGGTTCAAGGTTGACCTCTCAGAAGACGCTGTTCATAGTGGGACTTTGCCATGGGGAGCTGCAGTTAGTGAAGCCCATGAACGCAATCGACTGAACTGTGCCGACTTAACAGCTGAAGTAGAACAATCTGACTGGAAAGCCCGGTGCTTCTGCTTGAAGTTGGGTTTAGAGGGTTTATTGTCACATCTACAACCAAGCTTCTTAAAGAAATGGGAGTGTGAGGTCAGGCCTTCTGACAAGCTGTCAAATCATTGTCAAATGCTGCTGAATGAAGCAGCCACTGGCTATTGATGAGGAGAAAAGACCTCATTCGTGGGGCTGAAATGGAGACTCATAAGACCAGTTTGTCCAGACAGCTGTAATAAATATTCAGCTCAGACCAACAACCTTAAATCTTCTTCCTTACTCATTCTGATGCTCAGTTTGAACTTCAGCATTGTCGTCTTCACCACGTCTACATGCTGCTGTGTGACTGGCTGGTTATGTAAACAGGATGCAGAGCAGGTGGAGCTGATGAATAGGATAGTGAGTGTTTTCAAGGGAATGTTTTTCTCATCTATCTGATACATCAAAGAGATTATTTGACAGTAGATCACATTTCCATTCTTACAGATGATCATGTTCTGACCACATTGAACCCTCCGTTACTATTACTTTGCAGCAGGTATTAGTACTGTCGAAGAATAGATTATTCCTCTAATCAGAAGGGGTTTTTTAAGAGTGAAAGATTACCCCGCACTTAATACGGACCTGGAGCAACTCGTTTCCTGTCATGTTTCCCGCAGGTACCGAAGCACAGACCGACCAAGATTCTCGTATATAGAAAAGACTATTTATTTACATATTTACAGATCATGGGGAGACGCAAGCCCTTGCAAAAAACCCAGACCAGCTCTCCGTCTTCCTCTCTTATACTTCCCATCCCACACACAGTTAAACGCAGTGCTCAAAGCACACACTCAATTCCGGCTGGAATGTGTTTTATCACCCGTCCGGCAGCCTCCTCTAGTTTTATCTGTACTTTCCCAAAAGTTCATCTCAACCTTTAACTGTTATCTATGCTGTGTGACCTCAAATACTCCAACGAGATAATTATTAAATCACAACAGTACAAGGTACTGTCTTTTATGCACGCGGACCAATCAGAACGAGTGCTCCGGACGCAACAAACAGCCCTGGCTCCGCCCCGAACTGCTGTTCCCAGCAGCTCAGCACAACACCTCCCACTCGAGCTTCATGTGCTCCATACTGAAGGTAGCCCACTATGCATCTACTTGAAATTGTTGACCTGCTCCTCCACTGGCAGAAGAACAATAAGGTGTCTGACGTCCCTGCGAAAAACTGTCCCGCTCGACCTTCCCAACTGGTCCTGAGGTGTCAAAGCTCGGGTTGTAGATCTACTTTGCGGTGGTGCCACACAACATCCAGGCGTAAAAAGGACATCCACATCTCTCACAACACTCTTGCGATCCGGCGCTATGGTAACAACTATCCCGAGCCAGGACTGACCTCGCAGGGCATTCATGTCACACACCCACACGATGTCACCGACAGCAATGTTCCATCATAGTATGCCACTTGCTCCTGATGAAGAGGTTTGAACTGGCAAGCTGGCACCATGATCTCCAGAAACTACTAACTTGATTTTGTATCTTTAATAGGGGTACTTCTTAAAATTGAAGGTCCTGAAGTCTCCATCTATCCATTCAGTGCCATTCTTTGCTGCATACTCCTCCAGACTTGCAGTATCTTGGGAATGAAGGAACTTCTAAAGATCTTCAAGAACCGGCTTTGCTCCAACAAAGTTGGTCCCAGGATTAGACCAAACTTTCTGGGGGTGTCCTCTAAGGGCAGTGAAACTTTGATAAGTCATGAGAAAACTCTCAGTGGACATGTCGCTGACCAACTCAATATGGGAAGCCCTGCTGGCCAAGCAATTAAAGATGACCTCCCACACTTTCCTAGTCGCTCTTTTCTTTACATTGTCCCTCTTGAAGTAGGGTACAAACTATCTACTGCAGTGAACTGAAAAGGTGCAGCTGGCCATGTCCTCTCAATTTGCAGATCACCTATCACCTGCTGACACACTCATGCTTTCGTTTTCCTGCAGATAATGCACTGGTTGACAATTTTCTGGGCAAGTCTTCCACCTTGACTGCATCTCCCTTGCGATTCAGTGGAACCAGCTTGGCCTTCGATTCAACCAGCCGTGCAACCACTTTGGTGGCAGTTCCATCTGAGATACAAAACCACTCCATAAGAATGCTCACTGCCATTAGAGAACGTGATATCACAGGATTCAGCTCCCGCCTCTGGAGGTGTCAATGCCCTAGGAAACCTCAGCTTGCAAAGTTCAGCATAATCCTGCAACAAGCAAATAGCATCTTCCCGAAGCCCATCAGATAGTGCAGAGTCCAACGTATCCTCTGTGTGGTCACCTTTCACCTTAACCTCTTGAAATGCTCTTCTCACGAGTATTGCCCCTCTTTGCTTTATGGGGGTTACCAACCCAAGAAGATCATACAACCCGGAAACCTGACTCAGGAGCTCTCTTTGGGTCAGTGGATCTGGTGCCTGCTGCCTCACCTCCTCTCTTAACAAGTCCTCTCCTAATATCTTCTTTGAGAAGTTAACTGAGACCATGAGGTGGAATTCGTCATCGTCAGGGATGTAGCCCATGCTGAGCGCTTGCGGTCTTCATCCAGAACAGTTGAACACTGTTCAACGCAGAACAGTTTGCAATCAAGATGGCCACTCAGCCCGCAGCGTGATTGTTTGTCAGAGCATAAAGCTTGCATTATGAAGTAGTTTTGCCGAGTCTTTTGACTGATCTTTTTGTGATCATTTTGTTCTTTAATTTTACATCTAGATTGCCAAGTTTATAGCCTGATCGGTAACATCAGCTTGCACAGTTTCTTAGTTGCTAGCGGTGTTTGTGTTACGCTTCCTACAATGGCCTCTAAACAAGCAATTTGTGACGCCATACAACAGCTGAGAGCTGATCTGCTCTCACACTTTGATTAAAAAATTGACCAGCTCCAGCTGAGTCTTACTACAATTCAAGACTCCATTGGTACGCTTGAAGAACAAGTGATGTCTATGGAACAAAGAGTCAGCGTCAATGAGGACAAAGTATCTGATCTGGAAAAATGTGTTAAACTCTTTGAAAGTGAAAATGAATACCTGAGAGAGGAAGCCGAGGACTTTGAGAGCAGAAGTCTATCATTTAATTTGCGTTTCTTGCGTATTCCTGAGCAGGCGAGGCCGAGAGCTTCATCCTGCAACTCATCCTTAAGCTGCTCGGTCAATTATTTTTAATCAATTATCAAAATATGTAAATGACTTTAATATCCTATCTTCTTTTCAATCTGGTTTTAGACCAAATTTTTCACCAATAGTTAAAGTTAATGAGTTTAAATACCTTGGTATTTATCTCGAGTCCCAGCTCATATTTAGAACACATATAGATTCACTTACAAAAAACTATCCAATTGCTTGAGATCTCTTTATTCTTCTAGTAATTGCTTTACCTTCTCTATCAGAAAGAGAATTATTACTCAGTTAATTCTTCCAATACTTGACTATGTTTGATATTATTTACCAGAACACCTCTGATACAAACCTCCATTCTGTCAATGTTATTTATCGTAGTCTGTGTAGATTTGTACTGAGGTGTCCTTACAGAACACATCATTGTCACATGTACGCATCACTGAACTGGTTAGCATTAAAATCAAGAAGAATATTTCATTGGTTTCAATTCATTTTTAAATGTCACTATCTTAGTTATCCAATATATTTAAAACCATTTCTAATCCCATTTGGGTCCTCATATAACCTCAGACTTACTGACCATGTGTTTTTTTATGTTCCCAAAATTAAGAAAGAATTTGGTCGTTGAGCATTCAAATTTAAAGCCCCATCAGACTGGAACAATTTACCTGTGTCAATCAGATCCATCACTTCTCAGCAAAGCTTAAGGACAGCTATATTCAGGTACTTACAAACAACTTGCTCTTGCTTATGATATTGTTGTATTCTTCTAAATTATTTCGAGTTATGCTGTGCAATGGCCCATCACAGTTGTTATTTAAATGTGTTATGTCCATGGATATACTGTACTTCTGATGAATGTATTTTATTTTGCTTGTACCAAGTGTTGGGTTTATAGGGATGATTAGATAGATAGATAGATAGATAGATAGATAAATACTTTATTAATCCCGAAGGAAATTGTGCAGTTGTCCGTTGCTCACATTCATAAAACAGCAAAAGAGAAAATTTAAAGTTTAAAAAAACCAGACAAATAAATAATTCAACAGCATTAAAAGATAAAGTGCTACAGGTTAAGGTGCTACAAGTTAAGGCACTGAAAAAACAAAGTTCAGGACTAGTATCAGTCTCTCCTGCTCCTCCCTGAAGTGGCTGCATTATACAGCCTGATGGCACGAGGGATGAAAGAGTTTTTTAGTCTATCAGTGGAGCAGCCCAATGAGAGAAACCTGGAGCTAACAGAGCTCCTCTGCCGAGAGAAGACAAGATAAGAGAGCTGTGTGTAATGTGAATGATGTTATGTCTAAGTAAGAATTTTTATTGTTATCTGTATCTGTTTGTCTGTGTTGAGGACCCCCTCGAAAACGAGATGTATCATCTCAAGGGGCTATCCTCTCAATAAATTTCAAATCCAAGAGCTGATTTGGGAGGAAAAAAACGGCACCATTCCCTCTCTTAGAGTCTTCCGGGCCCCTCCCACTCTGACCAGAGTAAACCCATGGCTTCAGCTGAAACCCACCCACTTTCAAGATATGTTCAACATTAGCTGTAATGCACTTCAGCCGATCCTGGTCATTACAAAAGGTAAGTATATCATCTACATATGTGTCTTCCTCCAGTACCCGTCGTTCCTCCACTTGATGGGAGAATTCTGGCAAACCTGCACTCTCCCGCATAGCGACCTGAGCAATACAGCCAGCAGGTTTGTCTCCAATGTTGACTCTTGTGATGGCATACTCACCAATCTCTTCCTCCTCAGAGTCCATCCAAAGAAAGCAATTAAGGTGTACCTCCCGGTCCTCCAGCCAGACCAAATTATACATCTTTTTGATCTCACCAAGGGCAGCAAAGATCCCTTGATGGAACTTTAGGAGGACAGCATATGTATGTTGTTTAGCACATCAGGACCTTTGATGATATATCATTCAGGCTTTGGCCCTTAAACTTCTGGCTGCTATTCCAAACAAGTCGTACTGGGGTGGTAACTAAGTGTGGATTTGGTCCAATGAGATGGCTGATATGCCACACAGGGCCTGTCCAACTCTCCAACACCTCATTTGACAGTTTAATGCATGCCTCCCACTCCATGGACCACCAGAGTCACATCTTCACTCCTCAGGGTCAACTCTTGCAGTGCACATTCCCCCAGTAGTTTCTCATGTACTGCGGAGTTGAAAGTCCTTGTCCATTTCGGCAGTGCTGGGCCAATTCTGGGGAAAGTCGTGACATGAACTCCTTCTGGTCCTCAGTACACTTTTTCCTGCTGAAAATCAGTTGAATTTGGCTTTGGTATTCCTTTAGCCAACACCTTCTTTCCAGTGCTGGGACAGAGAAGCAGTGTGAAGGTTTAGCTGAAGCTGCCACCAGTATAAATTTAGAACTTAACAAAGGGCTTCCAGTTGAGTCAACACAAAGTCATACTCTTCTAAATTTATACTGGTGGCAGCTTCAGCTAAACCTTCACACTGCTTCTCTGACAATGGCAAAGAAGTGGAAAGCTCTAAGTGCCCAAAGTTGCACTAAATAGTTCTTTGAATGGTCTCTTGCACTTCCCCCAGCCTTCCCTCGCACTCTCTTGCTGTATTTTTAATATCTTCACACTGCTTGTCCCTCAACACAGGATTCCCTTCTCCATCCCAGGCCTCCAGCTTTGACATGGAGCTGGCTGGAACTGGAGCTTTTGAGCTGGCTGGAGCCAGAGCTTTTGACCTGGAGCCTTTGAGCTTGAGCTGTCTGGAGCTGGAACTGGAGATTTTGAGCTGGAGCTGGAGCTTGGGCTTTTTAGTTGGAGCTGAAGCTTGGGCTTTTTTTGCCGAAGCTCCAAAGCTGTTTTTTTACTGTCAAATGTATTTCCTTCTGTGCTAAGCCCACACTTGAAAGGAGGTGTGCCCATAATGTCAAAATGACGTGTATTCACTCAGGCGAGGCGTTAGAATATCTTTCCAAGTCTTTATTTAATCTTTCATATCATTTTAACTGTTCCACTCTAGTGGTCAAATCGCCAGGTAAAAAACCAGCTGCCTCTTCACCAATCTTGCGGGCACCTGTAGCACAGTCAAATGCTCCTCTTGCCCCGCAGCCTTTGCAGCCACTGTGAAGACTGTCTTTTATGACCACGGACCAATCAAAACAAGTGCTCTGGATGCAACAAGCAGCACTGCAATTCCACCACCCTTTAGCTTTCCACTGTGTTGTCTACTGCGGACCGTTTTAAAGCCCGGTACAGACACATTACAGTCAGGGATGTGTTCATGCAGCCATGTCTTTGTGAAACACATAATACTGCACTCTCTGTATTCTTTCTGAGAACTTGTTAGCATCTGGAGCTCATCCGTTTTGTTAGCCAGCGATCTCACATTACCCATGACGACGGTCGGGAGAAATGGTTTAAATCTCCATCGCTTTCTTCGCTCTTTGACTCCCGCTCTGCATCTTCTTCTCTTTCTTTTCAGCTCCATTGGGATTTGATGTGTTGCTTCGCTGATAATCGTGATTTGGGAGAGGTTAATCAGTTGATCCCGAATGTAAACAAGTCTTTCGTTGCCATGGAGACTCATCATAATATGCCTTGAAAGAGCAAAATATGCAGAAAAATCTTGTTTGCAACACACCCGGCATGAAATCCTCAGAAAAAAAACCTAATTTGAGGTAATATCTATGTGAGAAGACTTTGTACTTTGAAAAAATATCAAGATAGCAAGTCAGAACTACTACAATCTAGAATGGAATGAAGTACATTTGCACAGTATTTTTCCAATGTACAGTATTTTATTCTATTTTGTTATATTTTATTTGCAGATTTGATATATTTTTAACAATTTGATGAGTCAATTCAACATATATATATATATATATATATATATATATATATATATATATATATATATATATACATATACATATATATATATATATATATATATATATATATATATATATGTTGAATATATATATATGTTTTTTGTTTTGTTTTTTTTTTTAAATTTTTTTCCCCACTTGTACACATATGATTGATACTAAAACCTGTCCAAGTTTGAACACCGCTATTGGTGCTGGAGCCAGTGCTTAGGTCACAGGTGTCAGAGTCCTCAAGGGCCGGTATCTGCAGGTTTTTGTTGTATCCATGCCCCAAAACACCTGACCGAAATGAATAAGCAAGTTGACAAGAAGCTGCTGGATCTATTTGACTTGAATCAGGTGTGTTGGTAGAGGGAAGCAACAAAGACTTGATGGATACCGGTCCTTGACGAATGGAGTTTGACACCCCTGGCTTAGGTGGTTCAGCTCCGGCACTATCAAAGAACTGGTTTTGGTTGCAAGAGTCTGGCCGGTGCTGTATCATCTGAAATCTTTTGGAAAGACAAAAGAAGAAGAAGCAGCACTCTGGCAGAAGTCAATGGAGGAGTGTATGGTTTCCTTGCAATTTCTGTCTCAGCCTTCAAAATTTGTATTGACTTTAATAGATGAGCAAGTCATCTGTTAATGGCTGTCCGTCAGCATATACTTATCAAATGCAGAGAACGGCAAGTGCTTTTATGGAGAAAGGTAACTGTAATCTGTTTATGATGTTGTAGCCATTGTTGGCTACAAAAAGTAGCTTAGCATCAACTGTACATATTTAGGGTACATCCTAAGCTAATGCAATGACATTTATGTACGTTTCCTCAGATACTGTTAGGATGGATCATAATGCGGAGGTCTTCTATCATCAAGGCACATCTAAGGTCAAGATACTGCTGGGACCACATCTCCGAATGTTACTGTGCAGCAGTTTGTGCAAAATGTCCGAGTAGCTTTCCAGAATATCTGTAATCAGACCAAGGCCATCCTTTAAAAAAAAAGACTAATCTTTTTGAAGTAGGCCTGGGATGAGGTTCCACATCCGGTTTCGAGCAAGATGGCATCTAAAGTAACATGCTCTTTAGACAAGATTGTTCAAACATAACCTGCAGGGGATTTAAAGAACTTTTGAATCGTATGGACTCAAATTAAAGAGCAGGGCAAGATGGATACCCGAGAGAGAAGTTGAAAAAATGCCACAGAAATGTTTGACACTGAGGACGATACACAAAGCTCCGATAGCCATGCTAACACAAGAGATGGCGTCAGAAAACCAAATAAAAAAGTAAATTTGGAAATGAGAAATACAAGATTTTTGCCATGAAAACAAGCAGCACCTGGATGTCATTAAAGAGGATATTAACAAGGCAAACCAAAGAATTGGAGAAGCCGAGGTTCACACTAGTGCCATGGAAGCTAAGCTAGAAGCAATGGAGCAGATCATGAGAAGCATGCTTAAAACCCAAACTCAAAATGAAGAGAAACTTGTCTAACAAGAAGCAAGAGCAAGGAGAAAAAACCTACAGATTTTCAATGTACCAGAAAATGGAGAAAAAGGCAATTCAATGGTGGTTTTCGTGGAAAAACTTCTCAGAGAGAAACTAAATCTTCCCAACTCCCTTGAATTCAACATCGAGAGGGCTCTCAGGGTGCTTGCCCCGAAACCATCGGCTTTGAAAAAGTCTTGTTCTATTGTGGTCAGGTTTCTACAGTACCGCACAAAAGAAAAAATACTGAGAAAAGCCTCAGAGAAGAAGGAAATCTACGTGAATGCTCAGAAGATTTACTTCAATCACGACGATCCGACCGCCATTCTCACCTGTCGTAAGGAATACAATGAGGCGAAGCGGGTGCTGAGGGAGAAAAGGATCCGATTTCAAAGCTGGATACGGGAATGGGACGTGTCTCTATCAGATGGCAAGTGAGGCTACAAAAGATATACGGTGCGCTTGGCCTAGCGGTGCGCTTGGTGCCACCCCGACAGGATCTGAAGCAGCAGCCGACCTCCATGAATCAAGCACCTGACAAGTTGCTACCATATCTAAACTCCAGACCTTCAGACGGATATCTCCTCAGTGAAGAACGAACGGTGACACTCTTTTTATTTCTCTCTCTCTCAGTCTCCTTATACTTTCACGGAGGGCCAGGACAATACCTGTTATATGGACATTTATTTTAATTCATGGAGGGCCCTATTTTTGTTTTCAACTGAAAAGGATTTCCCTCCAAACTTTGGCTGCAATACCGGTCAGGTAAAGGATCATTTGAATACCTTTACATTGGAACCCTAAAAGTTGTGTAAACAATTTTCCCATTTATATAGTTATTGTTCGTGTGCTGTATTATGTTCGACCAGAGAGTTTTGTAGTATAGATAGTTATATTCCAGCTTATACAAGTAAATGATGGCTGAAAAGTTAAAGGTAGCATCTTTCAATGTTAATGGCATATTAAATCAAATCAAGTGTACAAAGATACTCACTAAAATGAGAAGGGAAAATTTAGATATTATATACCTACAGGAAACTCATTTAAATTATTTAGAACATCAAAAGCTGACCAAAAGTGGTTATACTAAACTATACTACTCTTTATATAAAACATAAAAGAGGGGGGGCTATCTTAATATCACGGAAAATAATTTTTGAGCAGAGTTATGAATACAAAGATAAAGAAGGCCGTTTCATATTGGTTAAAGGCAAAGCTAATGGAAATGTATATACACTCTTTAATGTCTATGCTCCACCAGGAAGCGATGCCTTCTTTTTCACTGATATCCCAGACTTGATTATAAAACACTCTGAGGGAACCCTTATTTGTGGTGGAGACTTTAACATCCACCAGCAACCAAATATTGACTTTTCATCTCCAAACAATAGTAAAAAAAAAAATTAATAATAAGTTTAGCAAATTAATAAAAGCCGTGGGACTAATAGACATTTGGAGGGAAATGTATCCTACAGCAAGGCAATATACATTTTTCTCTAACCCTCATCTGGTATATACCAGTATAGACTATTTTTTTATGTTTAAAAAAGATAGATTGAAAATTGTTGAAGTGGATATAGGCACAATGGACCGCACCAATCTACATTACAATAGATTTAGGCGAAAAGCGAAGAAACACACTTTGGAAATTTAATGCTACCCTCCTTAATGACCTCCAATTTAAAAAGAGAATGTCAGAAGATATTTTAAGATATATTAAAGAAAATGACAATGGTGAAACTTCCCCACCTATCATATGGGGTGCAGCCAAAGCAGTACTAAGGGGAAAAATAATTGCGGCAGCATCTACTAAAAAGAAAAAAAGGCAGAAAAAATTACAGGAATTTCAAGATAGAATAAAATCATTAGAGAACAAACATGCTCAGAATAAAAACTCACACAAATTGCAAGAAATTGAAAGAATAAGAAATTAAATTGATGACTTAACTTCACAAGAAATAATTAAAAGAATGTTCCTTACAAAGCAAAGATATGAGTGCGGTTCTAAATTTTCCAAAGTACTAGCTTGGAAGCTTCGGAAGCAACAGGCAGATAGAGCAATTTTTAAAATTTGTGACTTGTGTGCTATTATATCATTAATACCAAAAGAGGGTAAAGATAGATTAGAATGTGGATCGTACAGGCCTTTCTCCATCCTCAATGTTGACTACCGTATTTATACCTCAATAATGTAAAAAAAGAATGGAAAATATTCTTCCGACCCTAATAAATAATGATCAAACAGGATTTATCAGTAAACGACAAACTCAAGACAATATTTGACGTACTCTGCACATAATGACTTATATTCAGAACTATGAAGAGAAAGCAATGCTCATTAGTCAAGACGCCAAAAAGGCATTTGACTCAGTGAGTTGGTCCTACCTTTTCACAGTACTAAAAAAAAATTTAAATGAGTGATTTGATAATAAATAATATTTAGGCTCTTTACAACAACGCAACTTCAAGAATAGGAATTCATGGTTATCTGACAGACCCACTGACATTGGACAGAAGAGTAAGGCAGGGTTGTGCTTGGTCCCCACTTCTCTTTGCAATGTACTTAGAACCCTTAGCTCAACACATTAGACAAACAAAAGCGATAAGTGGTATCACAATTAATAAAACAGAGCATAAAATCGCCTGTTATGCAGATGATGTAATCTTATTTTTATCCAAACCTGAAAAATCAATACCAGAATTGAAGTGTCTTTAAAATAATATAAGGCCACTGTCCGGTTATAAATTGAATATTGATCAAACAGAAATAATCTCATATTGGAACCCTTCTGAAAACTTTAAAAAGAAATATCCCTTCAAATGGCAAACAACATCCCTAAAATACTTAGGTGTAACTCTTCATAAGGATGTAACGAAGATTTTTAGAAAAGAATTACAATCCCTTTTTCTCAAATGTGAAAAAAGATGTTGGAATGGAATCTTATCCCATATCTTAGACTAACAGTATGCATAGAAACTATTAAGATGAACATTTTACTCAGGTTTCTTTATCTATGCCAAAACCCCCCAGTTTATATTCCAAATCATTTATTTGCTGAATGGGATAAACAATCCCCAGATTTATATGGCAAGGGTGAGACCCCGTATTCGTTTCAAGACATTACAATTACCAAAGGAGAAGGGAGGCTGGGGCCTCCCCAACCTCAAAAACTACTTTGTTTCAGCTCAAGTTAAACCATTACAATATTGGTGTGACTCAAAATATAGGGCTAAATGGATGGATATATATGCCACATGGATGCAGACGTTCCCCTACCTGCTATGCTAGCAGACAATAAAAGACTTGAATCAGACAGGATTTGAAAATACCTGGGTAAAATTAACACTTACAATGTGGAAAGAGCTCATAAAAACATATAAACTGGACAAAGAAATAAAAGTACTAAGCTGGATAGCCTATGATAAAGATTTCAAACCAAACAGTACTGATTCTAGATTCAAGATTTGAACTGCAAAAGGTATAAAAGTCTTTTTCCAAACTGTAAAGGATTATCAGTTTGAAAGTTTTGACAAACTGCAAGATAAATATAATTTAAAAAAGATCTCTACAGATATTTACAAAAAAGAAATTATTATAACCAGGATATTAAACAAAACAATCATCAATACAATCCATTAATAGAAATCTTTGTAAAAGCATATAAATCAGATCTTCCAAGAGGTATAATATCTAAGCTTTATAGGAGTATTACTAATTTTAACAGTCATTCAACTAAAAATATTAAACACCGATGGGAAATGGAAGCAGGACTCATTATAACAGATGAAGAATGGGAACATATATGTACATCTCAATGGAGGAGTACAACGTCTCATATTTGGAAAGAATTCTGTTGAAAAAGTATATCAAAATATTTTATAGCTCCTTCTCAAAGTCTACATTTCACGCAGAGAAACGGTCAGTGCTGGAGGAATTGTGGTAGCCATAGAGCACATCACTATCATGTATTTTGGGAATGCTAAATTCTTCAGAGTTATTGGTCCGATGTTAACAAAGCCTTAAAGCATATTTTTCTAATTAATATTGCCCCAGATTTTAAAACAATGTTTTTGGGTTATAAAACCCTACCAATGCAATCAATTTGTGGATATCTCTGAAACGTACTTTTGGCTACAGTAAAAAAAGCCATTACATTGATGATAAAGAAAGTGCCAGCTGTCCAAGACTGGGCACAAATAGAATCGGATATTTATAAAATGGAAAAGATTACCTTTACAGTGAATTGTAAAACATTGGAATAAATGGGAAAAATACGCTAAACAACAGAAGCTTGGAACAATTTAGAGTTCAATTGTTTCGAGACAGGATGAATACATTATTACATGTGTTGTGTAAATATTTACCCAAACTATTCATGTTTGGAGGAACTACAATGCTGCAATTGTTTTTGTTTACTCTCTGGGTGTTTAAGTGTTTCTTGAAAATTATTATTAAAAAAAATAAAAAAAGAAATGGGAACAGAGACACAAAGTAATTATACTGTACTGTCTTCTTTTTTTTCCTTTCTTTCCTCCTTGTTATCCAATGGATATTATATGAAGATGTCCCTGACCCTAAATAAAAACATAATTATAAAAAAGAAGAAGTAGGCCTGGGACTGTGTCTAACTTTGTTCTAGCTATTTGTAATGCTGCCATTTAAATGCTCCTTCTGGGGCACATAGGGATCCCTGATGCCTCATGGTTATTCGGATGGCTATGTTTTTAATAACCGAAGGTTAACCCCACAATGTGTCGGTGCAATGATCAATAAATATTCACCTGGACTGTGTACGCTGGCTTTTGTGTAATTTCTTATCAGTATGGGACAACACATTAGTCAGCTATAGAAGATATTACATCTGATTATCTCACATTCCCTACACATTACTGAGCTAAAAACAAGAATGCACCAAGAGTTTGGAATACATGAACAAAAATTTCACTCCAAAGCGGACTTTTTAGAATCGTCTTGTATAAATACACACCACCCGGAACAAATGCTGCCAGAATAAAGAACACTTTATTAGAATGCACAAAACTATAATACAGAGGGGGCATGATTATATTTGAGTGAATCCCTCCATCAAGGACACCACACGCCTCATCAGTCCAACCATGGTGCTGCTGTTATCCTCCATTTTTATCAGGCTTTCCAGCAAGCCAGAGGTGACTCTCTCATCCCTCTCAGCCCTGTCCTTCTCCAGTTTGTCCTCTCACCTGCCCACACTATAAAAAAGAAAAAGTTGAGTGAACTTAAAATTTCACGGCAACAAACTTCGATAAAATTTTAAGTTGGACAGCTAAACTAAATATTTTAAGTTTTCCTTTTGAGTTTGCTCAACCGTAAATTAGGATGTTTTATAACTCAATTGTAAGTTCCACTAAATTATAAATTTATATTGTAATAACTTTTCATCTTTACTTCTGGTAACTGTTCCACAAGTTTTACTAATTAAAAAATGTACATTGTTATAACTTTTAATCCTTACTTACTTTAACGCTTTCATAAGTTGTAATAATGTATCATTTTACACTGAAATAACTCAAATTCTTTCACAAAATCCACTTGAATTTGGTTAAGTTAGTATAGCATAATAATTTAACAGTAATTTAAAATTACACACTGCTAATGTAACTCAACTTCATAATTTAATTTCAATCACTTTTAACCAAAAGCATAAATAATTACAGATTCAACATACATCCTCAAAACCTTAGTTTTATTTAAACTAGCAGCAATGAATCGCTTGCAACGTGGGTGAGGCAAATGAAAAACAGCTTATGCTTTTATCAATATAAGGAAAATGAAAGACAACTTGTGCTCATAAAAAAGAACAGTTGGCCAGTCCTATGCAGTCGTGAAAGATGTGATTTCATAGCACTGATGGTTCTGAAAGTGCAGAAGTCCCTGTGTTTGCAAAGTCGTGTTGAACTTCTGTGATGTAGCCAATAATGTTTCAGTTGAACAGCTTCCATGGCGTTGGTAAACCCGCAGAACTTGAACTGCATTCATTTCAATCTGAAAAACAAAGATGACAACTTGCTGGGAATTAGTAAGACTGTCAGCCGAAATGTTATACATTACACATAACATTTTATAAATTTAATGACAATGCAAAGACTAGACTAGACCCTTGAGCTAAAAAATACTACACATTCAGTGTTTTTATTTTTAATCAATTTTGCTACAGTAAACATTAATTACAAATAACATATAGTATTTAAGGTTATCAACCTGTATCTGTACCTAAACCCAACGCCTACATCGGTTTAGGTTAAGAAAGTCAGCAGTCAGTATAAAACAGAGCAGTCAATGAAATGTATTTCAATGTTTTTAAACAGGACAATATATCCAAGCCTGGGAACTCACAGTGGGTCATAGGACAAATATTTAAACCTTTTTTAAATCAAAAGCAATGTAGTAAATTTGAGGTAGGCCTATTTTATGACCAACACAATATTTTAAATAGGTAGATTGGCCTTTCCTACCATTACACAATAAAAATTTTATCAATTCTGACATGACTTGCATCTTATCATTTTAATATGTAAATGGTAGTAGCATGAAGTGTTTTATTGAACTCGGCATGATGTAAATGTTACTACAAAAAAGCGTTACACAAACTGCTCCATGTTGTCCTGATACTTAGTACATGAAATATCAGCTAATGTGTTAGCATTAAAACCCTAATGGCTACTCCTTTAGCTGCAGCTAGTAGGCAAGCATGAATTAACTGAATACTAGAAGCTAACATGTCTTGTCCTGTTTGAACGGTACTAATCAGTAGAAGCTAACATGTCTTGTCCTGTTTAAACGGTACTAATCAGTAGAAGCTAACATGTCTTGTCCTGTTTGAACGGTATCAGCCCAGATAAGCTAGCGGCTAACTCATGCAGCAGTTCTGCTCACCGCCGCTGAGTGAAAAGCTGTTTGTGTTTAAATGTTGAAAATGTGTAGGTTGCCTCCTCCATAAATCTACAACATACTACACAACATTAGTCAACAATTCCCATACCATTTAAACTTAATTTAAATAAAAACTTACCTGCATGGAGTCCAGCTCGAGGCAGCACAGCCAGGTGAGACTTCAAGTGAAAATTGCTTTAAATGCCATTAATACATTCATTCATTCATTTTCCGAACCGCTTATTCCAATTCAGGGTCGCGGGAAAGCTGGAGCCTATCCCAGCTGGCTTTGGGCGACAGGCAGGGTACACCCTGGACAGCTTGCCAGTCCATCGCAGGGCCACACACAGAGAGACGAACAACCACACTCACGCTTACACTCACTCCTAGGGGCAATTTAGAGTGACCAATTAACCTATCATGCATGTCTTTGGATGGTGGGAGGAAGCCGGAGTACCTGGAGAGAACCCACGCATACACGGGGAGAACATGCAAACTCCACACAGAAAGGCCACTGACCAAACCAGCCAAGGATTGAACCAGCGACCTTCTTGCTGTGAGGCCACAGTGCTAACCACTGCGCCACCGTGCAGCCCCGTTAATACATATTTTCATATAATACTGTAATACGATTTCTGTTTATCGCGCTGCCACCACCTTTGTTGATCTGGTCTGGTCCGGCGTCAGAGGCAAGAGAGCACCCACCACAACAGTTTATATGTATACACAACAAACTTTATTAGAAAAATGTTGATCCGGTAAAAATGTCTGGGACCTGCAGATGAAATAGAGGCGTCAGTAGGCAGAGCACTACACCACGTTCTGCGTGCAAACACTGCAAACAAAAAGGAGCTATTAACACCGTGCACAATGCTTGTCAAACGCCGACAGACAGCCACACCGTTGTCCAGTCTCACGTTGCTCTTCTCAGTCTCTCATTTCTCTCCTCTGCTGCAGCCGCAAATCCATCTCGCCACACCCCCCCACAGGTGAGCAGCATCAGTGATCTACTTCTCGTCCAACACACCCACATTACAATACATTTACCTACTTAAATGACTGTTTCAGGCCAAACAATACAAATTGGATTTTTTGCAGTGCTGGTACTCAATCAGCTGAGCGTTGAGCATGAGTCCTGCTTTCATTCACCTGTTCATCACAAAAATAATGTAATGTAGCAACCTCCCAAGGCTGAACTAACCCCGAATCAGATATGAACTCATGACTTTCTACTTCAAAAGGAAGTCCATCCACACATCTCCGAAACAGAGCTCAATGAAAGCCCTAAAATTCCGATCCATCTCAATACTGCAGACAGACCTCCATGTTAAACCAGGAACCCTGCTGGTTTTATCTTGTTCCTGGTAGAAAATGTTTACACAGACAGACTGTGACACCCTTTTTGAAGTTGGACCCTGAGGTAAGAGCCTGTTGTCTGTCACCCCAGGAGGTCCCTTTGTATCCACAGCACACAAAGACCAGATTCCAGAGCAGGACCTGTAAGCTCTGAACTCTTAAAGGTGTCATAACCTGGTCTTTTCGTGTGCCCACTGTCCTCTAATGGTTTTTGAATAACTGTTTAAAAACCTATTAAACAAAAAATTTATAAAAGTGCTTTTTCTGACACTTTATTCATAATAAACATTTTCTCGCGAGAATTCACGCAAGATTTTCACCAACCTGGATATGGATTAAAATAATGTAAATGAGGTGCTCGCTGATTGATCGCTGGATGTCCGGAGTCGGAAGGGGGGCGAGGCCAGTAGTCTCCATGCTAAAAACATTAGCGGCTAGTGATAGCAGCTAACCCGACAGCAGCAGCTTTCTGAATTCAGCATTATTGTTTGAACCGGACTCTGAGCCTGAGAGAGAAGATACCGGGATGGTGGAAGGAGCACGTTTACGACAAACTGTCTCTGAATGGTAAAGTTGTCACTTTTAATGTCTGCTCGCCTTGCCTGTTCAGATAGCATGTTGACAACGAGGCATGTCGTTCATGTTAATACGTCTCAGTTTTATTCCGTGTTGGACCGTTTTTTAAACAATAAATGTACTTTTAAAAGAAATCTGAAGTTACAGATGTAAAAAATGAAACGGATGTTGACTGAACTGGTCGGTACGTTCAGTGTACAGCTGCTGGCCGGTCTGCACCCAGATAAGCACACACACATTTTAATTTTCACGAAGCTGCGCTTTTTATTGAGGTTTTATTTACCGTCAAGTGTTTTTCTAAATTAATTAGCTTATTTAGATTTCCCGTTTTAGCCAGGAGTGTGAAAAATGTCGTTATGTCAACATGACAGATATCTGGTTGATGCAGCCACTGATGTGGGCTGCTGTGTTACTGTACAGATAAATAACATGTAGTCAGATATCTTGTATCATTGATCAGGCTTCCTGCTGACTAATGTAGACTCGTGTTTTATATATTCCAGCATCACTTACCATCTATTATGTTGGTGTAATTGTTAAGCTGCACATGCCAACAGAAATAGACAAGATATAATAATTGTGCTTAGAAAATAAAATTTCTCTTTTCAATTCCTTAGGTGCTCAGAAGGATAAAGCCGGTCCAAACTCCTCCGTGTCTGACCCCAACATCCTGGCGTGGAACCAGTCTGCTTCAATGCTTTTTCATTACAAAATGCAGGAAACATTTATGAGCAGGATTATGTACATTTTTACCTGTCAGAGGGAAATAGAGGCAAGTTTCACTACAATGCCCAAAAAAATCCAGAAATAAACCTAATCAAATGGCAAATAGCTGTAAAAGGTGACTATAAATGTTCTTGCCATTTCGTATTACATATAACAAATAGTAACTTTGCTGCAGTCACTTGGGACAATAGCTATTGAATTAAAGTAAATACACAACTTTACCATATACACATTTATGCATCTGACTTCTGAAAGTAAAATGTAAAGCTGAAGTAAAAAAACAGCTCTTTAAAACTCAATCTTTATTAGTGTACAGAAATAAAAATCAATGCTCATTTTCAATGTAATAAAATAAAAATGATCATTATCACTTAGTTATTGATTCTATTAACACAGTAGCTGAGTTTTCTGGGTTTTATGTGGACACTCGTGGTTCTGGAGCCGGATGAGCAAGCCTCAACAGAACTGTCTTCATCATCATCTTCCTCCAGACTGAGCTGAGATCTCATCTTCACTGCTGTCGTCTGGGTTCCTTTTCTGCACAGAACCAGATACTGACATCAGAACAAGCAATAAAAGTGCCTCTTAGCTTCCATTAAGAATGTATATGTGTTTGATTTATCATCATTTTCTGTATGTAAAATTAATCAAACAACAAACCTGTATTTCTGAAGAGATGGTGGAAAGTCCTTGATGACAGCTGTGTTCCAGTTGTTGCCTGCATTGTAGGGTCAGTCTGCTCCAACATCAACTTTTAGACATCAGTAGACCGCTGGTGCTATGCATGGCATAAGATGTGCTGGACTAAAATCTGCAAATACAAGTTTGAAAAATATCAGATCATCACATAAATAGTATGTAGGTTTAAATAGCTGCAGTTTAAGACTAATCAAATATTGTAATACAAGTAAATCAAATCAAACTTTATAAAGCACTTTCATGCCAAAGGCAACACGAAGTGCTTTGCATACTTTTATTTTTAAAAAGCTGATTAAATAAATCAGGTTTTGACACACCGAAATATTAACATATAATATTAAAAACACACTCATTTTATTTGACACAGTTATACACAGACACAATTTTCCCTAACCTCTGTGTCTTCACTGCATGGAAATAAAATAAAACATATCTTTCAGATCCATCATACCAGGAGTCAGACCTCCACATCCACAGAGGCTGCAGCTGCAGATAATCCTGCACAGCTCCCGTTTTACAAACATGACGTGAAGATGTCAGAAATAAAAAGTTTGCATTCTGTTTCGGTGAATGAATACGATGGAAATAAACTATCCTCCCTGCCGATATCCAATAGGTGGCAATATCAGACTACATGATGGTCACCTTGTTAAATTATCATTATGATTATTACAGCTGCCATGTCATGGTGGGGAGAGCAAAGCTACATCCATCATGAGTACTTACTGTGTGGTAGCAGGCGTGAAAAATAATAAATAGAGAAGTCATTTACAAGCATTTACGTGGCAGAGCACAGGATAGATATAAGAAAATAAAACCTGGGGCTCATTAATATGCCTCAGGATGTTAAATCTTCTGGCTCGTCCCGTTAGCATTGCCGTTAGCCTTAGCATTATCACGACAAAACAGAACTTTATAGCAGTAGTGACACTTACCAACTGCATTGATGGTGAGTCGCTTAAAGCTGCAATCCCCCCTCTTTCAAACCGGGTTGATGCCATCTTCCCTTGGTATTTTCCCAAATGTTAGCAAAATGTTTGGCCCAAACAGGCCCCAGCCGGCAGAGATGCAGGTGCATTATCAGCTAAAAATAATGTAATCCATCTGTCCCTGGCAGTTTGGTTGATGAAGGGAGAGAAAAAACCTTCTAATGTTGGTTTTGGTAACAGACAACCGAGCAGTGGACATGATCGCTGCTCGCACGTCTTCACACAGCTTGTTGCTAATAGCAACTGAGACAGGTCCAGCAGGTGTATTTAGGATGGAAAAGGGGCAGATTAATGCAAATAGCTCCCCGGGATGTCGACATCACGTGGAGAAAATAAAAAAAAATGCGTTTGCGAGACTTCGGTGTTGCGGCCAGTTTTGCTGCAAACAAAGTGTCCAGACGTAAAAACCCGTCCGTCTTCAACAGAAAGGCTTCCGGGGATGTTAGCACTTCCGTCCAACACTAATACGCACGTTTTAACTCAAAAAAGTGCAATTTCCGGTGAAGACTCCTTTAAAACTGTATAAAATCCTGGATGCACCCTCAACACACCTGGATAAATGGACTCTCCTTCCTTTCTCAGTTAATCCAAGACTTTAACCGTTTTTCAGATGTGAAATCCACAGAAGTTAGCAAGTTAGTTCATTTCTGTGATTCCTTGGATGGAGCAATGGCGGCATCTTGCAGACACCCTCTAACAGGTTGAGATATGCATTTCAGGTTGATTAAATAAACAGTGATTAACATTATATGCAGTTGTTATTAACGACTGACTCAAAGTAAGAACTTGTGTGGAAATGATTTCTTGACCCACCAGGTCCGTGGAAAGTGTAAATCATTAATGAAGTGTATTGAAATGTCTTGATGAAATGTCTTGTACCTGTTAACAAACCTTTTCCCCTTTTGACAGCAGCAAAACTGTTTTTAACGTTCATTGTTATAAGAATCATTCATACTTCTGCTCATCTATAAATGGATTTTATAGACGTGTTTTGAGGTTGGAAAAATGTTAAGTTTAATTCCCCAAGAACGTAGTATTCTGACCCAACTTTCAGACCCCATGTCCTGACCTCTGCGCTCTGATTGGATAATCTAAAGTCCGCGCCAGAGCGCCGGCAAATTTAACTGCGGGTCTTCCCGGAACTCGCTTTCTGGTTTTTTTTCTTGTTCTCTTTGTTTTTGTTGTTTTTTCTCTTCGCTTTTTCTTCGCTTGTTTTACTTTTTCTCTTTGTTTTTGTTTCATGTTTGCTTTAGTCGTGTTTTTGTTCGTCTGGCGCCGTGTTCGTTTTTTTTATTAGAGTAAGCTCGCTCGACTGCTTAACACCAGAAAACCTCATCCAATCCTGGCTGAACAATTTTTTGCTTCTGACATCATCAAGCCACACTCCGGCCTCCCCAAGACTGTGTTCAATAATGTACGGATGACCCGCATGTTACTTGTCCAACGATCCCAGGACTTTGCCGGCACCCGTGAATTATTATCGGAGTTGGGTCCAGCTTCAGACGTCGAACCAGGCGGTTCCAGGCGAGCTCCTGACTTCTGCAGAGGTCACCTTTGGACAAGTATCAGGACGACCGTTGGATTCTTGTCCGCTGGCCCCCCACGGTTTGGGTTCTCGTCCACCAACCCTGAAGTAAGGCCGACCCATTATTCCACTGTCTCCGATCACCAGCTGGTGTCTTAGCAGAAGCTGCCCTTTTTAAAACCATTTCCCCGGTATCCTCCTGATAGTCTACCCTGACATAGTTAGTTAACTTCATTAGACTTGCCATCTTTCCAACCTTCCTAGTTGTGTAAGTTATGTAAGCTGCTTACATAACTTTACCTTTAATAATTTTATTTTACATTTTTGTTGTTGGCTCGGCTCGAGCTTCCATACTCTCTCCCTCTCTCGCTCTCATCTTGGCGAAGTAATTATTTAATGCTTACTGCCGCTATTTCTGGTTTACATTATTAATTTCATTGGTGCCTGTTGATTTTAACCGGTGTGTTTTAATAAAGTGTGTTATATTTTAAGAAGTCGTGGTGGCGTGATCAATTTTTGAGAAGTGATTTGTTCCCTCTGACGAGAACGAGCGTATTATGAGGCTGATGGTTATGTGTTATTAGACAAATATCATTGTCATATTACGGCATTAACTTACCGTATAACAAATTTAGGGCTGGGTGGTGCCCCGAGATCGTCCGCTTGTCTGAAGACACAGCGAATTAATAATTAAAAACACCCACTGTCGCCCAGACACTGGATCACAGATTAACGTTAATGATAATACGCTACAGTAAACTACTATCAGGACAAAGTGTGTCAATCCAAACATTGTTTACTTATGGTCATGAGAAAATTTAAATAAAATGCATAACTACTTTAAACCACTTCTGAGAGAAATCATAAAGTTATTGTTTACATTATTTACCTGACCTGCTGAACGAGAGGATGAGGAGAACTGGATACCCAATGAAGTGAGCTGCACACCTGGAGTTTGTTACGGACAGCACAAATTTTGTTAATTACAAAAGTTTTAGCTGTGTTTTTAACTTTGCATGCAAACGGGTTTACTCCCCTGTTGCTATGGATCACATGACTCACTAATGTAGTATACCTGCCCCAGACTGACAGAGGACTGGTAAAAAAGGGAAGTAGGGAGCATAAGAAGAGAGGTGTGAAGCAGAGCTAACAAGCAGTGGCTAGAGGAGGAAGTTACATTCACCTGCCACCACAGGTACACTGGGACAGAAAGTGTTATAAACCAAACAACACACAGCGGCAGGGCAAGAGCTCTGCCAGCCGTGTGAGTACCGTGGAGGAAATAGTAATGCTGGTTGGAGCAGCAGGGTTCTTGTGCTACAATTGGGATTCAGACCAGCCGGAGGGATCGGACAAGTGAAAATGTGTGGTGACGCGGAATACACACAAGGGCAAAGGGGAACTCTGCCTGCCATATGAGTATTGTAGCCACACCCTACCCAAGTTGCCTAAGGCCTTCATGTATTATACCCTGTGTGCTGGCATACGTGTTTTTTTTCTTTTTCTATCATTTAAGGTGGTCTGGTGCGTGAGATTGCAGGAGATTGGCAGATCTAGGGGAAGACCAGCCAGCATTTCACAACACTGCCTGCTGCTGGCCTGGATGATTGCATTTTTAGCTTTAACTAGTTTTAGCCCACTTTTATTTTTAAAATAATTTTTGGAGTTATTTTACTTTATTCAATTGAACACTATTTAAACTGTTTTTTTTTTGTTTTATAATTATCTTGTTTTGCTAGAAACTGGCCTGTTCCCGTCCTCCATGGCAATAGTGTGCTCTCACCTGGCCATTTGTGTTATCCTGGTCATGCAACCATTACATTTGGTGGAATCATCCTTTATGGTTAAAGGCTCTGGTGAATATGACCATTGTTGCATCTTCTTTCCACATAAAATCCCTTTCAAAAGTTGTTTACATTGTGTGATATCAGTTATACCAATAGACAGATGACTTTTGATAAGCTGAGTTAATCGTATAGGGATGGCTTTAACTAGAGAGTTAAATTATTTCAGAGGGATTAGGATACCATGATATGAAAGAATTTTTTCATATGTTAGCATCATGCCAGATCGATCAAACAAGGACAGAACATAACAAATGGCATCTAAGGAAAAAAAGGTTTTGTTTTTGATTCTGATATCCATATTGTTCAAAATAAGGGATTTCTGAGGTCAGAAGTTGTGAGTAAAGCAAAGTTTCCTAGCAAGAAGTCATTGCTGGTGAAATTTTGATAATATGATTGGAGCTACATTTCAGCACAAAGGATCGACGACCAATTTAGTCAAATACATGGCTGCGAATAAAGAACCACAAAGAATTGGAATGAAGATGGTGCGTCCTGATCCAACCAGCTGAAGGAGTTAATTGTGTCGGTGAAATCTAAGATATCTCACCCTCCTTGGTCTTTGCCATTGGAAAGAACCTCATTCTTAAGTTTACTGTGGGGTTTACTTTTTAATTTAATTTAATTATAGAATTTTTTCATTATCCTTCTTCTCTTGCTCTCAGAGAAATCTTATATAAATCCCCTTGGCCAGGTTTAAATATAGTTTATATAGTTGTAAACTAAATACCCCATATTGCCCCCTTGATCACTAAATAACTATTCAAACATGTATTATACATGATTTTAATAGAAAAACAGTATAGGCAATTAAAATACACACTGAGGTGTCGTCTCAGCCTCCATGACAAACCCTCAAAACTTGCTCTACTTTTTTTATTTACATTTATTTAATGACTGTAGAAAAGTCAAAATGACGTAAGTTGAGCACTCCGTAACCCGAGGACCACCTGCAATGTTTTTTATTTCTATTTTTTTTTTATCTTCAGTAGCATTTTCTTTTGACATTTCATTTATTCTATGAAGCAAATTGGTTTGCAGTTGTTAAGGGTTTTATTGTTAAATGACAATCATCACCGTCCTTCCTTCAGAAGATTTGGCAGTTTCTAACACATCACCTTTTACCTGGTTATTGCAACCGCTGTTGAGTTATTGTTTCCATTACTATAATTATGGTATATCCATATTGTGATTTCCATAAATTTACATCTAACTCAGATGATTTTTTTTTGGAGCAAAACCACATCTGTTTCACTCATTTTACCAAATAAAAATAAAGCTTTCATGTGTTCATCTCACATTAAAAAAGACTTAAACCTATGGTCCATAACAATGACAACTATATAGGAACTTTTAGAACTTCCAAACTCACCTACCACTAAGTGGTCAATGTATTGATTTTCTTTGTTAATTCCTTTTTGGAGTGATTGAAGAAAATGTATGTGACTAACAATGGGAAAGTAGATTAAATAATTCAGCTAAGGAACTAAGAATACAAACTGATATGAAACTTTGTATACAGGAGGGAAATCTCAAGCTATTTTTGTTCATTTAGTAACTGAGAAGTTGTACTTCTTTCCATCTATGATAGCATATGAACTTTTGAAGGATGCCTTCTTGCCCTCTTCTTGCACCATTTAATTAGTTTTTCCCTTGCAGCTCTGTCTTCGGGAAGAAGAGGCTCTGTGATGGTCATCCCTTGGTCGCACCACACACAGTATGAGGATGTATATCTTTCCATCTGCTTTGGGTCCAAGACGATGAACATCATTAACTCCTGCCTGTAGCTTCTCAGCAACATCAGGCACCACCTGCTGTAAAACGTCCATGACTCTTTTCCTCACGTTATCTCCTTCAAATTCTTTCAAGCAATGATGACAGCAAGCTGCTGGAACCGACACTCCCCTGCAAAGAAAACCACAACCACAACCCACTGCTGCTAGCAGAAATCATGACATAACGTGGTCCTGTAGGCTTCATCTGGTCGTGATCTCCAGCTCTCAATTGAGCAATTCGCGGCCGAGTGTGAAGCGGCTGGGATGAGAATCAGCACCTCCAGATCTGTGACCATGGTCCTCAGCCGGAATAGGGTGGATTGCCCTCTCCGGGTCGGGAGTCAGGTCCTGCCTCAAGTGGAGGAGTTTAAATATCTCGGGGTCTTGTTCACGAGTGAGGGAAGGATGGAGCGCGAGATCGACAGACGGATCGGTGCGGCGTCTGCAGTAATGCGGACTCTGCGCCGGTCTGTCGTGGTGAAGAAGGAGCTGAGCCAGAAGGCGAAGCTCTCCATTTACCAGTCGATCTACGTTCCTACCCTCACCTATGGTCATGAGCTGTGGGTCGTGACAGAAAGAACAAAATCTCTGAAATGAATTTCCTCCGCAGGGTGGCCGGGCTCTCCCTTAGAGATAGGGTGAGGAGCTCGGTCATCCGGGAGGAGATCAGAGTAGAGCCGCTGCTCCTCCGCATCAAGAGGAACCAGTTGAGGTGGCTCGGGCATCTGGTCAGGATGCCTCCTGGACCTCCCTGGTGAGGTGTTCCAGGCATGTCCCTCTGGGAGGAGACCCCGGGGAAGACCCAGGACACGCTGGAGGGATTATATCTCTCGGCTGGCCTGGGAACGCCTCGGGATCCCCCCGCAGAGTTGGCAAATGTGGCTGGGGAGAGGGAAGTCTGGGCTTCCCTGCTTAGGCTGCTGCCCCCGCGACCCGACCCCGGATAAGCGGCAGAAGATGGATGGATGGATGTAGGAATTTTTCTAATCAAATTTGGAAGTTTTCCAGTATTTCTGAGACCTGAAGCACAGAAACCAGTGAGTAAATTGTGACAATATTTATTATTTATCATATTTACAGGTAAATCTAATGGTGAAATGAGGTTTAATTTTCAACAGCAACTTACAGAGCTGTGAAAGATCAGGATAGTTTCATGACACCAAAGATTCGGTATAAAAACACCGAGCCAGGAAGAAAGTCTCCACCTAAGCTAACAGGTAGGAATAATTCCCACAGGACAATTATCTTTCAGCTGCAACAAGTTGTTAAACCCCAACTGAACATTTTTCCTAATCAGCATGTAGAAAGACACAAAAAAGATGTTCGTCTCTTTCAGAAGGGTCAGACGTAGGAGATGATGCAGAAACTGAAACTGGGTTTAAAACCATCGTCTTTCTGGAAGAAAACCATCCTGAATGATGGACTGTAATGTTTGGTGACACCAGAAGGAATAAAGAGCAGCAGCAGAACTCAGTACCAGAGGAAATACTGGACTTTGGATCTGGAAGAAGGTCCTGTGGTCTGATAAGTCCAGATCAACCACATTCCAGACTCACCACGTGGTCTCCGTCGATGGCTCCGGACAGACCGTGTTCTGGAATCACCGTGTTGTCTGATGGGTCCAGACGGACCGTGTTCCGGAGTCATCATGTGTTCCGGATGGACCCTGTTGAGTGGTGAGAGTTCCTCTCAGAACTATAATGCTCCTCTTTGCTCAATCCTAACAGCTTTTGCAGAACTCAGCTGTTGATCTCCTGATGAAGACCAGAAACAGCTCCTATGACACCAGTCAGCTCTCTGCATTCTTTCAAATTCATTTTAAAATACTTTATCAGTTTTTTCAAAAACTAAGTATTTAACTTGCGGACCTCCTGGGGCTCTCAGGTCTTCAGAGGCCAGTCTGTTGTTTATTATCATCCCCATGATTGGGACCAGGACACACAGAGAAGGATCTTTTAGTGTGGTTCTCGGCTGTGGACGCCCTTCCAGAGGACCAGAAGACGGCTTGAGACTTACCTGTTTTGTAGAGCTTTGGAAACAGTTTTTTTTTTTTCTGTTTGTTTCAAAGTTTTGCTTGTTGTTGTCACAATATGCTTATTTTAATGTCTGATGTTTTTATTTTTTCTTCCTTCACTTTTTTACATATTTATTTTTCCAGTGTCCTATCTTCCACTCTGCAGTTAGTGAAAGACATAATTTCATCTGTGAGTGTGTATGATGTGTATTCAATTCAAATCAATTCAATTCAACTTTATTTACATAGCGTCAAATCACGGCAATGCCATCTCAAGACGCTTTACAGACAGAGAAAAAAACATAATAAAAGCCAATTCATAACAGCCTATATAAGGAAACCAACAGATTGAGTTGAGTCCAACTCAATCTCCCATCCTGAGCAAGCACACTGGCGACAGTGGGAAGGAAAAAACTCCCTTTTAACAGGAAGGAAACCTCCGGCAGAACCCGGCTCAAGGACAGGCAGCCATCTGCCTCTGCTGTGTGGGGGGAAGAGGACAGAAAGACAACAGACAACAGGAACTGCTACTCCCGGCCAGGGAGACCTGCTGAGACAGGAGACATACATGTTAATGATGCAACACTGTTATTGGGGGGGAAGAGGGAGATAAAGAGAAAGAAGCTCAGTGTATCAGGAAATGTCCCTCAGCAGTCTAAACCTATAGCAGCATAACTAAGGGATGCTAACCATCCCTAGCTATAGGACTTATCAAAAAGATAAGTCTTCAGCCTAGTCTTAAAGGTGGGGAGGGTGTCTGCCTCCCTAACACTAACTGGGAGCTTATTCCATAAGAGAGGGGCCTGATAACCAAAGGCTCTGCCTCCTGCTCGGCTCTTTGAGACTCTAGGAACCACAAGTCTGCGAACGAAGTACTCTGCTTGGTATATAAGGAACTATGAGGTCTTTGATATATAGTGGTGCCTGGCTGTGGAGGGCTTTATATGTAAGGAGAAGGATTTTAAATTCTATTCTAGATTCAACAGGCAGCCAATGAAGAGAGGCTAAAACTGGAGAAATATGATCTCTCCTGCTGGTTCTGGTCAGGACTCTGGCTGCAGAATTCTGGATCAGCTGAAGGCTTTTCAGGGCATATTTAGGACAGCCCAGTAATAGAGAGTTACAGTAATCTAGTCTCGAAGTAACAAAAGCATGAACCAGTTTTTCTGCATCACTCTGAGACAGAATGTCCCTAATTTTGGCTTTATTACGTAAATGAGAGAAGGCTGTTTTAGTAACCTGCTTAATATGTGGGCCAAAGGACAGGTCAGGGTCAAATATTACTCCAAGGTTTCTCACTGTAGCACTGGAAGCTAAAGTAATGCCATCCAGGTTCATTACAAAACTGGAAAATTTAGCTCTGAGTTTTTCCAGATCCAACGAGAATTACTTCAGTCTTATCTGAGTTTAAGAGGAGAAAATTTCTAGACATCCAAGTCTTTATGTCTATGAGACAATTTTGTAGCCTATTGGGCTGATTTGTTTCATCTGGTTTAAAAGATAAGTATATTTGAGCATCATCTGCGTAACAATAAAAGTTTATTCCATGTTGTCTAATAATTTTGCCTAAAGGGAGCATATATAGCGTGAAGAGTATTGGTCCAAGTACAGAACCTTGAGGAACTCCATGACTTACTGTAGTTTGTGAGGAGGACTTGTCATTTACATGAACAAACTGAAGTCTATCAGATAAATATGATTTAAACCAGCTTAACGCTGTACCTGTAATTCCAATCACCTGTTCTAGTCTTTGTAACAGAATGTTATGATCGACTGTATCAAATGCAGCACTAAGATCAAGCAAGATAAGTACGGACACAAGTCCTTTGTCTGAGGCCATAAGAAGGTCATTAGTAACTTTCACCAATGCTGTCTCAGTGCTATGATGAGCTCTAAATCCTGACTGAAACTCTTTAACTAAATTATTTCTGCTCAGGTGGGCATGTAGCTGAGCGGAAACTATTTTCTCCAGAATTTTGGACATAAACGGGAGATTAGATATAGGTCTATAATTTGCTATCACCTCTGGATCCAGAGATTGCTTTTTAAGTAAAGGCTTGATTACAGCAGTTTTAAATGATTGTGGTACATATCCTGTCACTAAAGACATATTGATAAGATTTAGTAGTGATGTATCAATTAAAGGGAAAATGTCCTTAAAGAGGCTCGTTGGCAGAGGGTCTAAGATACAGGTGGATGGTTTAGATGAAGCTATTATTTTAGTTAATTCAGAGGGTTGGACAGGACAGAAACTATTTAGACACAAGTCAGATCCTGGTTCTAAGGATGCTTCAGAGACCACAACAGGCTCAACATTATAGGTAGAAGGAAGAGTATTGTGGATTTGATCTCTAATAGTGTCAATTTTATTCCTGAAAAAATACATGAAATCATCACAGCTAAGTGAGAAAGGAATACATGGCTCCACAGCGCTCCGGCTCCTAGTAAGCCTAGCTACAGTGCTGAAAAGAAACCGAGGGTTGTTTTTGTTTTCCTCTATCAATGATGAATAATAAGCTGTTCTTGCCGTACGTGAGGCTTTTTTGTATACGATTAAACTTTCTTTCCAGGTTAAGCGAGACTCCTCTAGTCCTGATGAACGCCATCTGTTTTCCAAACGCCTTGACGCCTGTTTTAGAGCTCGAAGCTGGGAATTAAACCAGGGAGCCTTCATAATCTTACCTAATTTCTTCTTCTTTAGGGGAGCAACATTATCCAAGGTTGTACGCATTGAAGCTGTTATAGTATCAGCATGTTGATCAATCTGAGCAGGAGTAAGGCTTAAAGGGGGACTCTCAGTCATGCTAACACATGGTAGAGGTGAAAAAAATTGATTCAATTGATTGTTTAAATTTTGTAATATTATTGTCTGATAAACATCTACTATAGGAGAATTTATTTTTGGTCAGTGAGTAATCAAATAAAGTGAATTCAAAGGTTAATAAGAAGTGATCGGACAAGACAGGGTTTTGAGGAAAAACTTTGAGCTTATCAGTGTCAATACCAGATGTTAGAACCAGATCAAGAGTGTGACCATGAGAGTGAGTGGCTCCATTGACATTTTGTGAAAACCCAATTGAGTTTAGAATAGAGCTAAAGGAAATGTTTAAACTATCATTTTCATGGTCAACATGAATATTAAAATCACCTAGTACAATGACCTTATCAGTAGTCAGCACTAACTCAGACAAGAGATCAGAGAATTCGGTCAGAAACTCGGAGTAAGGTCCAGGTGGGCGATACACTAATGCTAAAAGGAGCGGTTTCTCTCAATTCCATTTTGGATGAGATAAATTTAATGTCAGGAATTCAAAGGATTTATAGTTAGTTTTGATCTTAGGAGTAATTAATAATTCTGACTGAAAAATAGCTGCAACACCTCCTCCTCTGCCTGTAGTTCTAGGAATGTGAAAGTTTAAATAGTTAGCTGGCGTAGCTTCATTAATACTAACATAATCCTCTTGCTGTAACCAGGTTTCCGTAAGACAGAATAAATCAATGTGGTGATCACCTATCAAGTCATTGACTAATAAAGACTTATTTGGGAGGGATCTGATATTCAGAAGGCCACACTTTATTGTCTTATTTTCAGATTTTATTAGATCCATTGTTTTTATTTTTATGAGGTTTTCACGATTAACCCGAGGAGTGTTTTTGTGTTGTTTAATTCTTACTGCTGGGAAGTTGTATAAGGTCGGAATGGGGTTTTGGGTGGGCGGCGGCAGGTGGGAAGCTGCAGAAAAGTGTGTAGGACTACAATTCTGCCTCCTGGTCCCAACCCTGAGTTGTCAATTTAGCTGACTAATAAAAGAGTCCATATTGCTAGATAAGAGAGCGGCTCCATCCAACGTGGGATGAATGCCATCTCTCCTAATAAGACCAGGCTTTCCCCAAAAAGCGCTCCAATTATCTATAAAACCCACGTTGTTATCGGGACACCACCTAGACAACCAGCGGTTGAAGGATGACATGCGGCTAAACATGTCATCGTTGATTAAATTTGGCAAGGGACCAGAGAAAACTACGGAGTCCGACATGCTCTTGGCAAAGTTACACACCGAAGCAACATTCATTTTAGTGACCTCCGATTGGTGTAACCGGGTGTCGTTACCGCCGACGTGAATTACAATATTACGGTATTTACATTTAACCTTAGCCAGCAGTTTTTAAATACGATTCAAGGTCACCAGGGAGCCTTCATACGTTGTTGTATGCATGTTGTATGTTGTGTAGATGTGAAATATGATGTGTAAAATGTTTCATGTCATTTTTTTCTTTAGTGTGTTTTAATGTGAAGCATTTGACGTTATATTAGCTTTTTTTTTTGTTTTTCATAAAAAGTGCTTTATAAATAAAGACTGATTGCCCACAGAGTCCAGACCTGAAGAAACCATGTCGAATCTTTGAGCTTTGCAGTGGTCAGACTCTTCCATCATCAATTCCAGATCATGGAGAAAAATGGATGCAACCCTGGATGGAAATAAATCTGCTGATGTTGCAGAAGCTTTGGCAGATGATGAAGAAGTAAAACCAGATGTTAGAGTGGAAGCATTTTTTGTTAGTGGTGACTTTTTTCTTTTATATGGTTCATTTTGTATTCACTTATTTTTACTAGATTTTTAAAATTTAAATATTATATTATTATAATTTCATGTATATTTTTTTTTATTATTTTTATTCATTATAATATCAATGTAGTCATTATTATTTATTAATATTTTTCTATAATTGTGTTATTTATTTATTTTTCTTGTGAACACATACCTTGGCTGATATTTTTCTTACTTATTTGATCTTCGAATTACTTTAGTTAGTCTGATATGGTGGTATTGTCTTTATTTGATTTAATAAAAGTTCAAAAATCTTTCAAAAATATTAAAAATGCCACTGAAAGCCATTTTCAGAGCAAGCAAACAGCGCTTGCTGAAAAGTAGAAGCTGTAAATAAGTAAAAATAATTCTGAACTTCTGTGGATATATGAGTTGTGGAAGTCTGCAAACTTAGTTACTACTCCAGATTTGGTCAAAGTTCAAGAGATAAAATGGTGAAGAAAATATTCACATAAGGAAAATACTCAAAATCCATTAAAATATCAGAGCATCTATTCTTGGATGTATAAAATAAATATAAAATCATTCTGTAAATTAGACACATTAATGTCTCCTTTGCTGAAGCAATAAATAAAACAAACATCTACAGTGTTGAACTTCACAGGTTTGACTTATACTGTTATCATGACACTTATGACATCAACAGTTGTACTTATTCTGCATTATTTTTCAGTCAGATAAGTTTTTTACAACTCGGTTACTTGAGGCAGAATCATCAGACCACCTGATTCTACACAACATCTTAAACCTGCAGTGAAGTGACTCTTCACTATGTTTATTTGATGAAACAAATATATACTCACAGAGGCACACACATAACCATATAGCATCACAGGGCCCCTGACAGGTTGTGAAAATATTTGTAAATGAAACTTACAAAATACAGAACTATATATATGTATGCGTATATATATATATATATATATATATATATATATATATATATATATATATATATATATATATATATATATATATATATATATATATGTGTGTGTGTGTGTGTGTGTGTGTGTGTGTGTGTGTGTATTGCATCTTACCTTCTGGATACCTGTCAGATGTATTATTTATTTACCTATTTACTCAGATGTATTATTTATTTACCTATTTACTTATTTTTAATGCGCGGCTTAAAAATATTTTCATTTTTAATGCCCCCCCCCCCCCAAGCAGACGGACATTGGATGCTGCTTGGCGACCAGCAGTGAGCGGACGGCCCGGCAGTGAGGAGGAGGAACACGGATCCCGTCACGCGCCACAACACACCGCTCCGTAGCTTCTTCCATGGTGTGGGTGTGCGCGTGAGCGTGTACGTGTGAGCTGACTTTCTCTCCATAGAGTTTCACTGACTTTACATCCGGGTTTTTTCCCTAGGCAATGGGAGTCGCAGCACCGCCGTTCCTTAGGCAAAGTGAAATAAATTCGCTGCACCGACAAAAAAAGTAGTCCGCTTTCCGAACACATTTTCCGTGCGCCTCACCTCGTCGGTCGGTCCGATTTGACGGACTTTAACAGCCGCACCAGTAAATATCGAACGCTTTGGGGTGGATTAGCGAGCATTAGCTTGACGAGGGAGTAGTTTTTGTCCCCCTTCCTCCAGCACCGGAGCGCAGGGATCTGTGCTGTGCTGAGGCTGAGCTGAATGAGATTGAAGAAGAGTTCTTCTTGTTTTGTAGCTTCAGTTTCTCTGTTTTTACACAAATTGCACTAAAACTTCGTCTAAAATAGATCAAGACATTCTAGTTCTGTGGGAAGGAGGCGACCGGACTGTTTGTGAGCTGTTATTCCATCGTGGATCGGCTTCTAATAGATAAATATATATATATATCTATCTATATCTATATATATATATAATTAATCTGGAGGACTGCTGCTGAGTAAGTACACATTGGGCTTTTTAATTTCCTAACTTTAATTTAGTCTCCCGTGAAAGTTCAGGCGGGTGCTGTTGGCTGTATTTGTCGGTGTGTCTGCGGCCGTGTGCGGGCAGGTGTGTGAGCTGGCCGGTGTTGCTGTGTTTGTGTGTGTTTAGCTGCTGGCTTTCTTATTCTAGGAGTTGATGTTCTGGAGGACAAGGGGCCGACAGAACTTAGAGCCACCACCGCCTTCTCTCTGAAGGATTCGTTTTGAAAGATGGTGTCTTACGAGACTGTTCCCTATCGGATTTCTTTTCCTCCTTCCTCTTTATTCCTTGCATCTCGGCTGCGATCTGCTTATTGATCTTTGCTGTAAGTTATCGGCGTGCTGGCGGCGTTAGCCGGGCAGCTAGCAGCGGTTAGCATTAGCGGCTACGGCTAGGCTTGTTCTCCGTGAAGCAGGCAGCCTCTCGCCGATGCCACCCCCTCCGGTGCTCCCTGTTCCTGGCAGCCTCTCGCCGATGCCAGACCCGCTCCGGTGCTCCCTGTTCACACCAAGTAAAACGGAAAAAACATAAAAAGAAGACAGAAGAGATCATGATCCGCCGAAACGCTGTGCTTCGCAGTGGTGAATTGTGGAAGATGTCCGGACGGCCATGCTGAGTTAATAAGATGATTATAAAACATTAATTTCACCGCCGGAACAAAAACACACTTTTCTGTGTTAAAGCAGTTCGCGGCTCTCGGACTACAAACCGACATTTTAGCCTCTGTTCGGGGTTTTCGGGCCTCCTCAGCGGCGGCATGGGGTGCTGATGGAAGTTTATCCCACAACTTCATGTCCCACCGAGAGAGAAATTACTCCCAATTAACCCGCATCCCGGACGGCTTCTGACGGAACCAGAGTCCGGCCAGGCTGCAGGTTCTGGTCCTCCTGCTGGGCCAGGCTGCAGGTTCTGGTCCTCCTGCTGGGCCAGGCTGCAGGTTCTGGTCCTCCTGCTGGGCCAGGCTGCAGGTTCTGGTCCTCCTGCTGGGCCAGGCTGCAGGTTCTGGTCCCCATGCTGGGCCAGGCTGCAGGTTCTGGTCCCCATGCTGGGCCAGGCTGCAGGTTCTGGTCCCCATGCTGGGCCAGGCTGCAGGTTCTGGTCCCCATGCTGGGCCAGGCTGCAGGTTCTGGTCCCCATGCTGGGCCAGGCTGCAGGTTCTGGTCCCCATGCTGGGCCAGGCTGCAGGTTCTGGTCCCCATGCTGGGCCAGGCTGCAGGTTCTGGTCCCCATGCTGGGCCAGGCTGCAGGTTCTGGTCCTCCTGCTGGGCCAGGCTGCAGGTTCTGGTCCCCATGCTGGGCCAGGCTGCAGGTTCTGGTCCCCATGCTGGGCCAGGCTGCAGGTTCTGGTCCTCCTGCTGGGCCAGGCTGCAGGTTCTGGTCCTCCTGCTGGGCCAGGCTGCAGGTTCTGGTCCCCATGCTGGGCCAGGCTGCAGGTTCTGGTCCCCATGCTGGGCCAGGCTGCAAGTTCTGGTCCCCATGCTGGGCCAGGCTGCAGGTTCTGGTCCCCATGCTGGGCCAGGCTGCAGGTTCTGGTCCTCCTGCTGGGCCAGGCTGCAGGTTCTGGTCCCCATGCTGGGCCAGGCTGCAGGTTCTGGTCCTCCTGCTGGGCCAGGCTGCAGGTTCTGGTCCCCATGCTGGGCCAGGCTGCAGGTTCTGGTCCCCATGCTGGGCCAGGCTGCAGGTTCTGGTCCTCCTGCTGGGCCAGGCTGCAGGTTCTGGTCCCCATGCTGGGCCAGGCTGCAGGTTCTGGTCCTCCTGCTGGGCCAGGCTGCAGGTTCTGGTCCCCATGCTGGGCCAGGCTGCAGGTTCTGGTCCTCCTGCTGGGCCAGGCTGCAGGTTCTGGTCCTCCTGCTGGGCCAGGCTGCAGGTTCTGGTCCTCCTGCTGGGCCAGGCTGCAGGTTCTGGTCCTCCTGCTGGGCCAGGCTGCAGGTTCTGGTCCTCCTGCTGGGCCAGGCTGCAGGTTCTGGTCCTCCTGCTGGGCCAGGCTGCAGGTTCTGGTCCTCCTGCTGGGCCAGGCTGCAGGTTCTGGTCCTCCTGCTGGGCCAGGCTGCAGGTTCTAGTCCTCCAGGGCCCGACCGGGCTTTGGGTTCTAGTCCTCCAGGGCCCGACCGGGCTTTGGGTTCTAGTCCTCCAGGGCCAGGCTTCCAACATCCATGCTGGTTCACCTTGCAAATGGAAATTCAACTTTTTTTTTTTTTTTTTTACCTCTTATATAGTTATAGTTGCACCATAAATAATAATAATCTGGGATTTGAACCACAATGATCATATTTAGGTAGTTTTTCTTCAAGTACTAATGTAGTAATGAGTTTAATATGCTGTAAATCAGGTCACATGATCTAAAAATAACAGAAAAATATGCTATAAATAACATTTTCCTTTTGTGTTGGTCTGTAGAACATTATCTGGATGAATATTTTCATATTTACTACGCTCAACCAGCAGACCGGATCGGACCCTCTAGCCGGCTGGTGTTGGTCCCCAGACCAGATTTTTGACACCCCTGCTCTTAAGTATTCTTAATAGTATTTAATTGTATTATACACAACTATAATCACAGTGTCCATGTTGTGTCACTCTTCATATGAGGTATGAAGTCCTCCCTGTGAGTAGTACTATGAGAATAGTTCTCTAAGTACTAACAGCTTGGAAAGTATGGTTATTTTCAGGTTTGTGTTTAAAAAACAGATAAATACACTTTTACCTACTGGAAGTACTACACAGATAAATACACCTTTACCTACTGGAAGTACTACACAGATAAATACACTTTTACCTACTGGAAGTACTACACAGATAAATACACCTTTACCTACTGGAAGTACTACACAGATAAATACACCTTTACCTACTGGAAGTACTACACAGATAAATACACTTTTACCTACTGGAAGTACTACACAGATAAATACACCTTTACCTACTGGAAGTACTACACAGATAAATACACTTTTACCTACTGGAAGTACTACACAGATAAATACACTTTTACCTACTGGAAGTACTACACAGATAAATACACTTTTACCTACTGGAAGTACTACACAGATAAATACACTTTTACCTACTGGAAGTACTACACAGATAAATACACTTTTACCTACTGGAAGTACTACACAGATAAATACACTTTTACCTACTGGAAGTACTACACAGATAAATACACTTTTACCTACTGGAAGTACTACACAGATAAATACACTTTTACCTACTGGAAGTACTACACAGATAAATACACTTTTACCTACTGGAAGTACTACACAGATAAATACACCTTTACCTACTGGAAGTACTACACAGATAAATACACCTTTACCTACTGGAAGTACTACACAGATAAATACACTTTTACCTACTGGAAGTACTACACAGATAAATACACTTTTACCTACTGGAAGTACTACACAGATAAATACACTTTTACCTACTGGAAGTACTACACAGATAAATATACTTTTACCTACTGGAAGTACTACACAGATAAATACACCTTTACCTACTGGAAGTACTACACAGATAAATATACTTTTACCTACTGGAAGTACTACACAGATAAATACACTTTTACCTACTGGAAGTACTACACAGATAAATACACTTTTACCTACTGGAAGTACTACACAGATAAATACACTTTTACCTACTGGAAGTACTACACAGATAAATACACTTTTACCTACTGGAAGTACTACACAGATAAATACACCTTTACCTACTGGAAGTACTACACAGATAAATACACCTTTACCTACTGGAAGTACTACACAGATAAATACACTTTTACCTACTGGAAGTACTACACAGATAAATACACCTTTACCTACTGGAAGTACTACACAGATAAATACACTTTTACCTACTGGAAGTACTACACAGATAAATACACCTTTACCTACTGGAAGTACTACACAGATAAATACACTTTTACCTACTGGAAGTACTACACAGATAAATATACTTTTACCTACTGGAAGTACTACACAGATAAATACACCTTTACCTACTGGAAGTACTACACAGATAAATATACTTTTACCTACTGGAAGTACTACACAGATAAATACACTTTTACCTACTGGAAGTACTACACAGATAAATACACTTTTACCTACTGGAAGTACTACACAGATAAATACACTTTTACCTACTGGAAGTACTACACAGATAAATACACTTTTACCTACTGGAAGTACTACACAGATAAATACACTTTTACCTACTGGAAGTACTACACAGATAAATACACTTTTACCTACTGGAAGTACTACACAGATAAATATACTTTTACCTACTGGAAGTACTACACAGATAAATACACTTTTACCTACTGGAAGTACTACACAGATAAATACACTTTTACCTACTGGAAGTACTACACAGATAAATATACTTTTACCTACTGGAAGTACTACACAGATAAATACACCTTTACCTACTGGAAGTACTACACAGATAAATACACTTTTACCTACTGGAAGTACTACACAGATAAATACACCTTTACCTACTGGAAGTACTACACAGATAAATACACTTTTACCTACTGGAAGTACTACACAGATAAATACACCTTTACCTACTGGAAGTACTACACAGATAAATACACCTTTACCTACTGGAAGTACTACACAGATAAATACACTTTTACCTACTGGAAGTACTACACAGATAAATACACTTTTACCTACTGGAAGTACTACACAGATAAATACACTTTTACCTACTGGAAGTACTACACAGATAAATACACCTTTACCTACTGGAAGTACTACACAGATAAATACACTTTTACCTACTGGAAGTACTACACAGATAAATACACTTTTACCTACTGGAAGTACTACACAGATAAATACACCTTTACCTACTGGAAGTACTACACAGATAAATACACCTTTACCTACTGGAAGTACTACACAGATAAATACACTTTTACCTACTGGAAGTACTACACAGATAAATACACCTTTACCTACTGGAAGTACTACACAGATAAATACACTTTTACCTACTGGAAGTACTACACAGATAAATACACCTTTACCTACTGGAAGTACTACACAGATAAATACACTTTTACCTACTGGAAGTACTACACAGATAAATACACTTTTACCTACTGGAAGTACTACACAGATAAATACACTTTTACCTACTGGAAGTACTACACAGATAAATACACCTTTACCTACTGGAAGTACTACACAGATAAATATACTTTTACCTACTGGAAGTACTACACAGATAAATACACTTTTACCTACTGGAAGTACTACACAGATAAATACACTTTTACCTACTGGAAGTACTAAACAGATAAATACACTTTTACCTACTGGAAGTACTACACAGATAAATACACTTTTACCTACTGGAAGTACTACACAGATAAATACACCTTTACCTACTGGAAGTACTACACAGGTAAATACACCTTTACCTACTGGAAGTACTACACAGATAAATACACTTTTACCTACTGGAAGTACTACACAGATAAATATACTTTTACCTACTGGAAGTACTACACAGATAAATACACTTTTACCTACTGGAATTACTACACAGATAAATATACTTTTACCTACTGGAAGTACTACACAGATAAATACACTTTTACCTACTGGAAGTACTACACAGATAAATATACTTTTACCTACTGGAAGTACTACACAGATAAATACACTTTTACCTACTGGAAGTACTACACAGATAAATACACTTTTACCTACTGGAAGTACTACACAGATAAATATACTTTTACCTACTGGAAGTACTACACAGATAAATACACCTTTACCTACTGGAAGTACTACACAGATAAATACACTTTTACCTACTGGAAGTACTACACAGATAAATACACCTTTACCTACTGGAAGTACTACACAGATAAATACACTTTTACCTACTGGAAGTACTACACAGATAAATACACCTTTACCTACTGGAAGTACTACACAGATAAATACACTTTTACCTACTGGAAGTACTACACAGATAAATACACTTTTACCTACTGGAAGTACTACACAGGTAAATACACCTTTACCTACTGGAAGTACTACACAGATAAATACACTTTTACCTACTGGAAGTACTACACAGATAAATACACCTTTACCTACTGGAAGTACTACACAGATAAATACACCTTTACCTACTGGAAGTACTACACAGATAAATACACCTTTACCTACTGGAAGTACTACACAGATAAATACACTTTTACCTACTGGAAGTACTACACAGATAAATATACTTTTACCTACTGGAAGTACTACACAGATAAATACACTTTTACCTACTGGAAGTACTACACAGATAAATATACTTTTACCTACTGGAAGTACTACACAGATAAATACACTTTTACCTACTGGAAGTACTACACAGATAAATACACCGTCACCTACTGGAAGTACTACACAGATAAATACACTTTTACCTACTGGAAGTACTACACAGATAAATACACTTTTACCTACTGGAAGTACTACACAGATAAATACACTTTTACCTACTGGAAGTACTACACAGATAAATACACTTTTACCTACTGGAAGTACTACACAGATAAATACACCGTCACCTACTGGAAGTACTACACAGATAAATACACCGTCACCTACTGGTAGTACTACACAGATAAATACACCTTTTCCTACTGGAAGTACTACACAGATAAATACACTTTTACCTACTGGAAGTACTACACAGATAAATACACCTTTACCTACTGGAAGTACTACACAGATAAATACACTTTTACCTACTGGAAGTACTACACAGATAAATACACTTTTACCTACTGGAAGTACTACACAGATAAATACACTTTTACCTACTGGAAGTACTACACAGATAAATACACCTTTACCTACTGGAAGTACTACACAGATAAATACACTTTTACCTACTGGAAGTACTACACAGATAAATACACCTTTACCTACTGGAAGTACTACACAGATAAATACACTTTTACCTACTGGAAGTACTACACAGATAAATACACTTTTACCTACTGGAAGTACTACACAGATAAATACACCTTTACCTACTGGAAGTACTACACAGATAAATACACTTTTACTTACTGGAAGTACTACACAGATAAATACACCTTTACCTACTGGAAGTACTACACAGATAAATACACCTTTACCTACTGGAAGTACTACACAGATAAATACACCTTTACCTACTGGAAGTACTACACAGATAAATACACCTTTACCTACTGGAAGTACTACACAGATAAATACACTTTTACCTACTGGAAGTACTACACAGATAAATACACTTTTACCTACTGGAAGTACTACACAGATAAATACACTTTTACCTACTGGAAGTACTACACAGATAAATACACTTTTACCTACTGGAAGTACTACACAGATAAATACACTTTTACCTACTGGAAGTACTACACAGATAAATACACTTTTACCTACTGGAAGTACTACACAGATAAATACACTTTTACCTACTGGAAGTACTACACAGATAAATACACTTTTACCTACTGGAAGTACTACACAGATAAATACACCTTTACCTACTGGAAGTACTACACAGATAAATACACTTTTACCTACTGGAAGTACTACACAGATAAATACACTTTTACCTACTGGAAGTACTACACAGATAAATACACTTTTACCTACTGGAAGTACTACACAGATAAATACACTTTTACCTACTGGAAGTACTACACAGATAAATACACTTTTACCTACTGGAAGTACTACACAGATAAATACACTTTTACCTACTGGAAGTACTACACAGATAAATACACTTTTACCTACTGGAAGTACTACACAGATAAATACACCTTTACCTACTGGAAGTACTACACAGATAAATACACTTTTACCTACTGGAAGTACTACACAGATAAATACACTTTTACCTACTGGAAGTACTACACAGATAAATACACTTTTACCTACTGGAAGTACTACACAGATAAATACACTTTTACCTACTGGAGTTAAAAGGTAGATAGTGTCAGCGTTAAATCATTAATTACCAGGAATTAGTGATAGTTAAATCCATGGTTAGTAATACACTTAAGTCGGTAATTAATTAGAATTTAGTTATTGTTAAATCACTAGTTAGTGACACAAGTGAAGCAGTAGTTAGTGATTTGGTTAACTGATTAGTGAGATGTCAGAATGAATCTGTAGTCTCACAGTCAGGGTTTAGCTTCTGACTGGATGGATGGATGATGAAAGAGTGGTGGATGATGGAGGAGTGATGGACAGATGATGGATGGATGGATGATGGAGGAGTGATGGACAGATGATGGATGGATGGATGATGGACAGATGATGGATGGATGGATGATGGAGGAGTGATGGACAGATGATGGATGGATGGATGATGGAGGAGTGATGGACAGATGATGGATGGATGGATGATGGACAGATGATGGATGGATGGATGATGGAGGAGTGATGGACAGATGATGGATGGATGGATGATGGAGGAGTGATGGACAGATGATGGATGGATGGATGATGGACAGATGATGGATGGATGGATGATGGAGGAGTGATGGACAGATGATGGATGGATGGATGATGGAGGAGTGATGGACAGATGATGGATGGAAGGAGGGATGGAGGAGTGATGGACAGATGATGGATGGATGGATGATGGAGGAGTGATGGACAGATGATGGATGGATGGATGATGGAGGAGTGATGGACAGATGATGGATGGATGGATGATGGAGGAGTGATGGACAGATGATGGATGGAAGGAGGGATGGAGGAGTGATGGACAGATGATGGATGGAAGGAGGGATGGAGGAGTGATGGACAGATGATGGATGGAAGGAGGGATGGAGGAGTGATGGACAGATGATGGATGGAAGGAGGGATGGAGGAGTGATGGACAGATGATGGATGGATGGATGATGGAGGAGTGATGGACAGATGATGGATGGAAGGAGGGATGGAGGAGTGATGGACAGATGATGGATGGATGGATGATGGAGGAGTGATGGACAGATGATGGATGGATGGATGATGGAGGAGTGATGGACAGATGATGGATGGAAGGAGGGATGGAGGAGTGATGGACAGATGATGGATGGATGGATGATGGAGGAGTGATGGACAGATGATGGATGGATGGATGATGGAGGAGTGATGGACAGATGATGGATGGAAGGAGGGATGGAGGAGTGATGGACAGATGATGGATGGATGGATGATGGAGGAGTGATGGACAGATGATGGATGGAAGGAGGGATGGAGTTGTGAACAAATAGGACAAACAGATGAAGCGTGACCTCCTCCCAGCAGGGGGCGCTGCATACTCCAGTTAACAGACTGCACATCAACATTACTTCTTGCTGCTTTTATTTCATCTACTTTTCATGTTTCTACTCTTGTTTTTGTCTGGTTTCTGGGGCTCTCCGGCTCATTTTGACCTCCACAATGAAAGAAAGCAACTTTTCTCTCACTGGGCGGGTTGTTTAGTCGACAACCTTCTTCAGCAGAAGAAGAAAACTTCTTTTCTGCTTTTATTTGGAAGGCTGTCGGGTTTTTACTGTTTAAGCATCAATAAAAAAAAGTTGTTTCAGTTTTAAGTAAAACGCTTTTTGTTTTCAGACCTGTGATGTGGGTGTGTTGCAGATAAAATGATAATCTTAAAAAATTGGTCGATGGAGAACTGCTGTTCCTGCAGAACAACCGGCTCCTTGAGGGGCCCCGACCCTGATCAAGGACCATTGGATATAAAACAGAATATAAGACGTTGGTGAGAGTTTCAGATGAGATGGTTTGAGCTCAGGGTCTACAAACAAAATAACTACAGAGAAAAAAACAGCTGGAATAAAATCTGCTCAAATAGAAAAGAGTTAAAAAGAAATCAAATGTTAATGGTCGAAATCGGGACAGAGACGTTAAACTCAGTCCTGATTAAGAAAAACAGAAGCTGGGATGTGACTGAAGTCTGTTAGGGAGCGACCTCGTCCTAAAGTCGAAGTTATGTTGGATTATTTCCTGTTGTTGGGTTGGAATTGATCTGAGGGTGCAGATCTGATCAGATGACGGTTCCATGTGAGCAAATTCTGACAGACTCTGCTGGAGCTTTGGACTACCACAGAAGAAGAACTTCCCCACACTGTTTTCTCCTGGAAAGCAGAAGTCGTCAAACTTTTTAAGCGACCCCCCCACACCCTCTGTGACGAATCAGATGTTTCATCCTCGAAGTAAAAGGCTGAATCAGTAACAGTATGTTTTGTTTCGCAGGGCAGCACAGAGGGGTGGAGTCCAGTTTTACAGCCAGGTGGTGAGTCCTGTTTTCTCATTTACTGGCACAAAAACATCATTTCCATCACGGTGATCTTTTCCAGGCTGGATCACTGCAGTAACTTCCTGTTTGTTGTCCTTTCAGCAGCACGTTCATGCTTCAGGTGGATGGTTGTCCTACTGGAGACGGTGTTCAGGTGAAAAGTTCTGCTTCAGCTCAGGTCATGTGACACCGTCACATGTAGCCATGTCAACAGCCTGACTAAACGTGTGTGTGTGCAGGCTGATCGATCGGCTAGCAGACTGACTGGATCCATGATGGAATTACAGACGTTACAGGAGGCCCTGAAGGTGGAGATCCAGATCCATCAGGTGGGTTCTGCACCAGAGCCAGCAAGCTTTTCCAGGTTCTGCTGGGCTATCTGGTTCCATTGGACCACTGGTTCTGCTTTTTTTTTTGCAAATGTTTGGTTTTCCTAAAATATCCCACAGGAGCAAATCAGAACCAAGCGGTATAGTGTCACCTGGTTTCCACAGGTGGTTCTGGTTTCACCTCCATCCATCCTAAATTCCCTTCTTGGTCCAATCCTCCCTTTGTCAGACAGGCTCTTTTTAGATTCAAAACATTTTTTTTAAATTTAGCTGAAAAGACGTTAGAAGAAGCTTGAAAAGTAAAGCCTGTAGATGCTGATGTGATCAGATGGTGTATGTCCACCCCACATGTTAGAAACATGAGGCTGCAAAGATATCTGACACCTTCGTTCTCTGTAGAAAGATTCTCTGTAGAAGTAGAAACGATTCCTTCTGATGTCCTTTTTCATCTTCTGGGAAGTTTCTTTGAGTTTGTTGGATACTGAGAGACAGAAATGCAGTTTTAATGGGAGTAGAATGAAATGAAAATGAGATTGAAAACCTGATGTTTCCACGTCTTACATACAGTGGTGCTAACGTCTGCTACTGTAATAACATAACCATGACCATGCAGCAGGTTCAGGTAGTTTGCATCATACACAGATGCATCAATAATGGTACTATCCTTATACAGCTCTCTTTTAAGGAAAAGAGTGATATCCATGCAACTCAGGAAACTCCATCCATCCATCTTCTGCCGCTTATCCGGGGTCGGGTCGCGGGGGCAGCAGCCTAAGCAGAGAAGCCCAGACTTCCCTCTCCCCAGCCATATTTGCCAACTCTGCGGGGGGGATCCCGAGGCGTTCCCAGGCCAGCCGAGAGATATAATCCCTCCAGCGTGTCCTGGGTCTTCCCCGGGGTCTCCTCCCAGAGGGACGTGCCTGGAACACCTCACCAGGGAGGTCCAGGAGGCATCCTGACCAGATGCCCGAGCCACCTCAACTGGTTCCTCTCCATGCGGAGGAGCAGCGGCTCTACTCTGATCTCCTCCCGGATGACCGAGCTCCTCACCCTATCTCTAAGGGAGAGCCCGACCACCCTGCGGAGGAAACTCATTTCAGCCGCCTGTATACGAGATCTCCTTCTTTCGGTCACGACCCACAGCTCATGACCATAGGTGAGGGTAGGAACGTAGATTGACTGATAAATCGAGAGCTTCGCCTTCTGGCTCAGCTCCTTCTTCACCACGACAGACCGGTGCAGAGTCCGCATTACTGCAGACGCCGCACCGATCCGTCTGTCGATCTCGCGCTCCATCCTTCCCTCACTCGTGAACAAGACCCCGAGATATTTAAACTCCTCCACTTGAGGCAGGACCTGACTCCCGACCCGGAGAGGGCAATCCACCCTATTCCGGCTGAGGACCATGGTCTCAGATTTGGAGGTGCTGATTCTCATCCCAGCCGCTTCACACTCGGCTGCGAATCGCTCAAGCGAGAGCTGGAGATCACGACCAGATGAAGCCAACAGGACCACGTCATCTGCAAAAAGCAGGGACCCAATCCTGAGGCCACCAAGTCAGATCCCCTCAACCCCTCGGCTGCACCTAGAAATTCTGTCCATATAAGTTATGAACAGAATCGGTGATAAAGGGCAGCCTTGGCGGAGTCCAACCCTCACCGGAAATGAATCCGACTTACTACCGGCAATGCGGACCAAGCTCTGACACCTGTCGTACAGGGACCGGACAGCTCGTACAAGGGGGTCTGGTCCTGAGCTACACCAGGTGGAAGAGAGATGGATTCCCCTGACTATGTGCCAAAGTGAGAAAACAACATCAGCAGAAAAGTTGCAAAAACACAAGTCCACAAGCATTGGTCCTGCAGACTTTGATCTCCCCTGTCATCCCGTTGAGGTTGGGGGGGGGGGGGGGGGGGGGGGGGGGGTTGAGAGGAGCCCTCTCCAGTAAAATATGTTTTCTTAAAGCATAGATCAGCTTGAAATGCTGTGTGGAGGCTCCACCTGGTTGCAGTTCTAGGCTGGGACCAGTAGATGTCATTGTGACTCCTCTGACTCCTTTTTTGTTCTTCTTTTCCTGCAGAAACTGGTGGCGCAGATGAAGCAGGACCCTCAGGTAACCCAGCAGATCTCACATCAGCACCAGGATCAGTTTTCTTTCTGCAGTTTTTTTTGTTTTAATTCATTTCATTTTATTTTAGAATGCAGATCTGAAAAAGCAGCTCCATGAACTTCAAGCAAAGATCACTGCACTCAGTGAGAAGCAGGTACGTCAGCGCACCTGTTACCGAAGCAATGCCAGCCTGAGATGGTAGTCCAGGTGAAACAGAACCACATAACCAGGTTATCTTTTGGTTAACTGTTTAAATAACCTAAATGTGACCTATTTGGGCGATGGACTCCAATAAAGATTCAGTTTCAAATACAAATTCATTCAAATTCAAAATTAAAGCAACTATTCAAACAGCATGTTTAGATTCAGTCTGAACAATTCATATTCAGATAAAAAGAATTCCGATTCGCTCCCTAATGGAACAAAGTTTGTTCCATACCAGCGATAACTGACCCAGAGGCTACATGGTCGTTGGTAGAGTACCTCTGGTCTCTGGATGTCAGATACTGGTTTCACATTAACTTGAGGATCCATGTGGATTAGTTCATTCCAGTTTGGGTTGGGGTAGCAGTTCTGGTTCTTCATCTCCCTGCAGTTCCTAGAGGTTTTCCTGGTGTTCAGTATGAAAACAGAATATCCACGGAGACAAAGTTTGTCATTGATGCGAATTCTGATGGGTGTTAACGAACTCAGGGGATGTAACCATGAGAGAGAAGGTCTGAGGTGGAACGGGTCAGGTCAGAGGTCAGGGAGAAATAGTTCGGTAGGACGGGTCAGGTCAGAGGTCAGGGAGAAATAGTTCGGTAGGACGGGTCAGGTCAGAGGTCAGGTAGAAATAGTTCAGTAGGACGGGTCAGGTCAGAGGTCGGGGAGAAATAGTTCAGTAGGACGGGTCAGGTCATAGGTTGGGTAGAAATAGTTCGGTAGGACGGGTCAGGTCAGAGGTCAGGTAGAAATAGTTCAGTAGGACGGGTCAGGTCAGAGGTCAGGGAGAAATAGTTCGGTAGGACGGGTCAGGTCAGAGGTCAGGTAGAAATAGTTCGGTAGGACGGGTCAGGTCAGAGGTCGGGTAGAAATAGTTCGGTAGGACGGGTCAGGTCAGAGGTCGGGTAGAAATAGTTCGGTAGGACGGGTCAGGTCAGAGGTCGGGTAGAAATAGTTCGGTAGGACGGGTCAGGTCATAGGTTGGGTAGAAATAGTTCGGTAGGACGGGTCAGGTCAGAGGTCAGGTAGAAATAGTTCGGTAGGACGGGTCAGGTCAGAGGTCGGGTAGAAATAGTTCGGTAGGACGGGTCAGGTCATAGGTTGGGTAGAAATAGTTCGGTAGGACGGGTCAGGTCAGAGGTCAGGTAGAAATAGTTCGGTAGGACGGGTCAGGTCAGAGGTCGGGGAGAAATAGTTCAGTAGGACGGGTCAGGTCAGAGGTCGGGTAGAAATAGTTCAGTAGGACGGGTCAGGTCAGAGGTCGGGGAGAAATAGTTCAGTAGGACGGGTCAGGTCATAGGTTGGGTAGAAATAGTTCAGTAGGACGGGTCAGGTCAGAGGTCGGGGAGAAATAGTTCAGTAGGACGGGTCAGGTCAGAGGTCGGGTAGAAATAGTTCAGTAGGACGGGTCAGGTCAGAGGTCGGGGAGAAATAGTTCAGTAGGACGGGTCAGGTCATAGGTTGGGTAGAAATAGTTCGGTAGGACGGGTCAGGTCATAGGTCAGGGAGAAATAGTTCGGTAGGACGGGTCAGGTCAGAGGTCAGGTAGAAATAGTTCGGTAGGACGGGTCAGGTCATAGGTTGGGTAGAAATAGTTCGGTAGGACGGGTCAGGTCAGAGGTCAGGTAGAAATAGTTCGGTAGGACGGGTCAGGTCAGAGGTCAGGTAGAAATAGTTCGGTAGGACGGGTCAGGTCAGAGGTCAGGTAGAAATAGTTCGGTAGGACGGGTCAGGTCATAGGTTGGGTAGAAATAGTTCGGTAGGA
>NC_136620.1:5145020-5272520 GCF_933228915.1 Telmatherina bonti
TTCCAGACTTTGTGAACAGGAAAACTAAATGGGATGAAAAGAAACTGGATCCAGAGGATCTTACTGGCTCGGCAGATCAGGTCTATAGACTAGGATCAGAACCAGCATCTGGATTAGCTGCAGGTGTTTCTTTTAGAGAAACTTGTAAAACCTCCATTTCAGACATGTGTAGGCAACACACTTCTTATTGTAAACAGCTCTACAGGTGGAAAAGGCTGGTTTGGGTCCTGCTTTAATTTAGCTCCAAGTCCAAAATGACACCAGAATTTCTGGACTGAACCCTTGTTTTTCACACGGACACAAAGCCAGGAACCGCAATAATACACTCATTTCAGACTTCTCTTCATTTATCTGAAACAAAACCTGTAGAGCATCCATGTCAAACCCCGGCCCGCGAGAGGATTGCAAACATGTATCCCGTCTGGCCCGCCGATCCATTACACAGCGCACGTACCCCTAACACTCCAAATCCCACAATGCCGTGTTGGCATGGCGCTCGACTCCGGACAGGAAACCCCCCCACATCGACGTGCTCAATCTGCAGCTACAGGGGCGTGCACGTCGTCACTATGACAACGGTGTGAGGGCTTTTAGAAGCAAGTTGTGCTTGTGGGAGAGTCGGATGCAGCGAGGAAACCTGGCTCATCGAGTCATGAGAGATCAGACCTCTGCCGCCGTGTTGCCTTCTGCACAGTTTGCTGAAAACCTCCATCTACTTAACGCTGAATTTACACGACTTAAAGCCAAAAAATGTAGATTTGAACGTTTTAGCAACCAGTTTGCTGTTGACGTGAACCAGCCTCCAAATGGAGCTTATTGAGCTACAGTGTGATGACACGCTGACTCTGTCGCTGCGTAACTTCCACCTGACCTCCCGACACGCTGCCCGACTCCGAGCCAAAGCTGCGCCGATGCTCTCCATGTTCTGCAGAACATGTCTGTGTGAGAGACTGTTTTCTTTAATGAAGAACAGAACACAGGAGTCTGACTGATGAACACCTTCATCCAGTCCTGAGGACCTCCTCAGCTCAGAGCCGGACTCCACTAACTGATGGACTTGCAGGTGAAAAGCGACGCCCAGTATCTGGACTGGACCCATGAGCACCATCAGAGTCAATGGAAGCAAACTAAACTGGATAAATATGGTGTTATTTACTGAAGGCATGGTCTGTTCTGTTGAAAGAGATAATTATTATTTAGGTGTTGGCCTTGATGGCCTGTGATGAAAAGATTTAGGTTACAATTAAAATGAATATAAAGTTCCAGATGTAGAGGTCTGATATTTATTTCAGGTTTTTTAAGCCTGTTCTGGGTTCAGTGTTTAAGTAAAAATAGAACTATTATTTAATATATGGAAATGTTTAATATAGTACTGTATCTCAAAGATAATAATAACATGAACAATAGCCGTCTCTGGCCCTCGACTTGGTTCCTCGTTTAAGTTTTGGCCCTCTGTGAGTTTGAGGGCGTGCTGTAGAACATTCATCATCAACGTTTTCTGTGTGGCTTTGTTTAACCGTGAGTTGAGAGGAGTTACCTGGCAGGAGGTGTATCAAATGAATAATGGATATGAGATAATAAACACGCCAACATGGAGGGTGCCACCGCGAGAGAGAAATGTTACTTTTAAAAGGAAACTAAGAGAAGACTGACGCACTTCAGCAAAGTTCCTCGACCCCTGAAGCCATGTTGGTCCTCATCGGTGTCTGGAACAAGAGCGTGTACCTCTGAGCCACTTGTGAGGCTATCTGACCCTCTGAACCAGGAGGCTTACAGACACGTTTCGTGTTCATTCAGAGACTAAACTAATGAGACGAAACACACCGGGGAGTGTCGTACGCTGCTTTTTATTTTATTTAGACACCTTGACTGCTGTAAGGTACAAGGGGAACAAAAGGGAGTCGGGAAAAAGAAAAAATGTTTATTTGCATCCTAGAAATATTCTAAATGATTATCCACACAAACTAGAAAAACAAAATAAAACATGTGATGCCTTTAAAATGTAGAAATGAACAGCTGCAATAAACCAGAAGCTGAATGAACAGCAAACACACATTTTTAAATCAGCAGTGACCCTGCAGGTTTTCCATATGTCCCGACTCCAACACACCTGACCCGATGAGTGGTGCAGAACTACGAGGGCTGTTGGCTCCGTCTGAGCCAGGTGGGTTCGAGCAGTGATACACTGAAAACCTGCAGGACAGTGGCCCTCCAATTCCCAGAATTCATTGCTCTCCTGATAGAAAAGAATGAGCAGCAGGGCGGCGGTGTAGCGACCACACCGGCCAGAGCGTTTCTTGGTTTTTATGTATAAACACACACACATCTGTCCCAGCAGACAAGCTGGGAGGACATTGTGTCCAATTACCACAGATGAACCACAATGGCCAACATGGAGCCTTGGGGAACTCCACATGTAGATAGTTACCGCTCCAGTAAGATCCAAACCAGCTCAGAGCTGGGCTGGAGAGTCTCGGGATCTACCAGAACCAGAACCGAGCTTCTGCTGCTACCTGTGTTTAGGTGGGTGTCCTTTAGAACAGCCACACAGATGTAAGTTCAGGAACATCTTCAGTCTGAATGTGTAGCTCTTCCCGGCGCAGCGTTCCCAGGCTGCTCCGGGATCTGTCCTGTGAGCTGCAGGTCCGGCTGATGATACATGTCAGTGGTTCCAGCAGCAGATCCAGATCCACAATCTGCTGTGGTTTTGTCTCAGGTGCAGGCCACCACCACCTCCTCCACCGCCCAGCCAATCAAAGTTCCTCAGTTTGTCCCTCCTCCTAGACTGACGCCTCGGCCCACCTTTCAGCCACAGGTGCGTCCCTGTAAGACCCGCTTCCAAACCCTCACCCTCCTCACCCTCAGATCCGTGTGTGTGGCCCCACCCGAGGTGATGTGCTCACTCTTCAGCAGAGGGCAGCAGCGCACCAAAGCAAACGGCCATGCCTTGCTCCTTGGCAGTAAAAGCTGGTTTGCTATGTGCCGCCTCGCATCATCTCTTCTCCCCTCGTTGTGCTTCATTTGATTTTTCCCAGCGACCCTTGAACCGGTTGTTCTGGAGGTTTCCTGCCTGTCAGCGAGTGTGTGTGTGTGTGTGTGTGTTTTTGTGGTGAGAGCTGGTTTTCCTGCGGCTTCTTGGTGTTTTCTGTTCCTGGCTGTTGGTGTTTTAACCCCGTTAGTCCTGCTAATGTCGGAGCTCAGTAACACCGTCCTGACAGAGGGACGCTTGTCCTCTCAGAGACAGCGGACCCCTGAAAAACAAGAAGACTTGGGCTGATTATAGAAAGTCAGCTGGGGGGGGTTCCTCAGCTGTGATTGGTCACTTCAAGGCTCTTTTCTTATTGTTTGTTTGCTGTCAGCAGGTTAGACCCAAACTGGTCCAGCCCACCAATGTTCCTATAGCCCCGGCCCCTCCCCCACCCATGATGGCGGCCCCCCAGCTGTTGCAGAGACCCGTCATGTTGGCCACCAAGCTGTCCACTTCGCTGCCGTCGGCAGCCCCCATCCACCAGGTCCGCATTGTCAATGGCCAGCCCTGCAGCAAGACTGGCTCCGCCCCCCTGACCGGCATCGTCATCGCCACGCCTGTCTCGTCTGTGCCCGCTCGCCTTGCGAGCCCCACTCAGGTGCACAGCAACGCCCCCGCCATCCCAGCGCCGCCTCCAGCTCCGCCCATCCAGATCAGCAGCCTGACGGTCGAGCACAAGGTAAGGGACTGAAAGTTGTCCCGGTTCGTCCTCCCACCAGCCGAGGACAGATGTCCTCAGATAGACCAGTTCTGGGACGTCCTGCTGGGTTAAACTGGGCGGATCCAAGACCAGTTTGTCTTCTGACGTAGAGCGTCCTCCAGACTAACGCTGCTGTCGTCTTCCTTCTCAGCAGACGGTTAAAGCAGGAGGAGTGGAGCACAAGGTTGTCGTCAGCCTCCCCTCCTCCTCCACCCCTCCACTGTCTCCCCCGCCGAGACCCAAGAAGGAGGAGAACCCAGAGGTAAGACCGGCTGGATCCGGTTCAGACCAGATCCAGCCATTAAAATTTTATCCTTCCATGTCTCATCCCTCCATCCAGCGGCAGAGGAAGAACTGATGCCTGTCTTTGTTTCAGAAACTGGCCTTCATGGTGTCTTTAGGCCTGGTAACACATGACCACCTGGAAGGTGAGCGACGCGTTTACCGACCGCACACGACGCGTTTACCGACCGCACACGACGCGTTTACCGACCGCACACGACGCGTTTACCGACCGCACACGACGCGTTTACCGACCGCACACGACGCGTTTACCGACCGCACACGACGCGTTTACCGACCGCACACGACGCGTTTACCGACCGCACACGACGCGTTTACCGACCGCACACGACGCGTTTACCGACCGCACACGACGCGTTTACCGACCGCACACGACGCGTTTACCGACAGCACACGACGCGTTTACCGACCGCACACGACGCGTTTACCGACCGCACACGACGCGTTTACCGACCGCACACGACGCGTTTACCGACTGCACACGACGCGTTTACCGACAGCACACGACGCGTTTACCGACTGCACACGACGCGTTTACCGACCGCACACGACGCGTTTACCGACCGCACACGACGCGTTTACCGACCGCACACGACGCGTTTACCGACTGCACACGACGCGTTTACCGACCGCACACGACTCGTTTACCGACCGCACACGACTCGTTTACCGACCGCACACGACGCGTTTACCGACTGCACACGACGCGTTTACCGACCGCACACGACGCGTTTACCGACTGCACACGACGCGTTTACCGACCGCACACGACGCGTTTACCGACCGCACACGACGCGTTTACCGACCGCACACGACGCGTTTACCGACAGCACACGACGCGTTTACCGACCGCACACGACGCGTTTACCGACCGCACACGACGCGTTTACCGACCGCACACGACTCGTTTACCGACCGCACACGACGCGTTTACCGACAGCACACGACGCGTTTACCGACCGCACACGACGCGTTTACCGACCGCACACGACGCGTTTACCGACTGCACACGACGCGTTTACCGACCGCACACGACGCGTTTACCGACCGCACACGACGCGTTTACCGACCGCACACGACGCGTTTACCGACCGCACACGACGCGTTTACCGACCGCACACGACGCGTTTACCGACCGCACACGACGCGTTTACCGACCGCACACGACGCGTTTACCGACCGCACACGACGCGTTTACCGACCGCACACGACGCGTTTACCGACCGCACACGACTCGTTTACCGACCGCACACGACGCGTTTACCGACCGCACACGACGCGTTTACCGACCGCACACGACGCGTTTACCGACCGCACACGACGCGTTTACCGACCGCACACGACGCGTTTACCGACCGCACACGACGCGTTTACCGACCGCACACGACGCGTTTACCGACCGCACACGACTCGTTTACCGACCGCACACGACGCGTTTACCGACCGCACACGACGCGTTTACCGACCGCACACGACGCGTTTACCGACCGCACACGACGCGTTTACCGACCGCACACGACGCGTTTACCGACCGCACACGACGCGTTTACCGACCGCACACGACGCGTTTACCGACCGCACACGACGCGTTTACCGACCGCACACGACGCGTTTACCGACCGCACACGACTCGTTTACCGACCGCACACGACGCGTTTACCGACCGCACACGACGCGTTTACCGACCGCACACGACGCGTTTACCGACCGCACACGACGCGTTTACCGACCGCACACGACGCGTTTACCGACCGCACACGACGCGTTTACCGACCGCACACGACGCGTTTACCGACCGCACACGACGCGTTTACCGACCGCACACGACGCGTTTACCGACCGCACACGACGCGTTTACCGACCGCACACGACGCGTTTACCGACCGCACACGACGCGTTTACCGACCGCACACGACGCGTTTACCGACCGCACACGACGCGTTTACCGACCGCACACGACTCGTTTACCGACCGCACACGACGCGTTTACCGACCGCACACGACTCGTTTACCGACCGCACACGACGCGTTTACCGACCGCACACGACGCGTTTACCGACCGCACACGACGCGTTTACCGACAGCACACGACGCGTTTACCGACCGCACACGACGCGTTTACCGACCGCACACGACGCGTTTACCGACCGCACACGACTCGTTTACCGACCGCACACGACGCGTTTACCGACCGCACACGACTCGTTTACCGACCGCACACGACGCGTTTACCGACCGCACACGACTCGTTTACCGACCGCACACAACGCGTTTACCGACCGCACACGACGCGTTTACCGACCGCACACGACGCGTTCTCTGACCGCGGACGACGAAGCTGCCGACGCGTTCGCTGACCGCGGACGACGAAGCTGCCGACGCGTTCGCTGACCGCGGACGACGAAGCTGCCGACGCGTTCGCTGACCGCGGACGACGAAGCTGCCGACGCGTTCTCTGACCGCGGACGACGAAGCTGCCGACGCGTTCTCTGACCGCGGACGACGAAGCTGCCGACGCGTTCGCTGACCGCGGACGACGAAGCTGCCGACGCGTTCTCTGACCGCGGACGACGAAGCTGCCGACGCGTTCTCTGACCGCGGACGACGAAGCTGCCGACGCGTTCTCTGACCGCGGACGACGAAGCTGCCGACGCGTTCTCTGACCGCGGACGACGAAGCTGCCGACGCGTTCTCTGACCGCGGACAACAAAGCTGCCGACGCTGACGTTCAGAAACATCTGTACGCTGAAACGCTGACTTTTCGCTTGCAGAGATTCAGAGCAAACGGCAGGAGAGGAAGAGGCGAACAACGGCCAACCCGGTGTACAGTGGAGCAATGTTTGAGCCGGAGGTTAGAATCCACACACACCTGTAACCATGGTTACACAGTTATTATGATCTGTGATGAGATTGATGAGATGCTGACATCAGATAAGAAAAAAATCTCCTTTTTTAGTTCAGTGTTGAACACATCTCTGTCCTGCAGCAAGAAAAAAACACTTTCATTCTGACTGCTGGTTTCCATAGCAACAGCAGCCATTTAACCCTTCAAAGCCTGTCCCAAAATAATCTGGTCAGAAAACTGGCTTTTTACAAATCTGACATTTTTATTAATTAAACCAAATGAAAATAAAAAATACTTTATTTATCCCAGGATTGCTTTTATTTTTATTTGGCTGTGAGCCCAGAAGAAAAGGGCGGCCTCTCGGTGTGAAGTCTGCATGTTCTCCCCGTGGATGCCTGGGTTCTCCGACCGTCCAGACATGCTGTTAGGTTAATTGGTTAACCTACCTGTTACTCTAAATTGTCCCTAGGAGTGAGTGTGAATGGTTGTTTTTCTCTCTGTGATGAGCCGGTGACCTGTCCAGGTGTTCCTGCCTCGTTGGGATAGATTCCAGCTTCCCCACTGACCCTTTATTGGACTAAGTGGATACACATTTAGAACTTTCATTTATTACTGGTTATCTTTTCATTTTATTGTTTATTTATCTTTCCATTAATCGTATAAAATGCTGCATCAGGTGCCACAAGCTGGACAGAGAATATTTTCTGTCATATTTTACATATTTCAAAGCTGCTTTGCGGTTTTGATGGAAATCTATGAATTTATTGACTCATATATATCATAGAAATAATGAAAGCATTGTTTATCTAGGTTCTGTCCCCTCTGACCTTGCAGGTCAGTGAGCAGGTTTCAGTGCCATTAACGTCAACATGTCTGACTTTTCTTTCAGAGGAAAAAGAGCGCAGTGAGTTACCTGAATAGCCCTCTGCACCAGGGGACCAGGAAGAGAGGTCTGTATGAAAGCCGGTCCACAGAGGACGCTTTCTGTTGTTTCTGTCTTCTTCAGCTTTCAAACTAATCTTCTTCTTCTCCACTTCTGCTTCCTGTCTCATTGGGTGTCATGTTTAAGGTCACATTTCTGCTGGTTTATCAGAGTACTCTCATGAATCTCTGGTTTGTGTCCTGAAAGCATCTTAAAGAACGCTTCTACAGACCAGGAGGAAAACCTCCCAAATGATTAGAAATCCATACATAATTTTATTTTTACAATTACACACACACTGAAATAGCAGCTACCATGTTACACTGTGAAAAGCCTTAGAAGCTTTGAGCTTATAAAACAGTGGTGCCAACACGCCACCACCATCATTCAGCGTCGTCACATTTTCCTCATTTTCTTCTTCTTATGATCATTAATCCCAGTTTATTTCTTTAAGTTTCCATTATTCAGGATTTCTGGAGTACTTTGATAAAAAGCAGAGATCTGGTTGAGCCATCTTCCAAAGCTCTAACCCTGAGAGGAACAGAAAAGCATCATGGAAAGTGCTGGATTAACATGCTCAGTGTCATAAAGCTGGGATAAGGGTGAATGATTTGGTAGTTTCCGGTCTGGAAGGTACCGCCGTTAACCTGTAAACACTAAACCTGACACTCAAAGCTTAAAGATGGTCTCCTTGTTATTGACTTCAGCAGTTTCATCTGAAAGTGGATGTCTGTGTCGGACTTTAACACACCTGCAGGCTAAAAAAGTATCTGGTTGAATTTACAGATTGTCCATCTTATTTCCTCCACTTTTCACCTCCAGTTTGCTAAAAAAAAAAACTGGAGGTTAAAGCCAAAGTTAACACCAACCTGATTCAAACTATTTCCAGAAGGATGCGCTGATCTGAGCAAGTACATCTGACTGATGACGCCATCAGGCTGAAACACCACTCAGCTATTAATTAAAGCTGATATGTGCCCGTACCTGTCGATATGCTCTCTACAACATCAAGAGAATCAGACGTACCTGACAGAACATACAACTCAGCTTCTGGTTCAGGCTCTGGTCATCTCACGCATCGATTACTGCAGTTCCCTACTGGCAGGTCTGCCTGCATGCTCTGTTGAACCTCTGCAGATGATCCAGAACGCTGCAGCCCGTCTGGTTTTCAACCAACCCAAACGAGCTCATGTCACTCGGCTGCTAATCGCTCTTCACTGGCTTCCGGTCGCAGCACACATCGAATTCAAAGCCTTGCTTCTGGTTTACAAAACAATAACTCAAACGGCTCCCGTCTACCTTCACTCCCTAATCCAGACCTACACTCCCTCTCCACAGCGACGTTCCACCAGCGAATAACGTCTCGTGTTACCACCAATACGTGGGACTAAATCACCAGCCAGACTCTTTTCCTCTGTTGTGCCACGATGGTGGAATGATCTCCCAAACTCCGTCCGCTCTGCAGAGTCCCTGTCTACTTTTAAGCTGAAGACTCAGCTCTTCAAGGAGAACTTCTACACTTAGTATAACTGTATTTGTTGGAAATCTGGAGAACTTAGCCCAGTTCTTTGCAACAAACTTTATGTATTATATGATATTATAACATAGGTGATATTATGGGGTGGGAAGGGAGTAAACAGAAAAAAAGAAAAAACAAAATCCTGTGGCACTTCATGGAAGGACCTGCGTCCAACTGGACAGTCCACCAGCACCTTTCTACGATGTCCTCTACTGTTAGATTTCCTGCTTGTGTTGTTCTCACTCAGATGTAAGTCGCTTTGGATAAAAGCATCTGCTAAATGACTGTAGAATAGAATAGAATAGAATATGTGTTGGTTACACCTGGTGGCCATCAAAGGTATTACACTGGCTGAGGCCTGCTGGAAATGTAATGCACCTGAACGCAGCGTGAAAATAACCTCCAACATGCAGTGTGGACGTAACATCAACAGCTGCACACAAGAGTTTCACTGTTCAACGGTAGCTGCGTTTCTATCACCTTTTTTTTCAAAATAAAAGCAATATTAGCTCAGTTCAACAAACAACCATTGCGATTTGCGCGCCTTCTTTACCAGAAATGACCTAGTCACAACCCACCATGTCGCATCCAGGGACACGTAAATGTGGAAAAAGTGTTTCCATTTCACGTTTGTGACATGTTTCTATATGGAAACATCTGAAAGACCAACTGCTTCCGTTAGCGCTTTTTTATTGGCATATTTAGTTTTTGTGCAATTCTAGGTGTGATGGCAGCATTGGCAGCAGGCCCTGCTGGAACTACAGGAGCGGTGTGGGAAAGCTTGTAGCAAAACATTCACAGCAACCTGCTGCTGACGGATGCTCACGTCTCCCCATCGGTGCCCAGGTCTCGGTTGGATGCTTTTATTGAGCATACTACTTATATTTGGTATGAAATATGTCGTAGTCATCAGCGCTCTGAGAGATCTACAAGAGTGGAATGATGTCGCATCAGCAACGATAGAAGAGTTTCTCTCCATGATGTGTAAAGCCAAGTAAAACTTTAATAGAAGGAAAACTCAAAGTTATAACATAAATAAAATGGAGAGAGAGAGAATGTATGATCAAATAAAGGATTAGAATTAGCCCATTAGAATATTTGTAGTTTGAGAATTAGGGTTCAGGATGTTACAAACACACTCAGCAGCTATAATTTGCATATATTGACTCTATCTGAAACATATTTGGATCCAACTATAAATAATTCCCTCTATCTGTGAATGGATGTAATTTCTTTCGGTATGACAGAAACGTGGGGTGGGCCGGCGTTTGATGTTCAGGATCAGATACCTGCAGAGATTCAGGCCTGATCCTGGTTGTCATGGTGTTGAAGCATCATGGTTGGAGGTGCAGTTACCACACATTAGATCATTTCTTATTGGCACCAATAGCTTCTTTAGATCAGATTTGTTATGTGTTAGATAACTTTTGTGAATAAAATAAGGACATTTATTTTGTGGGTGACTTAAATGTTGACTGGAGTTGAAATAATTGTTCCTTTAAAAAAAGGACTTGTAATCAGATACAACTCGTATCATCTCCAGCTCGATTTTATCATAAGGTAGATGGGGCAAAACTGCCACATGTATTGGTTTAATATGTACAAATTCATTTGATTTGTGTTCAAAGGCTATATGAGTGTATGTTGGGTTCAGTGGTCATAATTTAGTTTTAATTAACAGGAAGACTAAAATACCTAAATCAAGGCAGAATATTATTATTAAACATATAAATAAAAGTTTAATGGAATTTGCTACATAAAAGATGTTAAAATTGTTGATCGGTCACATGTATTGCTTGAAGATGAACCTGATAGAGCTCTGGAGGTTTTTACTAATTTAATAATGACATTTATTAATAAACATACTTCACTGAAGAAGACGAGTGTAGGAAATGCTGCCTCCCCTGTTGGATCCTGAACCTAAGGAGTGCATTAAAAATAGAAATGAATTAAACGCTGAAGCAGTCTCTTCAGTGTGGAACAGGTATAAACAACCAAGGAATTATGTAACCAAACTAAATAGATTTAAGAAAAAAGCATATTATGTAAATAAACTTCGCAGTTAAATCTCCAATAATTTTGGAAGTATATAACTCTTTTCTGATCAAACCATTTGATATAGCTAATTCTTTAGGTAATTTTTAAAAAAATTAAGTTAAAAAATTTACGCCAAAATATGGTCTCTATGCCAAAAATTCTGTTATTTTATCAAACAATTAAAGAAAAATTATGAGTAACAAATTGTGTCAATTTAAATTTGCAAAAGTGGACACAACGATTGTGGAAAGTGTGTTAAAACAAGTGAAATGAAAACCTCCAGGTATGGATGAACCTGGTGTAGTTATCGAAGGTTGTGTCTGATGTGATGCAATGTCATGATGTCACATTAATAACATTAGTTTTGAAAAATCTCTTTTTCCTGCTGAAGGGAAAAATAGCGAAAATTTTGCCGTTTCTAAAAAAATAGCAAGGAGGAAAGAACAGTCAACCCATAAGTATCTTGCTTATCTTGAGCAAAATAATGGAGAAGATAGTTTCTGAGCTAATTCATTTTTATTTTAATGTAAATGTTTTGGTTTCAGTCTGTCAGCCTGCATTCAGGAAACTCCACAACTTCAGCTTTTGCTCAGATGACTGATGACTGGATACACGCTATGGAAAATAAAAAGATAAAAAGGACTCTATTATTAGATTTAAGTGCAGCATTTGATTTACATGATCATTGACTACTGTTGGAGAAGTTTATTTGTTTTGGGATTGTAAATTCTGCAGCTGAGTGGATTAAAAGTTAGTGGTGAATACACAGTGTTGTTAAACGGTAGTTATTCCGAGGAGAAGAAAATGAAATGAATGAAAAACACCTTATTAACCCCCAAAAGGAAATTTAATAAATTCAATAAATAAAATGTTCTATGGTGAGCCACAGGGGAGTTGTCTTGGCTCTCTATTCATTTGCATGATTTGCCTTTTACTTTGGAACATGCCACTATTGCCCTCTATGCTGATGACTCAACTATTTATATGTCTGACACTTATATAGATAATTTGAACACAGTTTTGAACAAAGAGTTGAAATTATTGGGACATTGGAATAATGAAAATAAGTTGGTGATTAATGCTGTATGATAAATGTATGATATTAAGACCAAAATATCTTTTAAAAGATTCTCCTGTTTTGAATTTATCTATAGAAGGTGGTCTAGGTCAGGGGTCGGCAACCCAAAATGTTGAAAGAGCCATATTGGACCAAAAAAACAAAAAAATATGTCCGGAGCCGCAAAAAATGAAAAGCCTAATATAAGCCTTATCATGAAGGCAACACATGCTTTATGTATCTATATTGGCTATATTAGCCTACTATGAAAATGACTAAGTTGGCTACGAATACATAATGAGCCTTAATGATAAAATGTTTATTTTCCCTGCAGCGCATCCTGTAGAGAACGACGCACCACGTGACGACTCTGTTGTACTCATGTTTAACTTCATTACTATATTAATGAATTATGTTTCGTTGCTTTGATGAAATTAAAAAAATGCAATAAAGAAATCTGATTTTTTTTATGTCATTTTTACTTTGAGGATTCGAAAAAAACCCAAAATGGAATGTGCATAACGCGCCCCTTATCTGGGCAACAAACAGCGCAATAAAACGCAGCCTGCATTTATAAAAAATAAACCAGCAGCCTTTTAAAAAGGTAAAGTATATCAAATCAAATTAATACAGTTTTATTTCTGTGCAAATGCCAAGCAAGTCAGTGCGAGGGTAAAACGCAGCAGCATCCTCTTTAGACACGCAACCAACGCAGCTATCCTCCGACCTGAGCACCATTACCACGTGTCATTCCACATATATACTGACAAAAATCAGAAATCATTTTATAAAAACATCCACTTTGTTACTCAGTCTGTGTCTATGAAGGATGATGTTCTTACCCGTTTAATGTGACTTCTGTTTTCGGACATCACTGGTCGGCTTCTCAACATGTAAGATGTAACTTGTGCTGAATAAATGTCCCTGATTTGCTGATCGGTGATGTTGCCGCCATTTTAATGGTCCTTTCCTTCACTGCCTTAGCGGAGAGGTGCATGTCTCTGATTTTCTGTATGATCTCGGTTTTCTTTCTGAAGTCTGGAAATACGTGTCCTGATATGCTGATGACTGACTCCTTCATGTAGTCACCATCTGTGAACGGTTTTCTACGCTTTATTATCTCCTGGGTTGCAACTAAACTTGCAGCAGCAGTGGAGTTTGGAGATGCAATCCACTTAAATCTATTTTTGCGCTTCTCTAATTTCTCCAGAAGTGATGCAGTCGCACAATTTGTGTCACTCCCAACTGGGTACTGGCTGCAGATGTAGCATGCTTTCCCTGGAAATGTCTTTCCACATGACTCTTTTTGTTATTTGACAACTTCTCGCTACAGAGCAAACATTCAGGCAATCCTTCCGCATTGGTAATGAATGCAAATGATTTGGTCCAAGAAACGTTGAATTCTCTGTTCTCCTCGGTTATTTTTCTCTTTTTCGCTTTGAGATCCATGTCCCATCACACAGCCCCGGTTTGTTTACAACGCCACCTGCCTGGCATCCCGCCCTGCTGATAGGCTACGTGTGTCGCAGGCTGTGACACAAATCTTCCTTGACAGAAATGATGAAATTTAATATTTATTCTACACATTTTTACAGCGCTGGAAAACATTAAGAATGTTTGTGTCATGTTTGTCCTCCTACAGAACCAGATCCAAACAAAATTATATATCTTTTTCCATTTTTAAAAAAAACATTTTTGAAAAAGGTCCAGGGAGCCACTAGGGCGGCGCTAGAGAGCCGCATGCGGCTCCAGAGCCGCGGGTTGCCGACCCCTGGTCTAGGTGAACTGGCAACGGAAGTCGAGCTGCTTGGGGTTACAGTGGAACAGTCATATAGAGCGAATAATAAAACAAACTGGTAGGAGTATGGCTTTAATCAAACACTGCAGGAACAGTTTACCTAACCAAATGAGGAAAATAACAGTGGAATCAATACTTTTGTCACACATCTGGATTATTGTTCTATTATTTGGCAGAGTACAACAGAGACTAGTTTAAACAAACTGCAGACAGTGCAAAACAAGGCAGCTCAACTTGTAGTGATGTTCTTTTAGAACGAGCATCAGTGAGATGTTCTGGCCTGGTTGCAGGTCAGAAGTAGGATAAAGGACTACTGAATTACATTTCTCAGAAATACGGTTGTTTAAAAAAACCAGAAATATTGTTCAGAAAGCTGACTTTTTTTCAGCAATGTGCACGAGTACGCCACACGTCAGACAAGCACAGGTCGTTTCCTGCTGTCGCTCCGGCCACATGCGGAGGAAGGGGTGTTTGGTAATTCAGTACCGCAGTTTGTGATTTCAGTGACGTATACGGACAGTTTTTATAGAAGATTAAGACTTTTTATTTGCTCTAGAATAATTCTTTATTTAAATCATGAACCTAAATTATTAGGCCGTATTAAAATAAACTTGCAGCTGAATAATAACTGTTGTGAATTGTATCCATAATTAAACTGTTTTCAAATCTCCGATTTATGTAGATTTATGTTTTTTGTAGTTAATTTTGATTAGTTGTCTTTTATTTATTAATTTACTTTATTGTTTTTTCATTGTCATGTCGAATGTTTTATTGACATCCTATTTATTTCTTTTGTTCAAAAGTTTTATGCATTCATATCCTGATGATGTTGACCCCAGGAAGAGCAGCGACTTCTGTTTCAGGAGCTAATGGGGATCTAAACAAACAAACAGGGCTGCTCAGACACAACTTTTTCTCTTGCAGAAATGAAGAAATATTCCACTTTTTTCATAAAAATCTTTAGCGTTGACTTTTAATGGTGGAAACCCTCTGATGTAGCGGTTTTGGCCCTCTGCCGAGCTGGTTTAGACCCTCCGCTGGTATGTTTGACTGAGTTGGTGTTTTGGCCAGACTGGGCAGTCTGATGGGCCGGCTTTGGTCTCTCTAGCCAGCTGCTTTCCGTCCCCAAACTGAATGTTTTGACTGGGTGTTTGTGGTGTAAACGACTGGATCAGCTGATCCAGATGGGAAGTCTAAAGTGTGAGGTGGCGGTATGAGGCGGTGTGTTAACGTCCGACATCAGGTGTGTATCAGCTTCCTGCACTAACACTGCCGTCTGCTTCTGACTCCTCCTCTTCCTCCCTCACCGCTCCCTGACTCATGCTAGCCAATGAAGACTCCCTTTCCAAGGTATGTCATACAGACTGTTTTTTGTTTTCTCCCCCCTCTCCATCTTTCTTTTTTTTTTTTTTCTTTGTTTTCCGTCTTTGTTGTCTGTCTCATTTCACTCAGGTCGCCCACCCAAATACAGCAGCGTCCCGGAGCTGGGCAGCCTCACCCCGACCTCCCCCTCCAGCCCCGTCCGTCCCCTCCCCCTGCCCAGCCCCAGCTCTGGGGATGTAAGTAACGATGGGGGAGACGGACACCCCGTCACACACAGTCCTATTGGCCCAATAGCTGTCAATCACACACACTTCATGAGTTTGTTGTCTCCATGACGATCACAAGCCATCAGTTTTGACTTTCAGCCTTACAAAGCGAACAGTGTCCCTTAGGCCAGAGCATCCACCAGTAACCACTATGTAGCCTAACACACATGCCCATCACACGTCTAAACCGGGCCAGCTGTAAACTAAACCAGATCATGGCGCCTCCACCTGCCCCGCCACTCCTCGTGGGGTGGGCGGGGCTGTTGGGCAGGGAAACTGATTGGTCCAATTCTTCCTCGCAGGGAGACATCCATGAGGATTTCTGCACTGTGTGCAGACGCAGTGGCCAGTTGCTCATGTGCGACACGTGTTCACGTGTTTATCACCTGGACTGCCTGGATCCACCCCTGAAAACCATTCCTAAAGGCATGTGGATCTGTCCAAAATGTCGAGATCAGGTAACTGCAGCAGCTGGGACTGATCTGAGTCAGGGGGAAAGGGGTTACCGCAGTCCGGACTGGCCTGTCTGGGCCCTTCAGGGGCCTGTAGCTGTATGTGAATGTACAATCTGCTTCTCTGACGGGCCTCTTTCTCCTCAACTTTAGGACTGTTCAATCCTTTGTAAGCGTAAACATATTGCAGTTTTTTTTTTGTGCTTACGTCTCATTCATTGTGCCAGTAAAGATTGACATCTGACATCTGTCCACTCCATTACCACCCTCCACCCCACCCCCACCCCCTAAGCTAAATTGGCCTTTCTGGGGTCTTGTCCAAGTCAATGAGTGACACCTCCAAGCTTCTCTCTCCAGATTCTGAATAAAGAAGAAGCCATTCCCTGGCCCGGCACCCTGGCTATCGTTCATTCCTACATCGCTTACAAAGAAGGTGATGCCTGCTGTTATTACCTCATTACTACTATTTTGTTACCATGTTACCTTAAATGATAATCTGATCCTTCTGAAAGAGACAAACATTTTTTTTGTGTCTTTCCACATACTGGTTGAAGAAATGTTCAGTTGGGATTGAATAACCTGTTGCAGCTGAAAGATAATTGCCCTTCAGAACTTATTCCTACCTGTTAGCTTAGTTAAATTCAGGTGGAGACTTTCGTCCTGGCCTGGCCTATGTGTCACATTAATCTGGAATTGATGTCTAACTTAGTTTAAAGCATCTTGTTGCTCATACTAAAAATCTGAATTTGGCATAATTTGGACAAGAAGTTTAATTTATTACTATATATATATATATATGTATATATATATATATATACATATATATATATATATATACATATATATATATATATACACATATATATATATATATATATATATATATATGTATATATATATATATATACATATATATATATATATATATGTATATATATATATATATATATATATACATATATATATATATATATATGTGTGTGTGTATAATATATATGTGTGTGTTTTGTTTTACTGGATGGATAAATAAAAGTTTAAAAAAGGAGGTGTCCTCAATATTATTCCTGCTGTCTAATGGCAGTCGAGAGAAACTGGTCAAACTCACCATGTCTGTGTTGGTCTTCCAGCTAAGGAAGAGGAGAAGCAGAAGCTGATGAAATGGAGTTCAGAGCTGAAAGGGGAACGCGAGCAGCTGGAGCAGAGAGTCAAACAGCTCAGTAACTCTATAACGGTGAGAAACTGCTCAGGACTGAGACAGTAAGCCATGAAATGTCCTCCTGACCAGCTTCTGGGGTTTCACATCTGTTTTTTCTCCTGCCAGAAATGCATGGAGACCAAAAACAGCATCCTGGCCCGTCAGAAGGAGATGCAGCTCTCTCTGGACAAAGTCAAACACCTGATTCGCCTCATTCAGGCATTCAACTTCAACCAGGCTCTGGCAGAGACGGAGGGTAAGGACGTCCGGGTGCAGGATGCCATCCAGGGGGTGGTTGGCTCCGAAGTCGCATCGGAACCCAACTCTGTGGAGATGGTGAAGGTGGGGGGGTCCTCGGTCAGCAGTATACAGGAGGAACATCAGGTGGTGGGAGGAGGAGGAGGAGGACATGGCGATGGCAGCAGCCAGTCCGACAGCTCAGTTCTAACGGCAGGGGGCAAGGTGGAGTCGGTGGTCGGAGGTCACACAGAAGTGAGTCTCCAGGTGGAGGCAGAGTCCAAGCCTGATGCCAAGGCAGCTCCGGTGGGCAAAGTTCCTGCCACCAACGGGACAAGCGAGCCACCCAACCACAGCCCCAACCACTGCCCCACCAGCAACAACTCTGAGAACAAGATGGCTGCCGGCAGCCCTCCAGAGACAGCAGTGGAGAAGAAACAGGAGGAGGCGAGTGCTGGCAGCGACACTACCAACAGTAAAACCTCAGAACCCTCCCAGCATTCTTTGCCAGCTCTCGTCAGCAGTTCAGACGATAAAAAGTAACACTACGTCTCCGGAGTCGGGATGCTAACGTATATATAAAACAGACTCTGCTTGCACCCCATGGTGCCCTGAAGTTGCCAATCTGTATAAATGTTGTTTGTTTGCATCGTATTGTCAGACTGTGTCAATGGTAGATATACAGCCCAAGTCACATGACTCTGGGACGCCTTAGACCGCTCTGCCCACAGAGCGTGGTCCAGGGCGGCCTGCGTACCGGGTCATCATGCCAATTAGTGATAGACGTCACGGTGGGAATGCTCAAAGGGAGATTTAATTCATCATCACACCGGTGTGTGCCTGTTACAGGGGCCCCTGAGTTCTCCGGGTGGGGAGGAAGGGGGGAAGGGGAGGGATTGGTGGGGATGCCGTGGAGAACCAGACATCTGTCAGGGGTAACTGGTCCAAGAAGCAGTGTTGTGATAGTTCGTGTCATGAAAAGAGAACCTGTTCGTCCCTCTCACCTTCAAATGTGGTGACAACAACCTTCTGCCGTCCTGATATCCCAAACATTCCCACTAAACTCCTCCAGATCCCAAACATTCCCACTAAACTCCTCCAGATCCCAAACATTCCCACTAAACTCCTCCAGATCCCAAACATCCCCACTAAACTCCTCCAGGTCCCAAACATTCCCACTAAACCCCTCCAGATCCCAAACATTCCCACTAAACTCCTCCAGATCCCAAACATTCCCACTAAACTCCTCCAGATCCCAAACATCCCCACTAAACTCCTCCAGATCCCAAACATTCCCACTAAACTCCTCCAGATCCCAAACATTCCCACTAAACTCCTCCAGATCCCAAACATTCCCACTAAACTCCTCCAGATCCCAAACATCCCCACTAAACCCCTCCAGATCCCAAACATTCCCACTAAACCCCTCCAGATCCCAAACATTCCCACTAAACTCCTCCAGATCCCAAACATTCCCACTAAACTCCTCCAGATCCCAAACATCCCCACTAAACTCCTCCAGATCCCAAACATTCCCACTAAACTCCTCCAGATCCCAAACATTCCCACTAAACTCCTCCAGATCCCAAACATCCCCACTAAACTCCTCCAGATCCCAAACATTCCCACTAAACTCCTCCAGGTCCCAAACATTCCCACTAAACTCCTCCAGGTCCCAAACATTCCCACTAAACTCCTCCAGGTCCCAAACATTCCCACTAAACCCCTCCAGATCCCAAACATTCCCACTAAACTCCTCCAGATCCCAAACATCCCCACTAAACTCCTCCAGATCCCAAACATTCCCACTAAACCCCTCCAGATCCCAAACATTCCCACTAAACTCCTCCAGGTCCCAAACATTCCCACTAAACTCCTCCAGGTCCCAAACATTCCCACTAAACCCCTCCAGATCCCAAACATTCCCACTAAACTCCTCCAGATCCCAAACATTCCCACTAAACCCCTCCAGATCCCAAACATTCCCACTAAACTCCTCCAGATCCCAAACATCCCCACTAAACTCCTCCAGGTCCCAAACATTCCCACTAAACTCCTCCAGGTCCCAAACATTCCCACTAAACTCCTCCAGATCCCAAACATTCCCACTAAACTCCTCCAGGTCCCAAACATTCCCACTAAACTCCTCCAGATCCCAAACATTCCCACTAAACCCCTCCAGATCCCAAACATTCCCACTAAACCCCTCCAGATCCCAAACATTCCCACTAAACTCCTCCAGGTCCCAAACATTCCCACTAAACTCCTCCAGATCCCAAACATTCCCACTAAACTCCTCCAGGTCCCAAACATTCCCACTAAACTCCTCCAGATCCCAAACATCCCCACTAAACTCCTCCAGATCCCAAACATTCCCACTAAACTCCTCCAGGTCCCAAACATTCCCACTAAACTCCTCCAGGTCCCAAACATTCCCACTAAACTCCTCCAGGTCCCAAACATTCCCACTAAACTCCTCCAGATCCCAAACATTCCCACTAAACTCCTCCAGGTCCCAAACATTCCCACTAAACTCCTCCAGGTCCCAAACATTCCCACTAAACTCCTCCAGATCCCAAACATCCCCACTAAACTCCTCCAGGTCCCAAACACTCCCACTAAACTCCTCCAGATCCCAAACATTCCCACTAAACTCCTCCAGATCCCAAACATTCCCACTAAACTCCTCCAGATCCCAAACATCCCCACTAAACTCCTCCAGGTCCCAAACATTCCCACTAAACTCCTCCAGGTCCCAAACATTCCCACTAAACTCCTCCAGATCCCAAACATTCCCACTAAACTCCTCCAGGTCCCAAACATTCCCACTAAACTCCTCCAGGTCCCAAACATTCCCACTAAACTCCTCCAGATCCCAAACATTCCCACTAAACTCCTCCAGGTCCCAAACATTCCCACTAAACTCCTCCAGATCCCAAACATTCCCACTAAACCCCTCCAGATCCCAAACATTCCCACTAAACCCCTCCAGATCCCAAACATTCCCACTAAACTCCTCCAGGTCCCAAACATTCCCACTAAACTCCTCCAGGTCCCAAACATTCCCACTAAACTCCTCCAGATCCCAAACATTCCCACTAAACTCCTCCAGGTCCCAAACATTCCCACTAAACTCCTCCAGATCCCAAACATTCCCACTAAACTCCTCCAGGTCCCAAACATTCCCACTAAACCCCTCCAGATCCCAAACATTCCCACTAAACTCCTCCAGGTCCCAAACATTCCCACTAAACCCCTCCAGATCCCAAACATTCCCACTAAACTCCTCCAGATCCCAAACATTCCCACTAAACTCCTCCAGGTCCCAAACATTCCCACTAAACTCCTCCAGGTCCCAAACATTCCCACTAAACTCCTCCAGGTCCCAAACATTCCCACTAAACCCCTCCAGATCCCAAACATTCCCACTAAACTCCTCCAGGTCCCAAACATTCCCACTAAACTCCTCCAGATCCCAAACATTCCCACTAAACCCCTCCAGATCCCAAACATTCCCACTAAACCCCTCCAGATCCCAAACATTCCCACTAAACTCCTCCAGATCCCAAACATTCCCACTAAACCCCTCCAGATCCCAAACATTCCCACTAAACTCCTCCAGGTCCCAAACATTCCCACTAAACTCCTCCAGATCCCAAACATTCCCACTAAACTCCTCCCAATTCCAATTTAAAAAAAAACCAGATTTACTTGACTTAAACCTGATCATTTGGAAACTTTAAATGGTTCAGTTTGCTTCATGGTGGTAAAATTAACTAAAAAGATCAGATCATCTTCCGGATGAATAACCGGAAAGATTAGAAGCTCCTGGAGGAAAATGTTAATCATCACATTCAGTCATTAGTGTTTGAAAATGTAGAATCTCCCAGATCTGCCTCCAGATTTAATCGGAGTTCCAGCGTAAATGACAAATTCCTTCCGTCTGCTCCTACCAAACACATCTAACCCTGTTAAATGAAACAACAGATGTCCATGTTTAACCAGTCTTCATTCAGCCAGAAATTAATGGTTGATACCATGTGAAAATAATCATTAAATAATTAATATTTATGATTTTCTACAAATTTTCACGTCAGATTCTGAATTCAGTCTGTTTAAATATCCGTTGAAGAGAAGTCGAGTTAAACATTTGAGCATTTGAAGCACACTAATGTCTTCAGGAAAGCCAAGCGTTCCAGTCCACTCATGTCCCCGAGCTGCGGTGGACAGGTGAGGACGGCGGAGGCGGTCCCCGGCAGGTGCGAGGACGAACAGATGCGGTAGCTTAACAGATGTTTTCAGTGGTGTCAGTCCAGTGTAGTGGTTGAGTTTTCATTCGTGAGTCAAGTGTGTCAACTGTGAGCACTAAATGTGAAACTGCAATATTGCAACGTCAACACACACAAACTTAATCTGGGCTGTCTTTCTTTTATATAGGAAAAGATATTCAGGTCTTCCTAGTCCTCAGAATAAGTGCTTTCTGTTCCTGAACCTGGAATCATCATCAACACAGAGGAAGTGATGATCTTTGTGTTCTGTGCATTTCTGCCAAAATGATCCAACTTCAGCAGGGCAGCCGAAAGGTCAGACCGTTGTAGGACGTGGAGGTCCCCAGACTGAGAGAGGAGAGCTTATCAAACAATAAGATGGGAGGAACTCTTTCTGGACTTGTGGATCTGAAAGAATGTCGCAGATCCTGAGATTAAAGCACAAGCTTGCTGCATTACAAAGACATGCTGAGAGCTTTTTGTATGTCAGCGTGGAATTAAACAGAGTATGCATCTCTTTCCTGTCATGTGACTTATCCCCACATTGCCAACGTTTTTCTAGGCGGGAACCCCTTCCTGCGTGTGACGGCTCAGAGTCGGTAGGGCTTCATCCCCCTTGCGGTTTCGGCTGGTTGGTTCGGTTGCTGTCCTTAGAGCTGTGGTTTCTCCTGGTTTCTGATTGGGTTTGGGGCAATAACCAACCGCTCTGAGCATTAATGGTGCCTCTGGTTCTGCTGAAACCTTTTTTTCTGCTTATTGATTTTAGCTTTGGTTGGAGTTTTCTCAGGTTTCCCGTCATGGTTGGGGTGACTCCAAACGAGCCATTTCAGGCGTTTTTATTTTTTAATCCCATATCAGAAGGATTTTGCATATCTGACACCTAATTTTCTGACATCAGCTGTACAAACTGCCTCCATGCAAAAGAGAAGTCGTCTGATTGGCCGTGCTCTGTCCAGACCCAAGACAGGAACTGGCAACCAAAGTGTCCCCTTTTCCTTCCAACATCCATTGTTGCATGCTTCATTCTGTCGGCATCCCAGATGGAAGTTCTGCTTCTTCTCATGTCGTCTATTCTAACGGTTTTCTTTGGAAGAAGTGGCGTTCCAGGCGGACTGGACTGGTTCCCTCTGTACAGTAGGTACCTTGAGTGCCTTTCTTCAAACAGCAGATAATTTTTGTCTCTTGACTTGCACTGTGACTTGTAGAACCTTACTAACCCTCCGGAAATCGATCCCCAGACGCGACTCCGGAGCACAACCCAGTCCCGCCACCTGGATGCGAGTTCCACCGTCACCCGTGTCCGGTCCATCACGTGTCTTTTTGTCATTGTTTATTCTAGGAGTTGCCTTAAATGTCTTCTTATTTTCTACTCGGGATACGGAAGTCCGTGAAAAAGATGATGATGATGAGATCTCACTCTGAGCTGTTTTGTGATGCACTTTTTAGTTTGACCAGTATTATTATTAATATTATTATTTTATAATCAGAGTGAGCCATCACCCCCACCCCCCATCTGTCCCTCGTCTGTTCGGGTTTTTGAGGAGGGATGCTGAACCAGGTCATGTGACCGCGGAGCCTGAGCACGATCAGAGCGAACAAACATGGTGTGCATGCCTTCTTATGCAAGTTTTTATACAAGGTTTTTGTGGAACATTTTTGATATGCATTTCATTTTTTTATGTTTTCACATTAAACTTGAGCCACTTTTTTTTTTTTAAACTCTTTGAACCCTCTCGCATCCTGATACTGATGTTGCAGCTTCAACATTGCAGCGGTCACTTTTCTTTTATTTAGTGGGTGTGGCTTTGAGCGTTTCAGTGTAAGAAGTGTTCTAGCTTCTGGGTTACATGGCCAACTGCACATGCTCAGTAACGTTGCCCATTCTTGTGTTTTGGACTGGTTCTGGTGGTTTTTGTTGCAGCACATAAGGGACCACTAGGGGAACTTAGCAGCCCTTTTTGAGCTGAAGGTTGGGATCCAAGCAGGGGTGCATGGAGGGGGGTCAGGGCCTGAGCACATCTGATTTGTTCCTACATTCCTAAGGTCTGAAAGTGAGTTTATCCAAAGAAGTGCAAACTGTCGCTGCATATCAGCCGGACAAGGTCCGCCTAGACCAACCGGAGGAAGCGACATCCTCCAGTTCCGTAATGCGTTCAGAGTTTGCTCAGACTCCCAGCTTTCCTCAGTTCTAAAGCGATCAAGTCATTATTGTGGCCTTCTAGTATTCTATCAGTTCATGACGTCATTCATTTGTTGTTCCACTGAGCCTCCATCCATCCATCCATCCGTCCATCCCTCCATCCAGCCATCCTGTTCGGACCCAACTGTACACCTGCAGCTTCTTACCTCATCCACAGCTGATTCCATTGGGGAGTGTGTTGAGTGCAAAAAAACAAACTAAATAACATCTAAAAAGAAAAAAAGTAAAAGATCTTTTTTTATCTTCCATTTGGTGAGATGCATTGTAGCGACATGAATAAAGGAAAAGTTCACCTGGTGTGCTGAATAATGTGTAAATTGGTAATTACACAATCTGAATATTTGTATAATTGTTTGTATTTTTTCATAATGATTTTGGAAAGGAATGTGTTTATTTTTTTGACTTTTGTTCCAGATGTGTCTTCGGTTGGCCTGACATTGTGACTGGTCTGGTGGGATTCTTACCTCTGTATTGAACCTCTTCTGTGATGAATTCTTTGTATGCAGTGTTTAGGAAATACTGTAGGGAACATGGGGAGGAGTTGATATTAGGAGCATTTGATCAATTTGTATTTATTTATTTTATCATTTTGTTAATAAATTGTGAAAAGCACAATGTCTCCTAATTTTCTATTCATATACATTTAAATGTTTATTTTGTCATTTATTTTTAATTTAATTTTTAATTATTTAATATTTTAATTAAAAACATACATAACTCTACAATTATTTTAATTATTTCACAAACAAAATTCATAGCTTGGAAGCATCTGTATTTTTAGACAATTATGTGGGAGAAATGCAAAGTTATGACAAACTTTTGCAAACTGGTCAGTTTGACTAGAAGACCACAGGAGAGTGAATTTTTCGTTTTGTTTACATAATAATGAGATTATGCACAAAAATTCAGCTTTGAACATGGAGGCAGAAAAAATGGAGAATTTTAAACGGCATGTAAGTTAATGTTTTCCTTACAGCTTTTCTCCTGAAGTGGTCGCCACAGTGAATCATCGGCCTGCAACTACCGAGCCAGTACAGAAGCCCCCTTTTTCTTTTTTTTTTTAACAGAACAATAAAAAATTATTTATTTTGAATATCTGTACTGAAAGTCTGTCGTCTTTTTTTTTTATTTTTATTTTTTTATAATTTCAATTCCAAATATACATACAAAGTCAAGTACAACAGACGTAAAAGGGATGCGAGAGATGTACAAAGGACAGTAAGAAATGAACAGAAAATAAGAATAAATAAAGAAAAAGTAACTGCAGATAAATAACTAACTATATACCTAAGATAAAATACAAAAATTAAAACAAAAAAAAGGCTTGGTGTTTTTATTCATATGCAAGCCTTCTATCGGCGTATAGATTTTCACAGCATTCTTCCCTTTCATCTAACTTGGAGAAGAAAAATATTGGTACAATTCTTTGTGAAAATTAAAAATTCTGGGAATGGACTTCATAAATCTGTTTTTATGTATGAAAAACTTTCCAAGTATTACAATGGAGTTGACCAATATGTTGTGAGTGTTGTTTCTTATAGTAAAACCATATAAAACATTCTTTTTCTGAAGCTCAGGAACAGGCATCATCTCTGCGTTTGGGTCCACTCCTTCACCATCCCCACCGCCTGTCGTGGCAAAAATGGCTGTATCATCAGCGAGTTAACTTATTGTCAGTTGTTTATCAAATAGTGTTAGTTTTTCAAAATCAGATTTGGTGATAAGAATAGAAAGCATCTCAGCTGCAATTATAAATGATAGCAGAGCGATAGGCCAACCCTGCTTAATGCCTTTCTGAATGCAAAATCTTGGGGATGTACCACATGGTAGAAGAAGTGTACTATTTGTATCCTTATAGATTAATTTAATTATAAATTGTTCACCGAATCCTAATAGGTCTAGTGTACGGAATATAAACCTGTGTTTAACTGAATCAAAAGCTTTAAAAAAATCCAAGAAAAGAATGACACTCGTCATTAGTTAGGTAATTATAGTCCAGCAAATAAATTATTAGTTGTATATCCTGTCATCTGCAGAAATACTCTGATGACTCGTAAGACCCGTATATATTACACACTAAAAAAAAAACACTTTTCTACATAATTGGTTGATAAATATTAACACAGTGAATAATCTCTTAAATGCAAGTGAATTATTAGAATTATTATGATATTATTATTAGAATTATTCCTGCACACCAAGAATCCAGTAGAGGCAACACAGGATTAAAAAGTAGAAGTAGAAAAAAAGCGTAGCTTCATATATGAGGAACGAAGCAGAGCGCTGGAGGATTTAATGTACTGCACAAAGGACAATCATGAGACAACAAGTGGGGAGAAGACATTACATTTAACAAAGAATGAATGAAGAATAAAATAAACCTAAATTAACACTAATACACGCACACACACACAAATTTTATATATATATAGATATCTATATATATATCTATATATATATATATATATCTATATATATCTATATATATATATATATATATATATATATATATATATATATATATATATATATATATCTATATATATATATTTATATATATATATATGTATATATATATATATATATATATACATATACTTTTCAACACCAGTCTGAGACAAAATAGAGTCCCAGTGCTGTGGAAAACCTCCTGCCTTGTTCCAGTGCCTAAAAAAACACAACCAGCTGAACCAAGTGACTACAGACCAGCTGCCCTGACATCTCACATCATGAAAGTCCTGGAGAGACTCTTACTGGCCCACCTCAACAAGCAAGTAAACACCTTTCAGGACCCATTCCAGTTTGCATATCGTAATGGACTTGGGGTTGAAGATGCCATCATATACCTGCCCCAGAGAGCACACTCTCATCTGGACCATTCAGGCAGCACTCTGAGGGTCATGTTCTTTCATTTCTCAGTGCTTTTAATACCATTCAGCCTGCTTTGTTATGTGAGAAGCTCCATAAATTCCAGGTGGATACCTCCACAACCACCTGGATCTATGACTACCTCACAAACAGACCCCAGTTTGTGAGACTGAAAGGTTGTGTGTCTGAGATGGAGGTCAGCAGCACTGGTGCACCACAAGGAACTGTACTCTGGCCATTCCTCTTCACTCTGTACACCTCAGACCTCCAGTACAACTCTGAGTCCTGTCATCTGCAGAAATACTCTGATGACTCTGCAGTTCTGGGGTGTATCAGGGATGGACAAGAAGCAGAGTACAGAGAACTGGTCAGTCAGTTTGTTAAATGGTGCGGTGACAATCATCTCATATTAAATAGCAGCAAAACAAAAGAGATGATTGTTGACTTCAGGAGGAAGAAGAATAAACAAAGCACTGTTTCCATCCTGGGAGAGGAGGTGGAGGTGGTGGAGGAATACAAGTATCTTGGAGTTCAGCTGGACAACAAACTGGACTGGAAATGCAACACTGACTACATCTACAAGAAAGGTCAGAGCAGACTGTACTTCTTAAGGAAGCTGAGATGGTTTAACGTCTGCACCAAGATGTTGCATATCTTCTAGAAGTCTGTTGTGGAGAGTGCAGTCAGCTTTGCAGCATCTGCTGGGGTAGTAGCATCAGAACCAGAGACTTGAAGAGAATCAACAAACTGATCCAGAAAGCTGCTTCTGTGCTTGGAGGAACTCTGGAGCCGCTGGAGCTGATTGTCCAAAGAAGAATGCTGCACAAGCTGATGAAGATGATGGAGGATTCTTCACACCCTCTCCACAACACAGTGATGAAACAACAAAGTGTGTTCAGTGAGAGGCTTCTTCAGGTCCCATGTAAGACTGAAAGATACAGAAGATCATTCCTGCCAGCAGCCATCAGCCTCCGGAACAAGACCTCCTCTAGTTATTATTATTATATACTACAATATTTCCCTTTGGGGATTAATAGATTAATAACGTATTTTTCATTTTATATATATATATATATATATATATATATATATATATATATATATATATATATATATATATATATATATATATATATACATATATACACTATTCACAAAAAGTTAGGGATATTCAGCTTTTGGGTGAAATTTCACAACAAGCCTAAAATGCATTCAAACCTGTACAGGTGAACTTAATGTGATCTTCTCTAAGCTTTTAAATGCACATGTCCAACTGTTAAATGTTTCAATAAATTTTGCACAAGTTGCTGTTCTCTAACAAGGAGCTTAACGGCAAAAATCACGGCAGGTGTGTGATCCTTGAATTGACCAATAAATGTCCTGGTTCAATTAGAGCTGGTGTTTAAACAGTTGTCCTCATCATGCTGTTCACATTTTGACATCATGAGACCAAGACGACGCCTAACAATGGAACAACAGTCCCTTGCCATTGCGATGCTTCAAACAGGACGTTCTCAGACAGAAGTGGCCACTGAGCTTGGAGTGTCACAGAGTGTCATCAGCAGGTTGCAACAGAGATATGGAGAGACTGGAAGAGTCACAGAAAGGCCTAGAAGTGGACGTCCTTTGGCCACATCCCGTGCTGACGACCGCTACATTGTGAACACTGCCCTGAGAAACCGGATGATGAATGCCACTCAACTCCAGGCACGTTTAAGAGAGATGAGAGGCACCCAAGTGTCTCGTCAGACCATTCCAAACCGTTTCCATCAGCGTGGTCTGCGTGCTAGACGACCTGCACGGGTACCTGACCACACCACCAGGCACAGGCATCATCGTCTTGCATGGGCCAGGGAGCATTTACGCTGGACGAGGAACCAGTGGGCCTCAGTGCTGTTCTCTGATGAAAGTCGATTCACACTGAGCAGAAATGATGGCCGGCAACGATGTTGGAGACGTCAGGGAGAGCGCTATGCATCAGCCACTGTTGTCACCAGGCCAGCTTTTGGTGGTGGCGGTGTTACAGTGTGGGCAGGGGTGTCCACTTGGTACAGAACTGCCCTACACTTTGTGAATGGTACAGTGACAAGCCCATACTGCCTGAATAACATCATTAATCCAGTGATTGTGCCCCTACATGAACAGCACAGGCCTAATTTCATCTTCATGGAGGACAATGCTCCTGCTCATCGAGGCCGCATCATCAGGGAACGGCTGTTGGAGACTGGTGTACCTCAAATGGAATGGCCTGCACTCTCTCCAGACCTGAATCCCATTGAAAACCTGTGGGATCAGCTGAGCCGTCGTGTAGAGGCTCGAGACCCTGCACCCCAGAACCTCAATGACCTGAGGGCTGCCCTTCAAGAAGAGTGGGATGCCATGCCTCAGCAGGCAATAAGTTGCCTTGTGAACAGCATGAGACGTCGTTGTCAAGCTGTAATTGATGCTCAAGGGCACATGACCAGATATTGAGACGTTCAAATTTTTTGTTGTGGTGTAACTACCATTGTTGTTACCTTTTGTGTTGAATGAATTTTTTGAGATGAGGAAATCAGTAGTGCATCCTTCTACTTAAATGTCTTACTTTTATGATATTATATCACTGTAGCATGAACATATTGCATTTTCCATAAATTTCACCTGAAAGCCAAATATCCCTACTATATATAAGTAGTGTATATATATATATATATATATATATATATATATATATATATATATATATATATATATATAGGTCACTTTGTGCCAAAGTGACCTTTGCTCTGTTGCGTTTCCCTCTTGTGAGGTCTCCTGTTACACTAAACGCCGTCTCTGCAGAGGCTGGAGAAGCTGGCAAAGCCAAGAGGTCGAATGCAGACGGTTTCAGGCTGGGAAGAAGAGAATCACTCTTTTCCAGCCAAAACTGTGTTCCTGTGTCACATGTGACTGGTTGTGAAAGCTCTTCCTTGTATTTTCTGATTTGCTGCCTAACAGTGTTTGTGGAGGTCCTCTGTCGAGGTTTTGTGCAGCATTTTGAGAGAAACCTGAAGATTGGTTTCTTTGATGTGGCTGGTACCACTTCTGGTTCCTTCCTGTTTTCTTCTCCATGAAAGAAAACAGGAAACTTCTGATAACCTTCAAAGAAAAAGTGCAAAAACCTTCAAAGAAAAAGTGCAATACACAGACACAATAAGTGTGTCTGTGTGGACTGGACCACACACTCCTCTGCCTGTTTGAGCAGTTCCTGAATATTGTAATTAGTCATATTTACAGGGTTTCACACACATTAGGGTTGACAAAGCAGGCAGCTGCTGCAAGTGCTGAGAACCAGTGGGCAAACCGAAGATTTATACTTCCTTTCATTTTCTCTGCAAGAGTAGCAAGATCCCGATAGCTGGTGTTCTCTTCAACGTCAGCGAGGTGGCTGAGCAGGTCCAACAGTGCGGGACAACCAGGGACATGGACAAGGGTTTGGGTATGTTCTGCAAAAGGCAGGAGTAGCTCATGCAAGGACTTCACCTTCTGCCATTCACTAGCTGTCCCAACTCATGTCATTTGCTGTTTGGCAGACTGAGTCTTTTACTTTGAGGAGACGTGTTGTCATGTTAAATGTGCTCGACCATCGGGTGGGGCAGTCATTTATAACAACGAGGCCACACTCATCCAAGATCCTTTGTGTTGCAACAGAAGACCTCCGAAAGAGTTTCACCACCGACTTGCTTCATCCAGGAGTCTCTTGCCTCCTTCTGCATGAGGTGGACCACAAGCTGTGGGGAGGGCACCACACATGGCATCCGTTCCATGTTGACATTGTGGTACCTTAGTTACAAAAAAGGAAACAAATTAACAAAAATATTCAAATGGTTTATATTTAACCCTATTATAATATAAGTATTATCAGTTCATAGATGGAGATCAAAAAGAAATTATAAAGATGCAATTCTAGAAATAACATACAGCTCCAGCTTTAGTCATGCAAAAACAAGTTATCATGTAAAACAAACTTCAAGAAATGGCTCACCGTATTTCATCCGCTTCCAGTTCAGGGTCACTCTCCATCATGGGGTATTCTTCTGAATCCTCGGAGGTGACTTCTTCCCCCTCTGATGGGGTTTGTTTAAACGCTGCCACCATATTACTCCCATTGTCTGTAATCACTGGAATGATCTTCTCATTTGGTACATCCCACTCTTGCATTTATCCACACATGCTTTTATTGACAATGCAGTGTGTGGATGGGCTACTTGTTCCAGAGCCAATAATATGTGCTCAGGTTTATTTTGTTCAACACAAAAGTAGCATGAACTATTAGCCAGGAAAGAAGCAGTCAATCCCTTTTTGGTCCACAAGTCAATCCCAACAGATACTCTCCAAGCAGCAGCCAATCTTGTCCTGAATTTTTGTTTTTCATCTTCATAGTGTTTGTCTATCAGGTTTCTTATTTTAGTTTTCTTTGGAACAGTCAGCTTTCTATCAACAGCCTCCATCATGAGAATGAAGTCCTCATCTTCAGTAGTAGTGACTGGTAGTCCTGTTCACCCTATCCATTTAGCTATTACTTTCTCAATGTTCACTTGTTCTTTAGAGTCTATAGAAAAACTTTGAAATGCAGCTGAGATATTCTGTTGGGTAGCCGTGGCTTTCTTTGCAGCTGGTGCCCCGCTGTCGTCACACGAAGGTTTCAGTAACTGTTGGAAAAATAGCGAGTATAGAAGTTTTGTCATTTTTTCTTTACAAACTCTAACATTTTAGAATTATTGATGCAATTTTTGATTATTCACATCAACTACATAAGTAATTACTTGATCCAAAAGTAACTAACTCTTTGCAAGAGTACACCATAAAGCTCAACGTAGCGTTAGCATGCTTACCTTCGCATGGATTTCTGGATGACTGGTCTGCAAATGTCGCTTCAAGTTTGTTGTGTTTTTGCCGGTAATAGTCGCTCCACATGGTTTACATCGCGTCTTGTTTTCGGGTGCATCATACGTGAAGTTTGTCCATACATTAGCTCTTCTTTTTCTCCCTGGAGTGGACGTTGTTTTAAGATCTCATCACGAAACGCAGGTGAACTGTTTATAGCATTTTCCCGGGTAACTGTTTGGTTGCTGCCTCACTATGCCTGAGCGGGAGTTCTGATTGGATGTCTTTTCCATTTCTCCCACTTTTACACACATTAGCCTGTGTTTTGATTGGATGTCGTTGTTTTCGAGTATTTTTTGTCTAGTTTTTATTCATTGCCAAAACTGTCAGTATATTTCGTTATAGTTTTCATCGATGCGCGCTGGAGTTTATGAAGTTGTCGTTTTGTTTTTGTCTGAAAAAATAAGTCGTTGATGAAGACGAAAATATTTCGTCAATAAAATTAACACTGGTAAGCAGAAGTGTTGTCCTATATGCATTAGTTTTCATATTGTTTGCACACAATGTCAGTCCACGTGCTGCTTTTGCTTGAATGGGTAAACAAATTCTAGTGCTTGTGTACATACGAGTAAAATGTACTAAGAATAATTTTTAGCATGCTATATAAACTTGAATGTTGTACTGACTACTTCTTTATTTTATTTTGAAAATCATTAACATAGAAAATTCATTCTGTTTTTTCAGGACAGGGAATCAGATGCTGAAGAGGGGCCCTCACACACCCCTTCCTTGCTGAGCCTTGACCTATCTGCTGTTGAGCCCACCTCAGAGCCCACCACACACGCCATAATCATCAGCAACGCCAGGATCATCAAGTCCTGTTCCCACCCCTCCTTCAACTGTTCCTCCATCTCCTACAGTCCCCAGACCCAAACGGAGGAAACGTTACAGCGAGTGCTTTGATTTTCAGGCTGCACTCGCTGCACTAGACAACAGAAGGGCAGAGCATGAAGCAGCAATGGAAGCTGGACGAGAGGTGGGAAACCATGCTCCAGTTGATGGACCCGTGTGGCAGATATGTCCTGCATGTGGCAGACTTCATGACATCGCTGCCACAAGAGCTCCTCTCAGAATTTAAGTGGAAGCTCCAAGACCGAATGCATGAGACAGAATGAAAATTCTACAGCGAGAGATAGACTACACTCAGGTGTAGAACAGCTAAAGGTTTTTATTTACCACTTATTTTTACCTTTTTGGGAACTGTTACAGTCTCTGACACTTTTAAAACTTGTGCAATTTCCTGTTTTTTTCATGTCTGGCTTTTTGTCAGAAAGATACTATGAATAAATCTTGTTCATGCATTTTTTCTGTCCTGCATTTGGGTCCTCACAGTTCCACAAACCCTGTCAGAGAAAAAATGTCTTCAACTTGAAATGATGTCTTTATTCATTCCAAGGTTCTTACATATGCTCACCACATACTGACCAAAGCGATAAAAACCAAAAGGTCATTTTTAAAAGTACAAATTGAATGCCCTTTAAAAACCACAAAAATTCCAGAAAATGTAGTGAATTTCCTCTCTAAAGAAGAAAAATAACATGACAATCCCAAAGTGTTTTGGACTTCATAAAATAATTATTCACAGTTACTGCAGAGACCCTCCATGATGATGTCTTCTTGCCATGGTACAAGACCTTGAGGTGTCTGGAAGAACTCACAAAAGTAATTTCTTGTGGTGTGAGCTGCCCTTGATGCTCGGGCTCCAGATAAATTTCCTGGGTCCTGGATGTTGCTGTCCCCTTCCACCTGTCTCCTCCATTCGCCACACTGCAGCGCTCCAGAAGCAGCAGTTGAGTCTGCAAAGTTTGCAGGGATGTATCTTGCAGCTGGGGCATTAGCAGCATCTCTACAGGCGAGGTAGTTGTGAAGAGCAACACAGGCCTTGACCATATCCCAAACCTTGTCTGGCAAACACTATTGGACGCCCAAATATCCTCCTTCTTTCTGCTAGAATGCCAAAGGCATTTTCAACATAATAATTGAATATGAGTTCTCTCGCTGTGAGATTCCGAGCTGTACATAGAACCAAAAAAAAAAAAAAATGCATGGATTAATTACACTTATTATTTCATTCATACTTTGTCTTCTTAACATGTTCCAGCAATATAGCTACAAACCTGAATAGGGACGAGTGAGGTTGACATGTAGAGGAAATGCAGCATCTCTCACAAACATGTATGGAGTCTTGAGGGAAATGTGATGGTGGCAGCAAAGGAAGATGCCCGTTCTTGAGTGCAGACCATAGAGATGGACGTAGCCTCCGTGATGTCACCCATAAGTTTCTGAAGAGCTGAATTGAAGCTCGGTGGGCGGTTCCTACCATTGGGCAAAGAAGTGGAGCTGAGAGGGGGGCCGTGAGCGTCATGGTGGATGATTGACATTGAGTAACTCCAAGCTTTCTGTAGCTAAGAGCTAACCGAGCTAACCCGGAGATAACAGGAGCTAACCAGCTAACGGAGGTAAGCGGGCTAAAGCTAAGTCACGTTGTTAACCGGCTAAAAACCACGGTTGTTCCACGTTCTTCTGACTTGAAGGAGGGGATCAGGTACCTGTCAATCAAAAGGACACGCCTCCTAAATATGCTGAATTTCGAGTTTACAGCACATTTGGTCTATGGTGCAGACCCAAATGAGCTTTGTTCAAACGATCTGCCATCACTTTCCTTGCTGTAGGCCCCAACGTCAACCATTGTAAGACGGTATTGTGCGTCAAAATCTACAATGCAATAATACGACTATGAATTAGCCCCACCCCTTGGCAACAACAAGTGTCTGATATCATGAACCAGGAAGTACCTGTAACAAAGCCATGAAACCTTTGATCTTCACCATACTTGCCATGAGTCATGACAGTTATGTCCTTAATAGAATAAAATTAAAATATAATGGAAATATAATGAAAATATATATATATATATATATATATATATATATATATATATATATATATATATATATATATATATATATATATATATATATATATATATATATACTTTTTTATATATATATATATATACTTTTATATATACATATATATATATATATATATGGAACCTTGGACATACATACATATACAGCTCTGGGACTCTATTTTGTCACAGACTGGTGTTGAAAAGTATATGTATGTATATATATATATATATATATATATATATATATATATATATATATATATATATATATATATATATATATATATATACATACATATGAATGGTCCAGCTGATATACATACATGTATGTATATACATATATATATGTATATATATATATATATATATATATATATATATATATATATATATATATATATATATATATATATATATATATATATATATATATACATATGAATGGTCCAGCTGATATACATACATGTATGTATATACATATATATATATATATATATATATATATATATATATATATATATATATATATATATATATATATATATATATATATATATATATATATATATGTATATATATATATATATGTATATATATATATACATATACTTTTCAACACCAGTCTGAGACAAAATAGAGTCCCAGTGCTGTGGAAAACCTCCTGCCTTGTTCCAGTGCCTAAAAAAACACAACCAGCTGAACCAAGTGACTACAGACCAGTTGCCCTGACATCTCACATCATGAAAGTCCTGGAGAGACTCTTACTGGCCCACCTCAACAAGCAAGTAAACACCTTTCAGGACCCATTCCAGTTTGCATATCGTAATGGACTTGGGGTTGAAGATGCCATCATATACCTGCCCCAGAGAGCACACTCTCATCTGGACCATTCAGGCAGCACTCTGAGGGTCATGTTCTTTCATTTCTCAGTGCTTTTAATACCATTCAGCCTGCTTTGTTATGTGAGAAGCTCCATAAATTCCAGGTGGATACCTCCACAACCACCTGGATCTATGACTACCTCACAAACAGACCCCAGTTTGTGAGGCTGAAAGGTTGTGTGTCTGAGATGGAGGTCAGCAGCACTGGTGCACCACAAGGAACTGTACTCTGGCCATTCCTCTTCACTCTGTACACCTCAGACCTCCAGTACAACTCTGAGTCCTGTCATCTGCAGAAATACTCTGATGACTCTGCAGTTCTGGGGTGTATCAGGGATGGACAAGAAGCAGAGTACAGAGAACTGGTCAGTCAGTTTGTTAAATGGTGCGGTGACAATCATCTCATATTAAATAGCAGCAAAACAAAAGAGATGATTGTTGACTTCAGGAGGAAGAAGAATAAACAAAGCACTGTTTCCATCCTGGGAGAGGAGGTGGAGGTGGTGGAGGAATACAAGTATCTTGGAGTTCAGCTGGACAACAAACTGGACTGGAAATGCAACACTGACTACATCTACAAGAAAGGTCAGAGCAGACTGTACTTCTTAAGGAAGCTGAGATGGTTTAACGTCTGCACCAAGATGTTGCATATCTTCTAGAAGTCTGTTGTGGAGAGTGCAGTCAGCTTTGCAGCATCTGCTGGGGTAGTAGCATCAGAACCAGAGACTTGAAGAGAATCAACAAACTGATCCAGAAAGCTGCTTCTGTGCTTGGAGTAACTCTGGAGCCGCTGGAGCTGATTGTCCAAAGAAGAATGCTGCACAAGCTGATGAAGATGATGGAGGATTCTTCACACCCTCTCCATAACACAGTGATGAAACAACAAAGTGTGTTCAGTGAGAGGCTTCTTCAGGTCCCATGTAAGACTGAAAGATACAGAAGGTCATTCCTGCCAGCAGCCATCAGCCTCCGGAACAAGACCTCCTCTAGTTATTATTATTATATACGGCAAAATTTCTCTTTGGAAATTAAATTAAATAAAATGAAATGAAAAATAATTAAATAGCAGAGCTTCAACCATGTCCCGAGTGAGGCGGGGGACATTGAGTCCGAATGGGCTGTGTTCCGTGCCTCTATTGTTGAGGCGGCCGGCCGGAGCTGTGGCTGTAAGGTCGTTGGTGCCTGTCGTGGCGGTAATCCCAGGACTCTTTGGTGGACACCAACAGTGAGGGATGCCATCAAGCTGAAGAAGGAGTCCTATCGGGCCTTCTTGGCCTGTGGGACTCTGGAGGCAGCTGATGGGTACCGACGGGCCAAGCGGCATGCGGCTTCGGCCGTTGCCGAGGCAAAAACTCGGGCATGGGAGGAGTTCGGCGAGGCCATGGAGAAAGACTTCCGGACGGCTTCGAGGAGATTCTGGTCCACCATCCGGCGGCTTAGGAGGGGGAAGCAGTGCTCCATCAATACTGTGTACAGTGGAGATGGGGAGCTGCTGACCTCAACTCGGGACATAGTGGGTCGGTGGAAGGAATACTTCGAAGACCTCCTCAATCCTACCAACACGTCTTCCGATGAGGAAGCAGAGCTGGTGGACTCAGGGGTGGACTCTCCTATCTCTGGGGCTGAAGTCGCTGAGGTGGTCAAAAAGCTCCTTGGCGGCAAGGCCCCGGGGGTGGATGAGATCCGCCCAGAGTTCCTTAAGGCTCTGGATGCTGTGGGGCTGTCCTGGCTGACACGCCTCTGCAGCATTGCGTGGACATCAGGGGCAGTACCGCTGGATTGGCAGACTGGGGTGGTGGTCCCCCTTTTTAAGAAGGGGGACCGGAGGGTGTGTTCCAATTACAGGGGAATCACACTCCTCAGCCTCCCTGGTAAGGTCTATTCAGGGGTCCTGGAGAGGAGGGTCCGCCGGATAGTCGAATCTCGGATTGAGGAGGAGCAGTGTGGTTTTCGTCCTGGTCGCGGAACAGTGGACCAGCTCTATACCCTCTTTGGGGTCCTGGAGGGTCATGGGAGTTTGCCCAACCAGTCTACATGTGTTTTGTGGACCTAGACAAGGCATTCGACCGTGTCCCCCGGGGGCTCCTGTGGGGGGTACTCCGGGAGTATGGGGGACCGGACACCCTTGTAAGGGCTGTCCGGTCCCTGTACGACAGGTGTCAGAGCTTGGTCCACATTGCCGGCAGTAAGTCGGATTCATTTCCAGTGAATATTGGATTCCGCCAAGGCTGCCCTTTATCACCGATTCTGTTCATAACTTATATGGACAGAATTTCTAGGTGCAGCCGAGGTGTTGAGGGGATCCGGCTTGGTGGCCTCAGGATTGGGTCCCTGCTTTTTGCAGATGACGTGGTCCTGTTGGCTTCATCTGGTCGTGGTCTCCAGCTCTCGCTTGAGCGATTTGCGGCCGAGTGTGAAGTGGCTGGGATGAGAATCAGCACCTCCAAATCTGAGACCATGGTCCTCAGCCGGAATAGGGTGGATTGCCCTCTCCGGGTCGGGAGTCAGGTCCTGCCTCAAGTGGAGGAGTTTAAATATCTCGGGGTCTTGTTCACGAGTGAGGGAAGGATGGAGCGTGAGATGGACAGACGGATCGGTGCGGCATCTGCAGTAATGCGGACTCTGCGCCGGTCTGTCATGGTGAAGAAGGAGCTGAGCCAGAAGGCGAAGCTCTCGATTTACCAGTCGATCTACGTTCCTACCCTCACCTATGGTCATGAGCTGTGGGTCGTGACCGAAAGAAGGAGATCTCGTATACAGGCGGCTGAAATGAGTTACCGCCGCAGGGTGGCCGGGCTCTCCCTTAGAGATAGGGTGAGGAGCTCGGTCATCCGGGAGGACAGCAGAGTAGAGCCGTTGCTCCTCCGCATCGAGAGGAACCAGTTGAGGTGGCTCGGGCATCTGGTCAGGATGCCTCCTGGACCTCCCTGGTGAGGTGTTCCAGGCACGTCCCTCTGGGACCCCGGGGAAGACCCAGGACACGCTGGAGGGATTATATCTCTCGGCTGGCCTGGGAACGCCTCGGGATCCCCCCACAGAGTTGGGAAATGTGGCTGGGGAGAGGAAAGTCTGGGCTTCCCTGCTTAGGCTGCTGCCCCCGCGACCCGACCCCGGATAAGCGGCAGAAGATGGATGGATGGATGGATGGATGGATGGATGGACTTCTTGTGATAATATTCTCTTTAAATGTGTTTTAGTACAGTTAATAATTTTTTATAGACCTCTTTTCAGCTTTAATTTTTCCATATTTCATAAAATACCTGTAAAAAAATTTTTTTTTCTTACATGCATTCAGTGAACTCTTTGTTTGGCTTTTCACTATTGTTTGTATTTTTTATGACTGGACAGTATTTATCATCTCGTAATAAGTCTTTGAGATGCCTCATATGCCACATTCACCTCTCCTATAGACCCCGTTTCACCTCTCTTTTAGGAGGTCTCCACTGAATTTAGCAATTGCTTAATCTGCTCTAACACATGTATATGTATGCCATTTTTCCTCTTTCATCTTATTCAGTTGCCAATCACATTACAAATACAGGTAAGTGATCACTATCATTTATTACTAGGCCATTTTTAACATTGTTCTCCATGACATTTATGAAAATATTGTCAATTAAGGTTGTGCAAGTCAACGTTATTCAAGGCTTGATGATCAATGAATAGAATCCACTATACCATGTGTCCAAAAAATCTTTATGAGGTAAATAAATTGTTCAATTCAATTCAATTCAATTCAACTCAATTGGGGGGGGGGGTAAAAGAGAGAGAGAAAGAGAGAGAGAAAGAAGCTCAGTGTATCAGGAAATGTCCCTCAGCAGTCTAAACCTATAGCAGCATAACTAAGGGATGCTAACCATCCCTAGCTATAGGACTTATCAAAAAGATAAGTCTTCAGCCTAGTCTTAAAGGTGGGGAGGGTGTCTGCTTCCCTAACACTAACTGGGAGCTTATTCCATAAGAGAGGGGCCTGATAACCAAAGGCTCTGCCTCCTGCTCGGCTCTTTGAGACTCTAGGAACCACAAGTAAGCCTGCAGTCTGCGAACGAAGTACTCTGCTTGGTATATAAGGAACTATGAGGTCTTTGATATATAGTGGTGCCTGGCTGTGGAGGGCTTTATATGTAAGGAGAAGGATTTTAAATTCTATTCTAGATTCAACAGGCAGCCAATGAAGAGAGGCTAAAACTGGAGAAATATGATCTCTCCTGCTGGTTCTGGTCAGGACTCTGGCTGCAGAATTCTGGATTAGCTGAAGGCTTTTCAGGGCATATTTAGGACAGCCCAGTAATAGAGAGTTACAGTAATCTAGTCTCGAAGTAACAAAAGCATGAACCAGTTTTTCTGCATCACTCTGAGACAGAATGTCCCTAATTTTGGCTATATTACGTAAATGAAAGAAGGCTGTTTTAGTAACCTGCTTAATATGTGGGCCAAAGGACAGGTCAGGGTCAAATATTACTCCAAGGTTTCTCACTGTAGCACTGGAAGCTAAAGTAATGCCATCCAGGTTCATTACAAAACTGGAAAATTTAGCTCTGAGTTTTTCCAGATCCAACGAGAATTACTTCAGTCTTATCTGAGTTTAAGAGGAGAAAATTTCTAGACATCCAAGTCTTTATGTCTATGAGACAATTTTGTAGCCTATTGGGCTGATTTGTTTCATCTGGTTTAAAAGATAAGTATATTTGAGCATCATCTGCGTAACAATAAAAGTTTATTCCATGTTGTCTAATAATTTTGCCTAAAGGGAGCATATATAGCGTGAAGAGTATTGGTCCAAGTACAGAACCTTGAGGAACTCCATGACTTACTGTAGTTTGTGAGGAGGACTTGTCATTTACATGAACAAACTGAAGTCTATCAGATAAATATGATTTAAACCAGCTTAACGCTGTACCTGTAATTCCAATCACCTGTTCTAGTCTTTGTAACAGAATGTTATGATCGACTGTATCAAATGCAGCACTAAGATCAAGCAAGATAAGTACGGACACAAGTCCTTTGTCTGAGGCCATAAGAAGGTCATTAGTAACTTTCACCAATGCTGTCTCAGTACTATGATGAGCTCTAAATCCTGACAAACTCTTTGAATTAATTATTTCTGCTTAGGTGGGCATGTAGCTGAGCTGAAACTATTTTCTCCAGAATTTTGGGCATAAATGTGTTGTGAGAGAGGGGCTAGTTGGATCCAAAGAGCGGACACTGTCAGAGTACAGAGAGAGGTTTATTTGTTCTCAACAGATCCCTGTGAATTCTTCCAGCGGAACTGCAGAGACTGGCGAGCAGCAGGAGGCAGGCAGGCAAGCAGGGGTACAAGCGAACGAGCAGGCAGGCAGGCAAAACTGGCAGGTAGCGTCTATGAACTGGCAGGCTTTCTCTGGCAGGAGGAAAACAGGACAGGTTACAAACCGAAGGTATGTACAAGCAACGTAAGCTGAGGCCGAGAGCTGTTTACCGCAGGGCAATCAACAATCTGGCGCTTGATAGCAGGCAGAGCTGGTCTTAAATAGGTTGTTTGATGATTGCTGGAATGTGGATCAGGTGTGCCTCCAGTTCCCAGCTGACCATGCCCACCAGGGAACAGGAATCACCACAAAACGGGAGATTAGATATAGGTCTATAATTTGCTATCACCTCTGGAACCAGAGATTGCTTTTTAAGTAAAGGCTTGATTACAGCAGTTTTAAATGATTGTGGTACATATCCTGTCACTAAAGACATATTGATAAGATTTAGTAGTGATGTATTAATTAAAGGGAAAATGTCCTTAAAGAGGCTCGTTGGGAGAGGGTCTAAGATACAGGTGGATGGTTTAGATGAAGCTATTATTTTAGTTAATTCAGAGGGTTGGACAGGACAGAAACTATTTAGACACAAGTCAGATCCTGGTTCTAAGGATGCTTCGGAGACCACAACAGGCTCAACATTATAGGTAGAAGGAAGAGTATTGTGGATTTGATCTCTAATAGTGTCAATTTTATTCCTGAAAAAATACATGAAATCATCACAGCTAAGTGAGAAAGGAATACATGGCTCCACAGCGCTCCGGCTCCTAGTAAGCCTGGCTACAGTGCTGAAAAGAAACCGAGGGTTGTTTTTGTTTTCCTCTATCAATGATGAATAATAAGCTGTTCTTGCCGTACGTAAGGCTTTTTTGTATACAATTAAACTTTCTTTCCAGGTTAAGTGAGACTCCTCTAGTCCTGATGAACGCCATCTGTTTTCCAAACGCCTCGACGCCTGTTTTAGAGCTCGAAGCTGGGAATTAAACCAGGGAGCCTTCATAATCTTACCTAATTTCTTCTTCTTTAGGGGAGCAACATTATCCAAGGTTGTACGCATGGAAGCTGTTATAGTATCAGCATGTTGATCAATCTGAGCAGGAGTAAGGCTTAAAGGGGGACTCTCAGTCATGCTAACACATGGTAGAGGTGAAAAAATTGATTCAATTGATTGTTTAAATTTTGTAATATTATTGTCTGATAAACATCTACTATAGTAGAATTTATTTTTGGTCAGTGAGTAATCAAATAAAGTGAATTCAAAGGTTAATAGGAAGTGATCGGACAAGACAGGGTTTTGAGGAAAAACTTTGAGCTTATCAGTCTCAATACCAGATGTTAGAACCAGATCAAGAGTGTGACCATGAGAGTGAGTGGCTCCATGGACATTTTGTGAAAACCCAATTGAGTTTAGAATAGAGCTAAAGGAAATGTTTAAACTATCATTTTCAACGTCAACATGAATATTAAAATCACCTAGTACAATGACCTTATCAGTAGTCAGCACTAACTCAGACAAGAGATCAGAGAATTCGGTCAGAAACTCGGAGTAAGGTCCAGGTGGGCGATACACTAATGCTAAAAGGAGCGGTTTCTCTCAATTCCATTTTGGATGAGATAAATTTAATGTCAGGAATTCAAAGCATTTATAGTTAGTTTTGAGTTTAGGAGTAATTAATAATTCTGACTGAAAAGTAGCTGCAACGCCTCCTCCTCTGCCTGTAGTTCTAGGAATGTGAAAGTTTAAATAGTTAGCTGGCGTAGCTTCATTAATACTAACATAATCCTCTTGCTGTAACCAGGTTTCCGTAAGACAGAATAAATCAATGTGGTGATCACCTATCAAGTCATTGACTAATAAAGACTTATTTGGGAGGGATCTAATATTCAGTAGGCCACACTTTATTGTCTTATTTTCAGATTTTATTAGATCCATTGTTTTTATTTTTATGAGGTTTTCACGATTAACCCGAGGAGTGTTTTTGTGTTGTTTAATTCTTACTGCTGGGGAGTTGTATAAGGTCAGAATGGGGTTTTGGGTGGGCGGCGGCAGGTGGGAAGCTGCAGAAAAGTGTGTAGGACTACAATTCTGCCTCCTGGTCCCAACCCTGAGTTGTCAATTTAGCTGACTAATAAAAGAGTCCATATTGCTAGATAAGAGAGCGGCTCCATCCAACGTGGGATGGATGCCATCTCTCCTAATAAGACCAGGCTTTCCCCAAAAAGTGCTCCAATTATCTATAAAACCCACGTTGTTATCGGGACACCACCTAGACAACCAGCGGTTGAAGGATGACATGCGGCTAAACATGTCATCGCTGGTTAAATTTGGCAAGGGACCAGAGAAAACTACGGAGTCCGACATGCTCTTGGCAAAGTTACACACCGAAGCAACATTCATTTTAGTGACCTCCGATTGGCGTAACCGGGTGTCGTTACCGCCGACGTGAATTACAATCTTACGGTATTTACATTTAACCTTAGCCAGCAGTTTCAAATACGATTCGACGTCGCCCGCTCTGGCCCCAGGAATGCATTTGACTATGGTCCCCGGTGTCTCTAGAGCCACGTTTCTGACTATGGAACTACCTATAATCAGGGTTTCTGCCTCAGCGGGTGTGTCGCCGAGCGGGGAAAATCTGTTAGAAACGTGAACAGGTCGGTGGTGGCCAGTGGGTTTTGGTTTGGGGCTACGCTTCCGCCTGACCATCGTCCAGCCTGCCTCGGCTCCCGGCTGCGCGGGAACTGCTGAGGGACCTCTACGTGGGCTAGCTGCCCTGGCTGGTAGCTCCGCACTGGCTAATGGGGGCTTGCTGACTAACTGCTTCCCTAACTGAGTGCGGAGCTGGGCTTCTAACTCACAGAGCCTCGCCTCCAAAGCTGCCAAGCTGCTACACTTAATACACCTACCGTTATCACTAAAGGAGGCGGAGGAGTAGCTAAACATCAGACACACCGAGCAAGAAAAGGCAGGGGACCGGGGTGTGGGAAGAGAGCTAGCAGCCATGCTAAAACCGAGTGCTTGAGCTCAACCCCCAAAAGTTTCAACTACTTTTAGGTCCACTTTCCAGGCGTTACATTAACCTGCCGACATGAAGGTGTTGTCCTGCCTGGTGTATGGCTGCAATGCCAACAAGATGTTTCCTTCAAGCTTTATACTGCACCATTCTCCATGTTGCACTTCAATAGGAAACATAATTTTAACTCAGACATCTTTCTGATCTACAACTATTGTAAACTATCACATCACATTATAAAGTAGGCGAATATGCTCCAAAGATTGTTTTTATATATGGCTGACAGTTCTTCACATCCATATTTATTGGCAACAAAACAAACAAGACGTATCTGACTAAGAAGAAGCCTCTCTCTGAACACACTTTGTTGTTTCATCACTGTGTTGTGGAGAGGGTGTGAAGAATCCTCCATCATCTTCATCAGCTTGTGCAGCATTCTTCTTTGGACAATCAGCTCCAGCGGCTCCAGAGTTACTCCAAGCACAGAAGCAGCTTTCTGGATCAGTTTGTTGATTCTCTTCAAGTCTCTGGTTCTGATGCTACTACCCCAGCAGATGCTGCAAAGCTGACTGCACTCTCCACAACAGACTTCTAGAAGATATGCAACATCTTGGTGCAGACGTTAAACCATCTCAGCTTCCTTAAGAAGTACAGTCTGCTCTGACCTTTCTTGTAGATGTAGTCAGTGTTGCATTTCCAGTCCAGTTTGTTGTCCAGCTGAACTCCAAGATACTTGTATTCCTCCACCACCTCCACCTCCTCTCCCAGGATGGAAACAGTGCTTTGTTTATTCTTCTTCCTCCTGAAGTCAACAATCATCTCTTTTGTTTTGCTGCTATTTAATATGAGATGATTGTCACCGCACCATTTAACAAACTGACTGACCAGTTCTCTGTACTCTGCTTCTTGTCCATCCCTGATACACCCCAGAACTGCAGAGTCATCAGAGTATTTCTGCAGATGACAGGACTCAGAGTTGTACTGGAGGTCTGAGGTGTACAGAGTGAAGAGGAATGGCCAGAGTACAGTTCCTTGTGGTGCACCAGTGCTGCTGACCTCCATCTCAGACACACAACCTTTCAGTCTCACAAACTGGGGTCTGTTTGTGAGGTAGTCATAGATCCAGGTGGTTGTGGAGGTATCCACCTGGAATTTATGGAGCTTCTCACATAACAAAGCAGGCTGAATGGTATTAAAAGCACTGAGAAATGAAAGAACATGACCCTCAGAGTGCTGCCTGAATGGTCCAGATGAGAGTGTGCTCTCTGGGGCAGGTATATGATGGCATCTTCAACCCCAAGTCCATTACGATATGCAAACTGGAATGGGTCCTGAAAGGTGTTTACTTGCTTGTTGAGGTGGGCCAGTAAGAGTCTCTCCAGGACTTTCATGATGTGAGATGTCAGGGCAACTGGTCTGTAGTCACTTGGTTCAGCTGGTTGTGTTTTTTTAGGCACTGGAACAAGGCAGGAGGTTTTCCACAGCACTGGGACTCTATTTTGTCTCAGACTGGTGTTGAAAAGTATATGTATATATATATATACATATATATATACATATATATATATATATATATAGATATATATATATATATATATATATATATATATATATATATATATATATATATATATATATATATATATATATATGTATATACATACATGTATGTATATCAGCTGGACCATTCATATGTATATATATATATATATATATATATATATATATATATATATATATATATATATATATATATACATATATATATGTATATACATACATGTATGTATATCAGCTGGACCATTCATATGTATATATATATATATATATATATATATATATATATATATATATATATATATATATATATATACATACATATACTTTTCAACACCAGTCTGTGACAAAATAGAGTCCCAGAGCTGTATATGTATGTATGTCCAAGGTTCCATATATATATATATATATATGTATATATAAAAGTATATATATATATATAAAAAAGTATATATATATATATATATATATATATATATATATATTTTCATTATATTTCCATTATATTTTAATTTTATTCTATTAAGGACATAACTGTCATGACTCACGGCAAGTATGGTGAAGATCAAAGGTTTCATGGCTTTGTTACAGGTACTTCCTGGTTCATGATATCAGACACTTGTTGTTGCCAAGGGGTGGGGCTAATTCATAGTCGTATTATTGCATTGTAGATTTTGACGCACAATACCGTCTTACAATGGTTGACGTTGGGGCCTACAGCAAGGAAAGTGATGGCAGATCGTTTGAACAAAGCTCATTTGGGTCTGCACCATAGACCAAATGTGCTGTAAACTCGAAATTCAGCATATTTAGGAGGCGTGTCCTTTTGATTGACAGGTACCTGATCCCCTCCTTCAAGTCAGAAGAACGTGGAACAACCGTGGTTTTTAGCCGGTTAACAACGTGACTTAGCTTTAGCCCGCTTACCTCCGTTAGCTGGTTAGCTCCTGTTATCTCCGGGTTAGCTCGGTTAGCTCTTAGCTACAGAAAGCTTGGAGTTACTCAATGTCAATCATCCACCATGACGCTCACGGCCCCCCTCTCAGCTCCACTTCTTTGCCCAATGGTAGGAACCGCCCACCGAGCTTCAATTCAGCTCTTCAGAAACTTATGGGTGACATCACGGAGGCTACGTCCATCTCTATGGTCTGCACTCAAGAACGGGCATCTTCCTTTGCTGCCACCATCACATTTCCCTCAAGACTCCATACATGTTTGTGAGAGATGCTGCATTTCCTCTACATGTCAACCTCACTCGTCCCTATTCAGGTTTGTAGCTATATTGCTGGAACATGTTAAGAAGACAAAGTATGAATGAAATAATAAGTGTAATTAATCCATGCATTTTTTTTTTTTTTGGTTCTATGTACAGCTCGGAATCTCACAGCGAGAGAACTCATATTCAATTATTATGTTGAAAATGCCTTTGGCATTCTAGCAGAAAGAAGGAGGATATTTGGGCGTCCAATAGTGTTTGCCAGACAAGGTTTGGGATATGGTCAAGGCCTGTGTTGCTCTTCACAACTACCTCGCCTGTAGAGATGCTGCTAATGCCCCAGCTGCAAGATACATCCCTGCAAACTTTGCAGACTCAACTGCTGCTTCTGGAGCGCTGCAGTGTGGCGAATGGAGGAGACAGGTGGAAGGGGACAGCAACATCCAGGACCCAGGAAATTTATCTGGAGCCCGAGCATCAAGGGCAGCTCACACCACAAGAAATTACTTTTGTGAGTTCTTCCAGACACCTCAAGGTCTTGTACCATGGCAAGAAGACATCATCATGGAGGGTCTCTGCAGTAACTGTGAATAATTATTTTATGAAGTCCAAAACACTTTGGGATTGTCATGTTATTTTTCTTCTTTAGAGAGGAAATTCACTACATTTTCTGGAATTTTTGTGGTTTTTAAAGGGCATTCAATTTGTACTTTTAAAAATGACCTTTTGGTTTTTATCGCTTTGGTCAGTATGTGGTGAGCATATGTAAGAACCTTGGAATGAATAAAGACATCATTTCAAGTTGAAGACATTTTTTCTCTGACAGGGTTTGTGGAACTGTGAGGACCCAAATGCAGGACAGAAAAAATGCATGAACAAGATTTATTCATAGTATCTTTCTGACAAAAAGCCAGACATGAAAAAAACAGGAAATTGCACAAGTTTTAAAAGTGTCAGAGACTGTAACAGTTCCCAAAAAGGTAAAAATAAGTGGTAAATAAAAACCTTTAGCTGTTCTACACCGGAGTGTAGTCTATCTCTCGCTGTAGAATTTTCATTCTCAGTCTCATGCATTCGGTCTTGGAGCTTCCACTTAAATTCTGAGAGGAGCTCTTGTGGCAGCGATGTCATGAAGTCTGCCACATGCAGGACATATCTGCCACACGGGTCCATCAACTGGAGCATGGTTTCCCACCTCTCGTCCAGCTTCCATTGCTGCTTCATGCTCTGCCCTTCTGTTGTCTAGTGCAGCGAGTGCAGCCTGAAAATCAAAGCACTCGCTGTAACGTTTCCTCCGTTTGGGTCTGGGGACTGTAGGAGATGGAGGAACAGTTGAAGGAGGGGTGGGAACAGGACTTGATGATCCTGGCGTTGCTGATGATTATGGCGTGTGTGGTGGGCTCTGAGGTGGGCTCAACAGCAGATAGGTCAAGGCTCAGCAAGGAAGGGGTGTGTGAGGGCCCCTCTTCAGCATCTGATTCCCTATATATATATATATATATATATATATATATATATATATATATATATATATATATATATATATACATACATATACTTTTCAACACCAGTCTGTGACAAAATAGAGTCCCAGAGCTGTATATGTATGTATGTCCAAGGTTCCATATATATATATATATATATGTATATATAAAAGTATATATATATATATAAAAAAGTATATATATATATATATATATATATATATATATATATATATATATATATATATATATATATATATATATATATATATATATTTTCATTATATTTCCATTATATTTTAATTTTATTCTATTAAGGACATAACTGTCATGACTCATGGCAAGTATGGTGAAGATCAAAGGTTTCATGGCTTTGTTACAGGTACTTCCTGGTTCATGATATCAGACACTTGTTGTTGCCAAGGGGTGGGGCTAATTCATAGTCGTATTATTGCATTGTAGATTTTGTTCATCATGGGACTGACATCAAATGTGTCGATTCCTGTGCTGATATGTTGTTTTATGTGGGAGTTTTAGCAATAAGTCTTTGTTAATGAGACATAAAACTTTGAGGCCCCGCCCCTCCTAAACTAAATCTTCTATTAGAAGAAATAACACAACTTTAAATCACACATGCCTCCTGAGCATCCTGTGCAAGTTGGGTGTCAGTTGGACAATATCCCTAGGAGGAGTTGTTTAAAATGCATGGCAAAGAAATGACCCCAAATATGGCACCTTTTTCAAAATGGCCGACTTCCTGTTGGTTTTGGCAAATATGTCCAAGAGACTTTTTTGAAGGTACTGGAAGGTTCTCCAACTGTGCTGAATTTTATCCATGTCGGTCCATGTAGTGGGCGGGGCTGATTGATTGAAATTTTGTAGGGGGCGCTATGGAGACATGCTCCATTTATTCCATAATGTTTCAATGGGGCTGTCATCAGTCATGGCAAGTTTGGTGGCGGTCCAAGGTTCCATGGCTTGGTCACAGGTACTTCCTGTTTCATGGCGTTGGACCGCCATTCGCCATGTCCCGTTTAGCGTAGCGACTTGAGGTTTTTATTGTGGCATCATGAAAGGATTTGACATGTTTTGGAGGAGTCTCAAGTGTTTGGGACCATTTGCTTAGAAGCATGACCCTCAAACGTGGAAAAAACCACTTCCTGATGTAAGTGGGCGGGGCTTAGGTCTACACCAGCAATGGTCACATTAATCTGTTCAGGACTGATCCCTTATTAATCCCTATAAGTTTTAGGGTGATCAGATCAAAATTGAGAATTTTATAGTGATTTATGATGTCACGCCGCCGCATGGAACTTCGCCATGGCGTCACGGGCACGCCGTGCAGCGTAGAGCAACGTCCTTTATCAGATCTCTTCACCAACATGTTTTGTGATGCCTGAGTGAATTTGGGCCATGTGGTGTCCACCAAGCCAGAGTTCTGGGTGTGTGAGCAAAAAACAACACTTTTGACCTCCAGGGGGCGTGGCTATTTCATAATCAAAATATTGACATATAGAACTCTGTAGGAGGGGACTGCCATCATATCTAGCAAATTTGGTGCAGAAATGTTGCTTTATGTGGGAGTTATATCCGTTTAAGTTTTCATGGCGAGACATCAAACTTTGAGGCCCCGCCCCTCGTAAACTAAGTCTCCTATTAGAAGAAATAACACAACATTTAATCACACATGCCTCCTGAACATCCTGAGCAATTTGTGGCTCAGTGGGATAAAAGCTCTAGGACGAGTTCGTTAAAATGCGAGGTGCTAAAACGCCAAAATATTGACTTTGACCTAAAATGGCCGCCTTCCTGTCGACATTTCACCATGACATTAAGAGGATTTTTTGTTCGCCCTAGCATGTAGATCATGTGTATGAATTTTCATAAAGATTAACGACATGCAGTGGCGGGGCACCTAAAATAGGTGGCGCTCTCGTTCAGTTTCGCCCAAACATTCTGGAGCACCTCAAAATATCAAATTTTTCGTATTCCCTTGGGGGGGGTACGCAAAATTTGGTGAGTTTTTGAGCACGTTCAGGCCTCCGAAAAGCACGCGAAGTGTCCGAATAAAAATAATAATTAAAACCGCAAGCGGTGATATAGGCCCTCGCACCATGGCGCCGCTCGGCATAATGCCACCGCCTCCCCTGGCAACATCCTTCCCATGCCTCTCTCAACCTAAAGTGCAGCCAGACTGCACTTAAGGCCATTTAGGCCTTATGAACGGTCACTTCCTGTCACCAAGGGGCGGGGCTAATTTATAATCTAATTATTGACATACAGAAATGTGAAGGATATGACTGGCATCATCTGTAGCAAATTTGGTGCAGGTTGGTTGTTTTTTGTGGGAGTTATGTCAGTTTTCCTTTTCATTGCATCACAGCTGCTTTGCTGCCCCTCCTCTCCTAAATGATATCCCCTATTAAAAGAAATAGCACAACTTTTAATCACACATGCCTCTTGAGCATCCTGACTCATTTGGGTTAAAGTTGGACAAAATTCTTAGAAGGAACTTCTCAAAATGCATGACAAAGAAAATGACAGAAATGACCCCAAAAATGACACCTTTTTCAAAATGGCCGACTTCCTGTTTGATTTAGCCCATATGTCCAAGAGACTTTTTTGAAGGTACTGGAATGGTCTACATGTGTGCTGAATTTTATCCATATCAGTCAATGTAGTGGGCGGGGCTGATTGATTGAATTATTGTAGGGGGCGCTATGGAGCCATTTACTATCTTCTCCACTATGTTGTCATTTCATTCTATTAATTACATAACTGTCATGACTCATGGCAAGTATGGTGAAGATCAACAATTTCATGGCTTTGTTACAGGTACTTCCTGGTTCATGATATCAGACACTTGTTGTTGCCTAGGGGTGGGGCTAATTCATAGTCCCATTATTGCATTGTAGATTTTGTTCATCATGGGACTGGCATCAAATGGGTCGATTCCTGTGCTGATATGTTGTTTTATGTGGGAGTTTTAGCAATAAGTCTTTGTTAATGAGACATCAAACTTTGAGGGCCCGCCCCTCCTAAACTAAATCTTCTATTAGAAGAAATAACACAACTTTAAATCACACATGCCTCCTGAGCATCCTGTGCAAGTTGGGTGTCAGTTGGACAATATCCCTAGGAGGAGTTGTTTAAAATGCATGGCAAAGAAATGACCCCAAAAATGGCACCTTTTTCAAAATGGCCGACTTCCTGTTGAATTTAGCCCATATGTCCAAGAGACTTTTTTGAAGGTACTGGCAGGTTCTCCAACTGTGCTGAATTTTATTCATGTCGGTCCATGTAGTGGGCGGGGCTGATTGATTGAAATTTTGTAGGGGGCGCTATGGAGACATGCTCCATTTATTCCATAATGTTTCAATGGGGCTTAGTTCAGGGCCTTACTGTCATCAGTCATGGCAAGTATGGTGGCGGTCCAAGGTTCCATGGCTTGGTCACAGGTACTTCCTGTTTCATGGCGTTGGACCGCCATTCGCCATGTCCCGTTTAGCGTAGCGACTTGAGGTTTTTATTGTGGCATCATGAAAGGGTTTGACATGTTTTGGAGGAGTCTCAAGTGTTTGGGACCATTTGCTTAGAAGCATGACCCTCAAACGTGTGAAAAAACCACTTCCTGTTGTAAGTGGGCGGGGCTTAGGTCTACACCAGCAATGGTCACATTAATCTGTTCAGGACTGATCCCTTATTAATCCCTATAAGTTTTAGGGTGATCAGATCAAAATTGACAATTTTATAGTGATTTATGATGTCACGCCGCCGCATGGAACTTCGCCATGGCGTCACGGGCACGCCGTGCAGCGTAGAGCAAGGTCCTTTACCAGATCTCTTCACCAACATGTTTTGTGATGCCTGAGTGAATTTGGGCCATGTGGTGTCCACCAAGCCAGAGTTATGGGTGTGTGAGCAAAAAACAACACTTTTGACCTCCAGGGGGCGTGGCTATTTCATAATCAAAATATTGACATATAGAACTCTGTAGGAGGGCACTGCCATCATATCTAGCAAATTTGGTGCAGAAATGTTGCTTTATGTGGGAGTTATATCTGTTTAATTTTTCCTAGCGAGACATCAAACTTTGAGGCCCCGCCCCTCGTAAACTAAGTCTCCTATTAGAAGAAATAACACAACATTTAATCACACATGCCTCCTGAACATCCTGAGCAATTTGTGGCTCAGTGGGATAAAAGCCCTAGGACGAGTTCGTTAAAATGCGAGGTGCTAAAACGCCAAAATATTGACTTTGACCTAAAATGGCCGCCTTCCTGTCGACATTTCACCATGACATTAAGAGGATTTTTTGTTCGGCCTAGCATGTAGATCATGTGTATGAATTTTCATAAAGATTAACGACATGCAGTGGCGGGGCACCTAAAATAGGTGGCGCTCTCATTCAGTTTTGCCCAAACATTCTGGAGCACCTCAAAATATCAAATTTTTCGCATTCCCTTGGGGGGGTACGCAAAATTTGGTGAGTTTTTGAGCATGTTCAGGCCTCCAAAAAAGCAATTCATTTATTAGGAGAATAATAATAATAATAATAATAATAATAATAATAATAATAAACGCTGCAATTACAATAGGCCTTCGCACCGCCAAGGTGCTCGGGCCTAATAAACACTGCAAATACAATAGGCCTTCGCACCGCCAAGGTGCTCGGGCCTAATAATAATATCATAATAATTCTAATAATTCACTTGCATTTAAGAGATTATTCACTGTGTTAATATTATTTATCAACCAATTATGTAGAAAAGTGTTGTTTTTTTTAGTGTGTAATATATACGGATTGTTCCACAAAAAAGAGTTTTGTGGGGAAACTACGTTGACCGTGCAGCAAAACTCGGCAGCGGAGACCCATCCAATATGGCGGCGACGCTGGTTCACTCTCCAGCGCTCAAAGAGGCGTCTACGTATATATGATGTCTATGTAAAGGATGTCTATGTATATGATGTCTATGTATATGATGTCGTCACTGCGGCGCAGTTTCCGCTCCGGGTTATGCTTGATCAGGAACTGTCTTCTTGGTATTATGGTTCCGCTTGTTGGAGCAGGTCAATATTTCAGGAAGTCCACACATCGACGGTAAGACTAAGCTTAAGTATGCTAGTTTTACGACTAAATGAAGTAAGAAAATGCTATTTTACGCTTTTTGGTCGTTTGATGTGACCATCGGTAGTGGGTATTATGAGATAAACAGTGAAGTGTCAGGTTTTTGTCGCATAATTGGACTTACTGTAGAGAAAACCACGGGGAGATTAGCCAGACGAACAGCTTGCTGTTCCTAGGCAACAGAACTCAGTCCTGAGTGGCGGAGTTAAAGCCTCTAAATACATTAGTGCAGCAAAATCTCACATTGTCACTCGGTTACGGTGAAAAACTGCCTTTTATATATAAAAAAAATGTTCATGAACGAATAATCTGTGTGTGTTTCTGCTCCATTCTGATCATAGATAAAGAGTAACCACCATGATGGTCCCCATATTCACCCTGAAACTCAACCACAAGATTAACCCTCGCATGGTGACTGTTGGAAGGTTTGATGGAGTGCACCCCTGCCTTACTGCTGCCACTCAAGCTGGAAAGGTGAGGGATTATGCTAGGATTATTACGGTTACATCATTTGTTCCTGTTCCTTTAGTTTCTTCTGTGAAAACCAGCAAAGATTGAACAGTGGTTTCTTGTTAGCTCAACATATCCAAGCATTTTGGCAGAAACTGGAAACCTGGAGGACAAAATAAAAAGAATTAGGACTAAAACACTACATGATCTGAAATCCACCAAGGACCTGAATCAGGACCTGAGAGATGCATCTGGACATTCAGTTGATCCATTTCATCAGAAATACTTCCAATGGAAACACAGCTGTGAAGAAGCCAGTAAGAGGGTGAGGTTTGTCCCATGACCCAAGAACGGACTGAAGATCAGTGGAAATGGGTCCGATGGAAGGATGGATCTTTCCCAGAACCTGGACCTCAACAGATCTAATGTAGGGGTGGATCCTCTCCAGAACCTGGACCTCAAAGGATCTGATGTAGGGGTGGATCCTCTCCAGAACCTGGACCTCTGCATTATTGAAGTAGGGTGGGATCTTCTGAAACAAAAGGCAGAAACATTCAAAGAACTTTGGAAAGTCCTTTCAGGACCCTGAAGAACTCTTTCTGAAAACTTCGTTTAGGATTAGCAAGAAGTCACACATCCAAGGTCAGTTATTAATATTAAATTGAATTAAATTAAATTAAATTATTAATAAAAACATGAATTGCAAGGCCCCCCGGGAGATACTAATGATTAAACATTGCTGTCAGTCTGGAGGGTCTGTTAGACATGAATCAAAGCTGTCAGTTTCACAACCAGCAAGCATCACTTGAAAAAACAACAGACAGCTTTACTGAGACAGTATAGACGGGGATATACCAAATAATTTCACTTCAAGCTGAAAGTGAGTTTATTTATTAAACTGGATCCACTCTGGATCTGACATGTATGTCTTTAACCTGGGCCGGTACTGTGGTCAGCATGAAGCTGGACTCTGGTGACGGTGGCAGAGTCGAGGAATCTGCACAACCTGCTGGATGTGATGGACAATGCCAGCCACCCTCTGCACACTGTCATCAGGAACCAGAGGAGCCTGTTTGGTGATAGACTGCTGCTTCTAAGTGTCGGACCACCAGGCTTACAAACTCCTTTTCCATCATGCCATCGCACTCTCCAACTCCTCATTTAGGGGTATGAGGACATAGATGCAGTAGAAACGAGGGGTGGAGGTAGTAGTCAGTTGTTTGTGCAATTTATAATTGTTTAATTTATTTATTATGGTTTACTTTTACTTTTAAATTTTTACTTGTTCATTTTTTATTCATTCATTCATTTTCTGAAACTGCTTAATCTGATTACGGCTTGTGTGGGAGCTGGAGCCTATCCCAGCAGCCTTGGGGCGAGAGGCAGGGTACACCCTGGACAGGTCGCCAGTACATCGCAGTACTTTTTATTTGTTTAATTTTTATGTGCATGCTACTTTATCTTTTTGCTGCCAGAAATGTTCATTTTCCTGAGGGACTCATCTCAAAGGGATCAATAAAGTGAAGTCTAAGTCTAACTCTTAGCTAAAAGTTCATAAAACTCATTACCATAACCACCAAACACATCAGACAATAAACAATTTAAACACCAAGTAGACAAAGTTTGCAGAAATACGTAAACAAAAACAATGGAACCTCGTGTGCATCTGTTGCCATGCAAATGAACAAACACCTGTACTGAAAGCACACGTCCCACAAATTCCAAACATATTAGTTTAATCTTGCTATGACCAAGATTCCGCCAAATTTAAAAAAGAAAAAAAAGAAGCTAGATTTATGCTTCACTTTTGAAAAACATCATTACGTATTACGTTTGCTGTTTTGCCTCCAAAACTTTAGCAACTGGTATAAAACTGCATTTAGTAATACAACTACATCTCCCTTTGTAGTTAGCCCTACAAAAATCACAATTTTCTGCCCGGTTACATCCGTTTGATTGGACGACGACAGGTGTCAGTCATTTTTTGTCACAAACATTTTCGGCTTTGCTGTTGCTGATTGGTAACGTTGACCCAAATATAACATCACAGTGATTAAACTGAGGGGTTGGTCATACCGATTGGCCAATCATAGCCAAAGTCATATATCCATCATGTATCCTGGTGTAAAAGTTAGAAAATATACAACCTGTAAGTGCATCTACAGCTCGCATTACACACAGTGTGTGTATTTACACTTTATTAAAAAAATTAAAAAACAGTACAATGCTTATTTATTAGGAATTATGAAATGCAAATATTTAGGCGAGGAAAAAAATGTAAACATTTTTTCATGTTCCATCTTTAATTACTTTGAAATCGTAGCATCTGTGGTGAAGATGTCACATCAGATACAATTTCACGTGTTAGCTTTAATTTGATACGAGGATGGTGTACGTAGAATGTCTAATCACAGAGAAATAAGCAATTCTATTTGTGCATGTCATTTTCAAGCCAAAACTTTTAAAAGACCCCTTGGGTGGAAGAGGCTTGGCTAATCTAGTCAGCTTTTTTCTTTCCTTATTTCCGTCTTCAGTACTTCATCATCACCAGTTCTCTTTTCCTTCTTCTTAAGGTTTTCATTCACAACCCTCACAGTCGCGGTCAGAGACCTGCAGCTCATCGACTGAGTCAGAGCAGCCAGGACTCTGACATCTCCCTTCTCAACATCAACCAGGCAGTAACCTGTCTGACTGCAGGGACATTGGGGCCAAACACCTCCAGGGACACTCTGTTGGTGGGATCTCAGACCAACCTGCTGGCCTACGATGTCTATGACAACACAGACATATTTTACAGAGAGGTGAGTGGAGCTGAGAAGGGCAGGTGAAGAATCTGATGTCATTTATTGATTTTACCTGAAAATGTTGCTCTCTGTTGGTTTAGGTGACAGATGGAGCCAATGCCATAGTGTTGGGGAAACTTGGGGACATTCCTCCTCCTCTTGCCATCATTGGGGGAAATTGTGCCTTGCAAGGCTTTGACTATGAGGGAAACGACCATTTTTGGACAGTAAGAGAATTCAGATCAGATCAAACTAAGTTTAAAGAAAGAAAGAAAAGTAATGGGTACTCACTGGATGTGAACTTGTAACGAATTTACTAATGGGTGCCAATGGTGTAAGCATTGTACATATATTACTTGTGATGAAGGATTGCTCTTAGCTTGAATGTACTGATCTTCATATGGGTTAGTCTGATTGACAATATTCTGCACAAGTTAAGCAGAAATAACTCGACAAATTCAACTGGCCGCTCAGAATCAAGAGCTGCAGCTGCATTGACAGGCCCTGTAATACATATATATATATATATATATATATCTGTCTGTCTGTCTGTCTGTCTAAAAAAATGCTAAATATCTAAAAAAAAATACATCTGAAATGACAGAAGTCATAGCATAATTCTCCTGACTGTGCTGAAAGGTTTAATACTTGAATGGCTGAAGTGGCACAAACTGTTAAAAAGGAGTTAAGTGCCAAAATTTGGCGGAATAACAAAGAAACAGGAATGCAACAGTGTTAATGCAAAGAATCACATTCACATTGATAATTCTTGAAGCATGGGTGCTAAAAGAGTTGGAAGTAATTATGTTACCCAATGTGAAAAGATTTTAAATGGCGGTGAGCTAAAAATCCAAAGGTTCTGGTTGAAGTCAGGTTTCTTTAGAATTGGAGTCAATTGGCAAAATAGCAGACTTTCAAACTTTCGAAGCTCTTTAAATAAAAAACCATAGGTCCTTGCAACTTCAGAGCCGGGGTCTATCTTGTAGACAGCTTGATTGTACATTTTGATATGCATTCTGTGTATGTACAGCAAAAACTCTGGGCATGAGAAACCTTTGTTTTTGAAAACTGAGATGAACTTTTCAAGCCAGATTTTGAGTGTGCCAGAGTGGAATGGGACTTTGGTAGATTTTCTGCATTTTATTATTATTATTTTTTAACTTTTAACTAAAATGTTAACCTGCTGTTGTCATAGAGCAGTCGTGTTTGGAGTCGGTCTAAAAAGGCCACTGTCCTGTAGGGCTGCTCGATTTTGGCAAAAATTATAATCATGATTATTTTGCATAAAATTGAGATCTCGATTATTTAACACGATGATCCATTATCTTTAACATGAATATAGTTAACATTAAACCGTGGCTCTCAAACAATGTCTTTAGGATTCCACAAATTTTAGAAAACAAACAAATCACATGAAGCTTTGTCTTGAAAAAGTGCAAATACTGATGTAAACTGAATACATAAATATAAGTACGGATTAAACAATGCTGCGCGTTGTGGTGTTCTTGACTCCGTGTCAGGGATGTATAATGCATGCTTTCGAGTTTTCGAGGTCTGCCTATGCCATGGTCCACACAGTAAACATTTTATAACAAATTAGTATTTATTTTTTAAAACCATTTGCTAAATATACTATGTTATACGAACTATTTCATGTTGGCCTGGATGTCATTTTAATGCCAAACAACCGCTGTCAGGCTGCAGCGCGTTTCTTTGATTCACCTGTAAAAGGACAGCTGATCTGAACCAGCTGATTAACGCCTTGCTATGGTGACGCCCTGTGACGGAGGGATATCACAATGATTTAAAGGTGTCATAACCTGGTCTTTTCATGTGCCCACTGTCCTCTAACTGTTTTTAAATAACTGTTTAAAAACGTATTAAACCCAAAAAAAATTTAAAAAGTGCTTTTTCTGACACTTTATTCATAACAAAACTTTTCTCGCAAGAATTCACGCGAGATTTTCACCAACCTAGATATGGATTAAAATAATATTAATGTGCTCGCTGATTGATCGCTGGAAATCTGGAGTCGGATGGGGGGCGAGGCCAGTATTCTTGATTCTAAAAACATTAGCGGCTAGTGATAGCAGCTAACCCGACAGCAGCAGCTTTCTGAATTCAGCATTGTTGTTTGAACCGGACTCTGAGCCTGAGAGAGAAGATACCGAGATGGTGGAAGGAGCACGTTTACAACAAACTGTCTCTGAATGGTAAAGTCCTCATTTTAATGTCTGCTCGCCTTGCCTGTTCAGATAGCATGTTGACAACGAGGCATGTCGTTCATGTTAATACGTCTCAGTTTTATTCTGTGTTGGACCGTTTTCTAAACAATAAATGCACTTTTTAACACAATCCGAAGTTACAGATGTAAAAAATGAAACGGATGTTGACTGAACCGGTCGGTATGTTAAGTGTTCAGCTGCCGGCCGGTCTGCATCCAGATAAGCACACACACATTTTAACCACATGGAGTTTCACAAAGCTTCGCTTTTTATTGAGGTTTTATTTACTGTCACATGTTTTTCTAAATTAATTAGCTTATTTAGATTTCCCGTTTTAGCCAGGAGTGTGAAAAATGTCGTTATGTCAACATGACAGATATCTGGTTGATGCAGCCACTGATGTGGGCTGCTGTGTTACTGTACAGATAAATAACATGAAGTCAGATATCTTGTATCATTGATCAGGCTTCCTGCTGACTAATATCCTGTGTTTTATATATTCCAGCATCACTTACTATCTATTATGTTGGTCTAATTGTTTCTGTTAAGCTGCACATGCCAACAGAAATAGACAGCAAGATATTATTACTGTGCTTAGAAAATAAAACCTCTCTTTTCATTTCCTTAGGTGCTCAGAAGGATAAAGCAGGTCCAAACTCCTCCGTGTCTGACCCAACATCCTGGCGTGGAACCAGTCTGCTTCAGTGCTTTTTCATTACAAAATGCAGAAAACTTTATAAGCAGGATTGTATACATTTACCTGTTGGAGGGAATTAGAGGCAAGTTTCTCTTCAATGCCCAAAAATCCAGAAATAAAGTTAATCAAATGGCAAATGACTGTGAATGAATATGTTTAATGAGGTGATTATATATGTTCTGGCCATTTCATATTACATATAACAAATAGTAAATTTGCTGCAGTCACTTAGGACAAAAGCAAGTGAATTAAAGTAAATACACAACTTTACCACATACACATTTATGCATCTGACTTCTGAAAGTAAAATGTAAAGCTGAAGTAAAAAAAAACAAAACAAAACAGCTCTTTAAAACACAATATCTTTATTAGTGTACAGAAATAAAGATCAATGCTCATTTTCAATGTAATAAAATAAAAATGATCATTATCACTTAGTTATTGATTCTATTAATACAGTAGCTGAGTTTTCTGGGTTTTATGTGGACACTCGTGGTTCTGGAGCCGGATGAGCAAGCCTCCACAGCACTCTTCATCATCATCTTCCTCTAGACTGATCTCATCTTCACTGCTGTCCTCTGGGTTCCTTTTCTGCACAGAACCAGATACTGACATCAGAACAAGCAATAAAAGTGCCTCTTAGCTTCCATTAAGAATGTATATGTGTTTCATTTATTATCATTTTCTGTATGTAAAATTAATCAAAAAAATGACAAACCTGTATTTCTGAAGAGAGGGTGGAAAGTCCTTGATGACAGCTGTGTTCCAGTTGTTGACTGCATTGTAGGGTCAGTCTGCTCCAACACCGACTTTTAGACATCAGTAGACCGCTGGTGCTGCGCATGGCGTGAGATGTGCTGGACTAAAATTTGCAAATACAAGTTTGAAAAATATCAGATCATCACATAAATAGCATGTACGTGTAAATAGCTGCAGTTTAAGAGTAATCAAATATTGTAATACAAATAGATCAAATCAAACTTTATAAAGCACTTTCATGCCAAAGACAACACGAAGTGCTTTGCATACTTTTATTTTCAAAGCTGATTAAATAAAACAGGTTTTCACACATCAAAATATTAACAGAATATTAAAAACACAGTCATTTTATTTCACACAGTTATTCACAGACACAATTTTCCCTAACCTCTGTGTCTTCACTGCATGTAGATAAAAATAAAACATATCTTTCGGATCCATTATACCAGGAGTCAGACCTCCACATCCACAGAGGCTGCAGCTGCAGATATTAATCCTGCACAGCTCCCGTTTTACAAACAGGACACGAAAATGTCAGAAATAAAAAGTTTGCATTCTGATCCAGAGAATAAATCCAATGATGGACATAAAAAGGCAGTAGGACATCACTTAAAAAATAAGAAAAACCTTATACATTTTCTCCCTGCCGATATCCAATAGGTGCCAATATCAGACTAGATGATGGTCACCTTGTTAAATTATCATGATGATTATTACAGCTGCCATGTCATGGTGGGGAGAGCAAAGCTACATCCATCATGAATATCGTACTTACTGTGTGGTAGAAGGCGTAAAAAATAATAAATAGAGAAGTTGTTTCCAAACATTTACGTGGCAGAGCATAGGATAGATATAAGAAAATAAAACCTGGGGCTCATTTGTACGCCGCAGAAAGTTAAACCTTCAGGCTAGTCTCTTTAGCATTAGCATTATTTGCATCAGCATTATGAGCCGTCACCTTATCGTGGTGGAGGGGTTTGTGTGTCCCGAAGATCCTAGCAGCTCTGTTGTCTGTCTGCTTTATGCCCCTGGTAGGGTCACCCATGGCAAACAGGTGTCTAGGGGAGGGACCAGACCAAGCACGGCTCATCAACCCCTATGATGACCACAAACCTGGGCAGAAATGTTTTTGCCCAGACGTGGGTTACCGGGACTCCCCTCTGGAGCCAGGCCTGTGCGTGGGGTACGAGAGTGAGCGTCTGGTGGCCGGGCCTTTACCCGTGGGGCCCGGTCAGGATCAGCCTGAAAGAGTTACATGGGCCCCACCTCCCGTAGACTCACCATCTGCGGGAGGAGCCGTAGGGGTTGGGTACAGTGTGAGCTGGGCGGCAGCAAGGTGTGGGGACCCTGGTGGTCCGATCCCCAGCTGCCGAAGCAGGCTCTAGGGACATTGAACGTCACCTCTCTGGTGGGGAAGGAGCCTGAGCTTGTGTGCGAGGTTGAGCGGTTCCGACTAGAAATAGTTGACTCACCTCAACGCATGGCTTGGGCTCTGGAACTAGTTCCTTCGGGGTTCACCCCGGTGGATGAAAGGGTAGTTTCCCTCCGCCTTTGGGTGGGGGGACGGGTTCTGACTGTTGTCTGTGCTTATGCATCGAACAGCAGTTCAGAGTACCCACCCTTTCTGGAGTCCTTGGAGGGAGTGCTGGAGGGTGCTCCTTCTGGGGACTCCATTGTTCTGCTGGGGAACTTCAACGCTCACATGGGCAATGACAGTGAGACCTGGAGAGGAGTGATTGGGAGGCATGGTCCCCCCCCTCTGAACCCAAATGGTGTTTTGTCATTGGACTTCTGTGCTCGTCATGGATTTTCCTTAATGAACACCATGTTCCAACATAAGAGTGTCCATATGTACACATGGCATCAGGATTTTCTGGGCTGTAGTTTGATGATCGATTGTAGTCGTATCGTCGGACCTGCGGCCACATGCCTTGGACACTCGGGTGAAGAGGGGGGCGGAGCTGTCAACTGATCACCACCTGGTGGTGAGTTGTCTCAGATGGTGGGGGAGGAAGCCGGTCAGATCTAGCAGGCCCAAACGTGTTGTGAGGGTCTGCTGGGAACGTCTGGCAGAGTCCCCCGTAAGAGCGAGCTTCAACTCCGACCTTCAGCAGAGCTTCAAACATGTCCCGAGTGAGGCGGGGAACATTGAGTCTGAATGGGCTGTATTCCGTTTCTCTATTGTTGAGGCGGCCGGCCAGAATTGTGGCTGTAAAGTCGTTGGTGCCTGTCGTGGCGGTAATCCAAGAACTCATTGGTGGAAATCAGCAGTGAAGGATGCCGTCAAGCTGAAGAAGGAGTCCTATCGGAGACTCCATATGGAGAAAGACTTCCGGACGACTTCGAGGCGATTCTGGTCCACCATCCGACGACTCAGGAGGGGGAAGCAGTGCTCCGTTAAGACTGTGTACAGTGGAGAAAAGAAGCTGCTGACCTCAACTCGGGACGTTGTGGGTTGGTGGGGGGGAATACTTTGAAGACCACCTCAGTCCTATCAACACGTCTTCCGATTTGGAAGCAGAACTTGGGGGGACTCAGGGGTGGACTCTCCTATCTCTGGGGTTGAAGTCGCTGAGGTGGTTAAAAAGCTCCTTGGTATGGATGAGATCCGACCGAAGTTCCTTAAGGCTCTGGATGCTGTGGGGCTGTCCTGGCTGACACGTCTCTGCAGCATCTTGTAGACATCGGGGACAGTGCTGCTGGACTGGCAGACTGGGGTGGTGGTCCCCCTTTTTAAGAAGGGGGACCGAGGGTGTGTTCCAATTATAGGGGGATCACACTCCACAGCGTCCCTGGTAAGGTCTATTCAGGGGTCCTGGAGAAGAGGGTTTGCCGGATAGTCGAATCTCGGATTGAGGAGGAGCACTGTGGTTTTCCTCCTGGTCGCGGAACAGTAGACCAGCGCTATACCCTCTTTGGGGTCCTGGAGGGGGCATGGGAGTTTGCCCAACCAGTCTACATGTGCTTTGTGGACCTAGAGAAGGCATTCGACCATGTCCCCCGGGGGCTCCCGTGGGGGGTACTCCGGAAGTATGGGGTACCGGACCTCCTTGCATGAGCTGTCTGGTCCCTATACAACAGATGTCAGAGCTTGGTTCGCATTGCTGGGAGTAAGTCAAATTCATTTCCGGTGAAGGTTGGATTCCCGCAAGGCTGCCCTTTATCACCGATTCTGTTAATATCTTATATGGAAAGAATTTCTGTTTGCCGAGGTGTTGAGGGGATCCGTCTTGGTGGCCTCAGGATTGGGTCCCTGCTTTTTGCAGATGACGTGGTCCTGTTGGCTTCATCTGGCCGTGATCTCCAGCTCTCACTTGAGTGATTCGCAGCCAAGTGCGAAGTGGCTGGGATGAGAATCAGAGCCTCAAAATCTGAGACCATGGTCCTCAGCCGGAATAGGGTGGATTGCCCTCTCCGGGTCAGGAGTCAGGTCCTGCCTCAAGTTGAGGAGTTTAAATATTTCGGGGTTTTGTTCACAAGTGAGGGAAGGACGGAGCGCGAGATCGACAGACGGATCGGTGCGGCGTCTGCAGTAATGCGGACTCTGCGCCGGTCTGTCGTGGTGAAGTAGGAGCTGAGCCAGAAGGCGAAGCTCTCGATTTACCGGTCGATCTACGTTCCTACCCTCACCTATGGTCATGAGCTGTGGGTCGTGACCGAAAGAAGGAGATCTCGTATACAGGCGGCTGAAATGAGTTTCCTCCGCAGGGTGGCCGGGCTCTCCCTTAGAGATAGGGTGAGGAGCTCGGTCATCCGGGAGGAGAACACAGTAGAGCCGCTGCTCCTCCACATCGAGAGGAACCAGTTGAGGTGGCTCGATCAGTTGAGGTGGTCAGGATGCCTTCTGGTGAGGTGTTCCAGGCACGTCCCTCTGGGAGGAGACCCCGGGGAAGACCCAGGACACACTGGAGGGATTATATCTCTCGGCTGGCCTGGGAATGCCTTGGGATCCCCTCCGCAGAGTTGGCAAATGTGGCTGGGGAGAGGGAAGTCTGGGCTTCCCTGCTTAGGCTTCCCCCGCGACCCGACCCCGGATAAGTGGCATGAAGATGGACTGGATAGATGGACTGGCTTAAGTCACGTCTCAGTCACGATAAAGCAGAACTTTATAGCAGTAGTGACACTTACCGACTGCATTGATGGTGAGCCGCTTAAAGTTGCAATTCCCCCTCTTTCCAACCGGGTTGATGCCGTCTTCTCCTGGTATTTTCCCAAATGTTAGCAAAATGTTTGGCACAAACAGAGGCTGTGGCCGGCATAGATGCAGGTGCATTATCAGCAAAAATTAATGTAATTCTTCTGTCCCTTGTGGTTTGGTCCGCTGATGAAGGGAGAGCAAAAAACATCACAGGGTTGGTTTTGTTAACTGACAACTGAGCAGTGGACATGGGATCGACATCCCTGGGAGAAAATAAAAAACAAAACTCAGTTTGCTAGATTTCAGTCTTGTAGACAGTTTTGCTGTGAACAAAGCACCCAGACGGGAAAACCCGCCTGTCTTCAAAAGAAAGGCTTCCAGGGATGTTAGCACTTCCGCCCAACACTAATATGCACGTTTTAACTCGAAAAAGTGCAATTTCCGTGTGATGACTCCTTTAACTCGCCGAACTACGTGTGCATTTATACAAAAATAATGCAGCAGGTTGTCCATGTTGACCATGGTATAACCCATGTTGTTGTGAACTTGTTGTGAACCACAACCTACTGCAGTTATTCTACATTGACCTGCAGCTGGAGCCGACTGAGACTGGCTGCCTGGGAGTGCTTTAAGACGGGAGAGGCTCCCGCTGCTCCTTCCTTACAGTAACTGCAGAACAATACGTGCCTTCAAGTCAGTCGCCAAAACACCAGAAAAGTCTCTAATAACTCCAGTAAAAGCTGCGAGATTTGTCACTAGTCACTTTTAACAAAAAAAAAAAAAGTAGCCAAGGGGGTTTGGAAAGTCGCCAAGTTGGCAACAGTGTCTGAATGAAACCAAAACGGGTTTACAGCACAGCGCTATAATGCCAGTCGATTAGCCACTGAAAACACAGGAGAGGAAACTGCAAAGAGAAAAATAATCGCACCTGTGAGGCTGGCTGTGGTGGTAGGAAAAAATTGCAGAAACTCAGCTCTTTAACTTTGTCTCGTCTTTATTAGTCACAAAATAAAAACCTATGAGTCAGCCATGCACCACCTAGCAATTGGACAAGCAATATTCAATGGCTGCTCAATTACAACAAAAATGCTCTCTCGTGCCTAAAGGTTCTCCTCCAGCTTTATACTGGAAGCCCCTCCTACAAGACAAACCAACATTATTTGACATTCACTTTACAATTAATACAATGCCCAGATACAAAATTCACTATGTACGTCAACCTGCCAGTAAAATTTAGCCAAGGCTATAAACATTCCTAAATAGCTCTATATATACATATAAAAATAGATTCTTCAGAAATTTTCTGTCACATTAACATGAATAGGAAACACCCCTTCAAGGGGTCTACACATGGTACATGCCATTTCACCTGCTCTATACAGGTGTTTGGACACTTACCATTCTGGTTCACCTGCTCACTAGGAGGCATGGTTTACACCATGACAGCACCCTTGTATTTTCATGATCTATGAAAACTCAGATTGTAATTGAGATTAAAATCCAATTAATCGCCCAGCCCTACTGTCTTGCAGATTTTCCATGTGTCCCTGTTCTAAAACACCTGGCTTCCATTAAACGGATCCAACGCCCAATGAGGTCTGCATAATGACTGATTCAAGTAGGGTGTGTTGGAGCATGGATACATGAAAAACTTCACGACTGTGGCTCTCAAGGACCCGAGCTGAACAGCCCTGCCATCAAGGGTATGAAAATGTACTTTGAGAAGGTCAAAGTTTAATCTTTGCTGACCTGTTTAAACTTTGAATGATGATCTCTGTAAAAGTATGACTGGACTGTATGTCTCCAAATTGTCCTGGGTTTTGGGCTCATTTTGGCCAAATCCTATTCATTTCACTGGGACAAAAATTCAAAGTTTTTTTAAATTATGTAAACATTGTGAGACTCTTGTACAGCAACAATTACAGCACACTTCTCCGGATTGAGACATACATTTGGAGATAACATTTGTGTATTGGTGCTGACAAAGGTCTATAGGAGGAGATATGAACTGAAAATTGAGACGAAAACTGAAGAAATTTAGTAATATCGCAGAATAAACGCAGACCAATACAAAAATGTGTGCCTCAATGCTTACAGATATGGCACCCATAATAACTGTAAATTCTGAAAAAGTATAAATTTGTCAATTTTAAGTTTTTTTTTCCAGATTTGAAAGAATTATCTACATGTTATTTCTACAAAATTCTGTTGATAAATGTTTTTTTTTTTTCCTCTGGTTGGTCTTGATATTGCTGTGTCACGTTATATATATTTTACACAATTTTAGCCTCAAAATTTGGGCAAACTGAGGGCAAAAACATGTCTGCATGCTGACTAGGATTAAGTGTTTTTTTTGTTTTGTTTTTTTTTATTTTCAGTGTGTTTGGTTTTCTGAATATTTGACTGTACATTTATAAAATAAATGCCACTTTTGCTTTAAACATGGGGACATGTTGTAACTGTGATGTACTTTTTCTCAGGTAACGGGTGACAACGTCAGGTCTCTAGAGCTCTGTGACTTCACCGGGGATGGGAAAAATGAGGTAAATCGAAACTTCCCTGAGCCTTCTGTTTTAGCTCTCTGCTTTAAACATGTTGATGTAGACAGGATGAAAGACAGATTCATGTAATGACAGCTCCTGGTGGGATCTGAGGACTTTGACATCAGGGTGTTCAGGGAAGACGAACTTGTCTCAGAGATGACTGAAAATGAGGTAGGTTTAAAGTTAAATTTACAATATTGCAATACAAATTTTTTTTTAATGCATTTGCAGTTTTTTTAAACCATTGTTGCCATGCTAACTCTGTCCTCCACACAGACTGTGACATCACTGTGTCACATGCACGGCAGCAGGTTTGGCTATGCACTAGCTAATGGTACAGTGGGAGTGTACGACCGCATCGCTCGCTACTGGAGGATCAAGGTTCAGAAATCATTGATGGCAAACACAAATTGACTTTTCTGTCTTTAGTTCTTCTAAACTTGTCTGTGGTCCTCGTCCACTATTTCTGTCTCCTTCAGTCTAAGAACCATGCAATGAGCATCCACGCCTTTGACCTGAATGCTGATGGAATTGTCGAGCTCATCACCGGCTGGTCCAATGGAAAGGTCTGTGCTAATGCTCCTCAGGGGTTTCACATTTGGCCAGATTTGACCACCACTGGTCTTGTTTCAGATTGATGCTCGAAGCGACCGCACAGGAGAGGTTATCTTCAAGGACAACTTCTCTTCATCTGTGGCTGGAGTGGTGGAGGGAGACTACAGGCTGGATGGGGAGAAACAGCTGATCTGCACATCTGTGGAGGGAGAAGGTAAGTGCAGAGGCCGTTACATTTCATTATGTGTTCTGAACTGTTATCACCTTTATGAGAGTGTTTCTCGTAGTTCGTGGTTACCTACCAGCTAGTAAGGACCTGAAAGGGAACCTGATGGACTCCAGTGCTGAACAGGACCTGGTCCGAGAGCTTAGCCAGCGCAGACAGAATTTGCTTCTCGAGTTGCGCAACTATGAAGAAAATGCAAAGGTATGTACTTTTTATTTATTTCAAACCCTGGAGAAGATTAATCTTTTCTTGAGTTTCTCTCACTGGTTTGGTTTTAGTTGTTGATCCAAACGTCTCTAGTTGAGTATGAATGTTGTTTCTATTACTGGGTCTTCTTCCTCAAACAAGTCCACTTTCTCTGCCAGGAGTGGAACGAAGTAAAAAGTTTTTGAGTTTTTTTTTTTTTTACCAAACCAACTAAACAAATTAGAGTGGACAAAAATTATGGAAAATATGGTAACCACAAGCACTTGTTAAGCTCAGGTATCAGTCTGGGACCACTCTGAGCTCGGACCACTCTGAGCCTGGACCACAAAGCTGAGACGATCTGTCTCATGAAATTAGAGAGAAAAAGATAGACCAGCATGTAAAAGGTGAGGACGATCAGACCCTTCCAGTCAGCATGGTGCTTGTTTGCAGGACTGTAGAGTACCTTTCTGAATGTCACACGGTAACTCAGAGATCACAGGCGAACTCCCAAGGTAAAGGTCCATCAACTTTATCCATCCCTGTCTCAACTAGAGTGGACTTTATGAACGACAATGGAGAACAACATCATCAAAAGGCATTTATTTATTTATTGATCAGTGATGATGCAAAGAGGACAAGAAGAATAGCTCATGTTTAAAATACAGAGCATCTTGCATTTAGCCAATTAACAAATCTCTTACCTGGCTGGACTTTTGAGAGAAGAAAAAAAAACCCAAAACAAATCAACACTAATAAAAAACAATGCAAGCAGAAATCTTAGACTAATCGCTGTGACAACATTGTTGTGAAGTGGTGCTATACACATAAAGCTGAATTAAATTGAATTGAACTCTTGTTATTCCTGAAGTCAACAATCATCTCTTTTGTTTTGCTGCTATTTAATATGAGATGATTGTCACCGCACCATTTAACAAACTGACTGACCAGTTCTCTGTACTCTGCTTCTTGTCCATCCCTGATACACCCCACAACTGCAGAGTCATCAGAGTATTTCTGCAGATGACAGGACTCAGAGTTGTACTGGAAGTCTGAGGTGTACAGAGTGAAGAGGAATGGCCAGAGTACAGTTCCTTGTGGTGCACCAGTGCTGCTGACCTCCATCTCAGACACACAACCTTTCAGTCTCACAAACTGGGGTCTGTTTGTGAGGTAGTCATAGATCCAGGTGGTTGTGGAGGTATCCACCTGGAATTTATGGAGCTTCTCACATAACAAAGCAGGCTGAATGGTATTAAAAGCACTGAGAAATGAAAGAACATGACCCTCAGAGTGCTGCCTGAATGGTCCAGATGAGAGTGTGCTCTCTGGAGCAGGTATATGATGGCATCTTCAACCCCAAGTCCATTACGATATGCAAACTGTAATGGGTCCTGAAAGGTGTTTACTTGCTTGTTGAGGTGAGCCAGTAAGAGTCTCTCCAGGACTTTCATGATGTGAGATGTCAGGGCAACTGGTCTGTAGTCACTTGGTTCAGCTGGTTGTGTTTTTTTAGGCACTGGAACAAGGCAGGAGGTTTTCCACAGCACTGGGACTCTATTTTGTCTCAGACAGGTGTTGAAAAGGTGCTGGAGAATCGGACATAGTTGTTTTGAGCAGGTCTTGAGAACTCTGGGACTGACACCATCTGGACCTGCAGCCTTGTTCTGGTTCAGTTTCTCAAGTTGCTTCTTAACCTGATTGCAGGAGACAAACAAGGTGGAGGTCTCAGGATGTCCTGATGTGGAGGGAGATGAAGCTGTGTTCTGGTCCATGACTGAGCTGCAGGGTGACAGATTGGAGGCGTGACAGGAAAGCAGTGGGCTTATGGAGGGTGTGTGGTCTGTTGGGCTGGAGGTAGGGGGTGAACTGAACCTGCTGAAGAATATGTTCAGCTCATTAGCTCTGTCCAGACCTCCATCAGGCTGGTCCCCCTTTAACTTGAAGCCGGTGATCTTCTTCATTCCAGACCACACATCCCTCAGGTTATTCTGCTGGAGCTGACTTTCTAACTTCTTCCTGTAGTCCTCCTTGCACTTCTTAGTTTGGGTTTTAAGTTGTTTAACTTGTTTAACTCCATCAGGATTTGATGTGTTGTTTCGCTGATAATCCTGATTTGGGGGTTTTAATCAGTTGATCCCGATTGTAAACAAGTCTTTCGTTGCCATGGAGACTCATCATAACAAGTCTTGAAAGAGCAAAAATATGCAGAAAAATTTTCCTTGCAGCACACCCTCCAAACTGGTATGAAATCCTCAGAAAAGAAGACCTAATTTGAGCTAATATCTATATGAGAAGAGTTTGTTCTTTAAAAAAAAAAAATCAAGATAGCAAGTCAGAGCTACTACAGTTTGCTGCCATCAGACGGCGCAATCTAGAATGGAATGGAATATAAAGACCATCCAGGCATTATGGACATAAATGTGCTGCCCAGTGTCAGAACTGACTGGAAAAATGACTTAAATCAGAACCAAAGGCTGAAGTCTTCTGAAGTGGTCGTCTATGAGTTTTGATGTAGATCCTCTGAGAGCCTGACACGAGGTCTGGAGAGGAAACCTTTCATACTGAGACAGCTGGAGCATTTTACTCGAGGAGCCAACCTGTGGACAAATTCAGAAGTCTTGCAGAAATTCAAGAAATCACATGATTACAGTGAACGCATCACAAGGTTAAGTTCGTGGAACATCAGTTCTGTCCAGAACTTAAGTTTCTTTTTGGACCCTTTCCACCAAAGAAGAGCCGGTGCTGGTTCGGGGCTGCTGCTTAAGCCAATGCTTAGCTTGCTGAGCTCCTGTGCTCGCAAAGTACCGGTTTTGGGTTTAACTTGTTGTGGAAATAAGAACTAAACCCTTTAGTGTACCAGTTAGTCTGCAGCATAGAAAGCATTCCACCTTCAGACACATGATCATGGCCATGAGTGATTTTTGCATAAAACCAGAACTTCTGTGGCAGAGATGGAATGCCATTCGGCCCAAACCAAACACCATCACAGAGAACTGAACCCAGTTTCTTCCACAACTAAATTTCAGGTTTAGTTGCAAAAGATTGTAATTCTGTGACGTCAGAAGGGAGAGAGCTGGGCAGAGGAGGAGGATCAGGAGGAGGAAAAGGACCAGCGGGAAGATCAGGAGGCAGAGAAAGGGTCCTGAAGGAAATTTGACAAAGACACAGGAAGAGAGAGAAAGTGAGGAAGTGGAACACAGGGAGGAGTGTGAGAGAGATATTTGGAAGAGAGTGAGGAAAGTGACAGGCAACACCCAGTCACATCATCAGAGCCAGAGAGCAACCCAGAGGAGAGGGGTCTTGCAGCAGGAGACTTTGCAGTTGCATCTGTCTGGGAGAACACATTTGCTGCAAAGCAGCAACACAACAATGAGGGTTCCCATCCCCTTCTGTGGGGAGCAGAGTTGCTGGATGAAGACGGTACATCTCTTGACTGTTATGTTTGGCATGTCAAAAAGTATGAAAGTGTACCTGAGATGTCTAGCTGCAGAAAGATGCGAAGTCTTCTGCTCAAGCAAGATCAGTGACACCGCATGTGGAACCAGCAAGGTCCGATCAGAATAACCAACAATGTACCTGGAAGCTAAAACAGCCTTCTCTGCGGCTGCAACAGTACGCAAGCAAAGAGGGAGACCACGCACTGTAGGATCAAGTTTAGAAGAAAGATATGCAACCTGATGTAGTTTGTCACCATGTGACTGAAGCAACACTGAAGTCATGCACCCATTTTTCTCATCCACAGTCTGAACAAACTGTTTCCCAGGGTCAGGCAGACCCAATGTAGGAACCTGTTTCCATTTACCAGTTTCAAATCCACAAATGCTCGATCAACTTCCTCATTCCAAGAAATGATGTCAGAAAGGTTCATGAAGGAAAAGGGAAAGAGGAGCCTCCAGAACGGAGTAGTTTGGAATGAAATTCTCCGCGTATGAAGTCATCCCCAGAAAGGACGTCAGCTGTTTTTTAATGCATGGACGAGGAATAGTCTGAATGGCAGCTACATGCTTAGAAGAAATAGCCTATTTGCCAGTTGAGATCATGTGACCCAAGAATGTCACTTCCTTTTGCACATATTGTAGCTTTTTCAAGCTAGCTTTTTGCCCATTCTCAGCTAGAGCAATGGTGGCTTTCTCACATTCTTCACGTGTTTTTCAAGCCACTAACAAATCATCCACGTACTGACAGAGGGTGGTATCAGGTGGCAGAACCAACCCAGACAGGCTCTCATTGAAAATAATGGGACATTCACAATAGCCTTGACACAGTCTGCTAACAGTCCAAGTTTTACCAAAAAATTCAAAAGCGAACCAAAACTGTCTGCCCGTATGAGTAGGAATCGAATGAAAAACATTGGTTGGTGTTCTTGCTCATGTTTCCAGGCCCTGCTATGTTGTTTCAGGGCATGTCACAGACAAACAGTGGGATGGGGGTCATACCAGCCAACACTCAGCTGCAGACGGCGCTGTTAGTCAGACCTGCAACGGAGGCCCAGAAGGCTCATATAGAGCTCAGTATTTCCACTCCAAACGGTATTCAACCCAAGACTGCCACCATGCTGAGATGATGTTTTTGCACATGAATTCATTCAGTCATTCATTTAGCAAATTTTGAGTCCAGATTTGAGTTAAATCTCTTAAAATGTCACTTGTCTCATCTCTAGAAACCATTATACGTGCCGTTCTCATATTTGCGGAGGGAATATTTGAGGGTGAGAGCCACGTTGTCCACCCCACTGCCCAGAACCTGTCGGGCTGCATCAGGGTCCCCATCGTCCCCCCCAAAGACATACCTGTGGATCTGCACATCAAAGCCTTTGTTGGAGGGAACATGAGGTACGATGTGTGTGTTTCAGTCTGGTGCATTAAATGATCATAGAAACTGATCTGACAGATGAGTGCTGCTAACACAACCTTTCTGCAGCACCCAGTTTCATGTGTTTGAGATCACCCGGCAGCTGCCTCGTTTTTCCATGTACGAGATAACAGACAAGTCCTCAGTTGCTCCCAACACAGGACGAGTTTCCTTTAGCATCAGTGACCGGCCACAACGGGTATGTCGGTTTCTGTCAGACTCATCTGCGTCACCTTCTTCTTGTTTATATGGTGTTTACATGTATGTCTACAGGTGGTAATGTGGCTGAACCAGAACTTCTTGCTTCCAGAAGGCGTGGAGAGTCCAAACATCGCCTTTAATTCTCTCAGAGGAGGTGGAGTTTTGTCCTTTAATATGACCAACAATGGACAGGTACACAAAGACCTGATGTGACTTGTTAACCAGTAAGAACCATGACTTAATGATCTGAGTTTACTGGCTTGTAGCTGAGACCTATATTAATAATTTTAAAGTCCGTTTAGTCGAAATGTCTTGAATAGAAATCAGGTAAACACAAGCAAAGAAATTTTATGATCTTTCACTCTACTCTTTAACAAACCTATTTCTCATGGCACACCTTGATGATCTCTCATGGCACACTAGTGTGCCACCGCACAGTGATTGAAAAATACTGGTTTAGTCTACTAACGGCAGACAGACAGAAGGCCTGCTGAAACCTCCCTCACATCTGTCTTTAAGTGTTGTTGAAATTCAAGTCTGAGTCCAGGAGTAGTCCCAGATTACTGGTTTGGTAGGTGGTTTTTAATTTTGACTTTTAAGTTTTAATCCAAAGGCTGTTATTTCAGTTTTGTCTTCATTTAACTAAAGTAAGTTCTGGAACATCTGATCTTTAATCTGATCAATGTATATGATCAGAGTTTGAATTGGACTATAGTCTTTTCGTGGGTTGGTTATGTAGATCTGTGCGTCATCAACAAATTGATTAATTTCCCCTCGGGGATGAATAAATTATCTTTGATTAAAAAACGAGCTTGTCAAGGTAAACACATTGAGGTGAAATTAAATTCAGCTCAAATTCTGCAATTTGTAAATGCTTGTTTGCTATGGTTTCTAAAAGTTTAAACAATAGTTGGTTTTTCTGGAGTACAAGGACTACCGGTGTGGACGACTCAAGAAACAGCCATAAACAATGAACCCTCCATCCTGAACGTAACATCAGAATCCAACAAGACATATTCAAAAGTCATGATTAGCATAGAACTACAACCTGTTTGTGCTTAAAAATGTGCATGCAGCTGAACAGGGGATAAACTTAGCAGATTTAGATTTAGGGGTCGGGTCGCGGGGGCAGCAGCCTAAGCAGGGAAGCCCAGACTTCCCTCTCCCCAGCCACATTTGCCAACTCTGCGGGGGGGATCCCGAGGCGTTCCCAGGCCAGCCGAGAGATATAATCCCTCCAGCGTGTCCTGGGTCTTCCCCGGGGTCTCCTCCCAGAGGGACGTGCCTGGAACACCTCACCAGGGAGGTCCAGGAGGCATCCTGACCAGATGCCCGAGCCACCTCAACTGGTTCCTCTCGATGCAGAGGAGCAGCGGCTCTACTCTGATCTCCTCCAGGATGACTGAGCTCCTCACCCTATCTCTAAGGGTGAGCCCGGCCACCCTGCGGAGGAAACTCATTTCAGCCGCCTGGATATGAGATCACGTTCTTTTGGTCACGACCCACAGCTCATGACCATAGGTGAGGGTAGGAACGTAGATCAACTGGTAAATCGAGAGCTTTGCCTTCTGACTCAGCTCCTTCTTCACCACGACAGACCGGCGCAGAGTCCGCATTACTGCAGATGCCGCACCGATATGTCTGTCAATCTCGCGCTCCGTCCTTCCCTCACTCGTGAACAAGACCCCGTGATACAGTATTTAAACTCCTCCACTTGAGGCAGGACCTGACTCCCGACCCGGAGAGGACAATCCACCCTATTCCGGCTGAGGACCATGGTCTCAGATTTGGAGGTGCTGATTCTCATCCCAGCCGCTTCACACTCGGCTGCGAATTGCTCAAGCGAGGGCTGGAAATCACGGCCAGATGAAGCCAACAGGACCACGTCATCTGCAAAAAGCAGGGACCCAATCCTGAGGCCACCAAGCCGGATCCCCTCAACACCTCGGCTGCGCCTAGAAATTCTGTCCATATAAGTTATGAACAGAATCGGTGATAAAGGGCAGCCTTGGTGGAGTCCAACCCTCACCGGAAACGAATCCGACTTACTACCGGCAATGCGGACCAAACTCTGACACCTGTTGTACAGGGACCGGACAGCTCGTACAAGGGGGTCCGGTACCCCATACTCCTGGAGTACCCCCCACAGGAGCCCCCGGGGGACATGGTCAAATGCCTTCTCCAGGTCCACAAAGTACATATAGACTGGTTGGGCAAACTCCCATGCCCCCTCCAGGACCCCAAAGAGGGTATAGAACTCTTGTAAAGCACTGTTACACAACCAGGACGAAAACCACTCTGCTCCTCCTCAATCCGAGATTCGACTATCCGGTGGATCCTCCTCTCCAGGACCGGGGTTATGTAAATAACCTAAAGTTCTCTTTCATTATATTTCGCTCGATGTCTCACTATGGGATGGGGTAGCTCCCGTATTGCCAGACAAGCTTATCCAGCGTCCACCAACCTACAGGAAAGAGTCCTTAAGATGTCAAAACCATGCGTGCTAAGCACGGGGCGGAGACATCCAACATGTATAACCGGACAAAAGTGAGAGGCGAGGACCACCTTGCTGCAGCACAGATGTCCTGAACCAATACTCCCCTGAATAAGGCCCATGATGCAGCCAAACCCTGAGTAAAGTGTGCTCGCAGGCCCCCAGGAGGCTGCAATCCCTGACTCATATAGGCCAGAGCGATGCCCTCCACCATCCAGTGGGACAGGCGCTGTTTCGTGATGGGACCCTAATGAGGATTAACCCAGGACACGAACAGTTGATCGCTCCTTCTGAAACTCTTATCCATGTAAGTGCGGACTGCACGAACTGGACATAACGACCTCTGTTCTCCCGAGGAGAGACCAAAGGCAACCAAGTCTATAGGGGAACAGGAGCCACCACCTTGGGCGCAAAGGCCGGGTTGGGTCTCAAAATTACCCTCACATCCCCCGGGAAAAACTGAACGCACGAAGGATGCACTGAAAGGGCATGGATGTCACTAACCCGTTTTGCCGATGCCAAAGCCAGCAACAACACTGTCTTGAGAGACACGTGTTTCAAATCCGCTCCTTACAGAGGCTCAAAAGGGGGACCCTTCAGCCCTTCCAAGACCACGGCCAATTCCCATGGCGGGACCATTGGTCTGGACACAGGAAGGAGCCTAGGTGCTCCTTTCATGAAACAGCAGACCAGCGGATGTTGGCTTGCAGTCAGCTTTCCAAACCCCACGTGGCAGGCAGCAATAGCTGCCAAATACACTTTAACCGTGGAGAAGGCTTTCCGTTTGTCAATCAGATCCTGTAAAAATGACAAGATCGTCCCCACCGGGCACTGAAAAGGATTGTGGCCGTACTTGCGGCACCATTCCTCAAACACCCTCCATTTACAGTCATACAATGACCTAGTGGAGGGGGCCTGTGCACTCTGTATAGTGGAAATTACACACTGTGGGAGCCCACGCTGACAAGTTGTGCCACTCTGGGGCCAGTCACTCCCCGGGTCAGGAAGGATGGAGCCCACCAGTGGCGCAGAGTCCTGACGCAACTCGGAGTGACCAGCACTAGGCGGGGGTCTAGGCCGGACGAGGCCACCCAATGCTGAAACTCCCTCATGTGGAGGCGGCCAAGTCGGACCCCAAGAATTGCAGATGCCATCTGTCCGAGTAATCAAAGACATAATCTGAATTGAACAGATTTGTCTAGACGAAAAAATGCGAGGCACGCCCTGAAAGCTCTCACCTTTTCTGCCGAGAGGCGTGCTGTGAAAGTCACCGAGTCCAGGAATAATCCCAGAAAGATTAGATTTGCGCCGGAGACAGCATGCTCTTTTCCGTGTTTATCCAGAAACCCAAATCCGACAGGTGCCACACCAGAATCTGTGTGTGAGCCCTGGCGTCCTGTTCTGATTGTGCCAAAAGCAGCCAATCGTCCAGGTATATAGCCAAGCGGATGCCCCGCCGCCGGAGCGGGCCTATCGCTGCTTCTGTGCATCGCACGAACACTCGCGGACTCAGAGACAGGCCAAAAGGGAGTACCAGGTACTCGTAACAGATCCCCTGGAAGGTAAACCTCAGGTACTTCCTGTGGGGAGGATAAATTGGGGTGTGGAAATACACGTCTTTTAGGTCAACAAAAGTAAACCAATCATTCTGTCAAAAAAGGTGCAGCAGAGATGCATGTGTAAGCATCCGGAATTTATATTTCCTCAGGTGTCTGTTCAGAGCGCGTAGATCCAGGATCGGGCCAATTCCGGTCCCCCCCTTCCCCCCCCCCCCCCCCCCCCCGACCAGACAATACCTGGAGTAAAAACCACTCTGACATGGTGCGGGACTGACAACACAGATCGCTCCTTTGTTTAACAGGGAGGAAATTTCCTTTTGTAAAACTGGAGCGGTCTCCCCTGGAGCCTGGGAGTGTATAATGCCGGCGAAGCTCGGGGGAACAGTGGCAAACTGCAGCCTGTATCCCCTCAAGATCGTCCTTAATACCCAGGGCAACGCTCCGTGCGTGGCCTATCTTTCCCATCTGAGGGAGAGCGGAGACACACACTGCAGGCCTCCCATGGAAAGAGAAAACTCCTGCGAAGTGTTGGTGCCATCTTTGGGTGGAACAGGGGAGTGACTCGTCGGCGGCACTGGGCTTCCCTGACAGCGCAGTGACGGAGCCGAAGCCCCTCCCACACCGGAGAAAGCCAAAGCTTCCTTCTGAGGGGAAGCTGCGGGTCCCGCACCCACACTGTTTATTCTCACAGCTTTGGTTTTCGTTTTTATTAGCTGCGCCCTTGGCACTCTGCCTGGATGCTGCAGCGAAACACTTTTTATTTTCTTTAATAAAAGTGTGTGTGTGCGTGCTTGTGGACATGAGAGAGGAGCAACCGCTGAAACCTCTGTCGTCCAATGTCCAATTCCCTTGTCTTGCTTCGGCATGGTCCGTGGCAGCAAGGAGGTGGGGGCGTGGGAAAGCCCTGGACGCACGCTTGGAAACCAAACAGGTGGAGCTGGTGAACTGCCAGCTGCTTCGGCGAAGAGACCAATTTTCAGGCTACTCGCTTCTTCTTTCTGGCCTGGAAAGTGGCAGCCTACGTGGGGGGTGCCGGCACAGCTGCGACTGTAGCCCCTGGTTTCTTAGGCCAGCTGGCCCTACCGGGCAAAGTTGGTGGGACAGGCTGAAGTTTCGGTTGTTTAGGCGTTTTAAACTCTGGAACATGGGAGGCAGCAGACGTAGGAGCCTTGCGCTGCATGGGGGGGAGGGAACAGGAGGCTTTCGGGGAAGGCAGAGCCGGAGAACCTCGTCTTCCTTCTTTTTAGCTTCACATCTTTGCTGCATTGAGGCCAATCCTGAGCCAAAAATTCCCTCTAGAACAATGGGCATATCGAAGACGTCGTCCTTCTCCCTGTCTGACAGGTTGGCGAGGTTGAGCCACCGCGCCCGTTCCTGCAGCACCATAGTTCCCAGTGCTCTCCCCGTGGCCTGGACTGACCGCAGCGCTGGACACGGAGACACAAGTCGACGATGACCAGAACCTCCTCCCACGTTGCTGGGTCCTAGGTTTGCCCAAAGTCCTCACACAGCTCAGCCTAATACGCTGTGAGCAGGGAGAGGACATTGAGCGCTCTGGCCGAGAGCGCAGCCACCTTGTACGCCTTTTCAGTCAGGGCTGACTGAAAACGGTCCGTTTTGAATGGCAGGCTGGTGCTCCTGGAAGACACTGCTGACAGCCTGGGGTGAAGGTGAGCTGCCACGAGTGGCTCCATTGGAGGCATCCGGAGCAGGCCCAAGCTCTCCATCGCCTCACAGTCGAGGGATGAGGCCCCGGGAACCAGGCTCCTGCTGCTGTACGGGCGGTCTCTCCACGAGCACGTCACCTCGTCCAGCAGCTCCGGGAAGATGGGGAGAAGTTGTTTTGCCACACTCTTAGCTGAGGGTAATTTCTTCCCTTCGTAGTGGCACCTGGTAGTCTCCGCTAAAACAGCCGGCCAGGGGATAGACGGGCAGCAGCGGGTTTACACACGTTGAGCATGTCCGAACTGGGGAGGGGAGAAGCTGGTGTGCTACCCTCGCCTCCATCCCAAGTGGTGGTGGAGGCTGCGGGCTGTGCAGCCCAGGCCGAAGTACTAAAGATGTCGTCCTTCTCCTCGTCCTCTGATATGAGGAGACTCGAGGCAACATCTTCATCTTCTCCATAGTCCAGGTCCAGGACATCTTCCCCTTGCGTGGCCAGCTCAAGCTGGGAGCCCCAGCTGATGCTGGCCTCCGGTACCACTACCGCAGTGGACGCGCCATCCCCTCCCCTTTTGACGGCAATATCGGTGGAGGTGAAATAAGGGTCATGTCCTGACAGGCTAGCTTGGCGAGCTAGCCATCTGTGGAGACTTTTTACTGTGAACACCGCACAGTGTTGACACGAGCCTGGACATCTATTGTTAGCCGGGCATGTTCCAGCCCCAGGGAGCACAAGTAGACCTGGTGTGGGTCTCTGCTCGAAATTTTATTCCCGCATCGGCAGGAATGGGCCCCAGATTCTCCATCACCTCTGATGTTAGGGTTCTTCGCCTCCATTCCCAGCGAGCTGGGAAACAAGTGGGGAATTGAGGTGGTTAACTGGTGTGCTAACCGTGAGAGCCGAGGAGTTAGCTGGTGTGCTAATGCTCAACAGTAAATATTATTTTTCGCCGTGGTGAGGCTGAAAAATAGTGATGACCGAGCCGTGGTGGGGCAAGGAAGCAAAGGAGAAGGTTTGGTGTGACCAAACGAAGCAATAAAAATGTGCCTAAAGGCTAGATAGCGCCCGGCGACCGAAGCTAAAGGTCAGTCTGTGGACAGTTTAGCTAGCTAGCCCAGGCGCGAGATATGCTCCGAGTGAGAAGAGGTGTTTGAATAAGGCGGTGCCGTCCACATGAGCTATTTAAGGTAGATGGCTCTACCTGATGCGGACGAACACGTTCACCAGCCAGTCAGGATTGGCGTAATGAGATTAATGCTTCTGAGAGCTGCACAGAGGCGTGCATCCCATAGTGAGACATCGAGTAAAATATTATGAAAGAGAACCCCCAGCTGCTAGTTTCTTCGGGACACACAAACCCCTCCACCACGATAAGGTGACGGCTCAGGGAGGGGCAGATTTAGAAGTAAATTAAATTAAATCATCTTCATCAGCTTGTGCAGCATTCTTCTTTGGACAATCAGCTCCAGCGGCTCCAGAGTTACTCCAAGCACAGAAGCAGCTTTCTTGATCAGTTTGTTGATTCTCTCCAAGTCTCTGGTTCTGATGCTACTACCCCAGCAGATGCTGCAAAGCTGACTGCACTCTCCACAACAGACTTATAGAAGATATGCAACATCTTGGTGCAGACGTTAAACCATCTCAGCTTCCTTAAGAAGTACAGTCTGCTCTGACCTTTCTTGTAGATGTAGTCAGTGTTGCATTTCCAGTCCAGTTTGTTGTCCAGCTGAACTCCAAGATACTTGTATTCCTCCACCACCTCCACCTCCTCTCCCAGGATGGAAACAGTGCTTTGTTTATTCTTCTTCCTCCTGAAGTCAACAATCATCTCTTTTGTTTTGCTGCTATTTAATATGAGATGATTGTCACCGCACCATTTAACAAACTGACTGACCAGTTCTCTGTACTCTGCTTCTTGTCCATCCCTGATACACCCCACAACTGCAGAGTCATCAGAGTATTTCTGCAGATGACAGGACTCAGAGTTGTACTGGAAGTCTGAGGTGTACAGAGTGAAGAGGAATGGCCAGAGTACAGTTCCTTGTGGTGCACCAGTGCTGCTGACCTCCATCTCAGACACACAACCTTTCAGTCTCACAAACTGGGGTCTGTTTGTGAGGTAGTCATAGATCCAGGTGGTTGTGGAGGTATCCACCTGGAATTTATGGAGCTTCTCACATAACAAAGCAGGCTGAATGGTATTAAAAGCACTGAGAAATGAAAGAACATGACCCTCAGAGTGCTGCCTGAATGGTCCAGATGAGAGTGTGCTCTCTGGAGCAGGTATATGATGGCATCTTCAACCCCAAGTCCATTACGATATGCAAACTGGAATGGGTCCTGAAAGGTGTTTACTTGCTTGTTGAGGTGAGCCAGTAAGAGTCTCTCCAGGACTTTCATGATGTGAGATGTCAGGGCAACTGGTCTGTAGTCACTTGGTTCAGCTGGTTGTGTTTTTTTAGGCACTGGAACAAGGCAGGAGGTTTTCCACAGCACTGGGACTCTATTTAGTCTCAGACTGGTGTTGAAAAGGTGCTGGAGAATCGGACATAGTTGTTCTGAGCAGGTCTTGAGAACTCTGGGACTGACACCATCTGGACCTGCAGCCTTGTTCTGGTTCAGTTTCTCAAGTTGCTTCTTAACCTGATTGCAGGAGACAAACAAGGTGGAGGTCTCAGGATGTCCTGATGTGGAGGGAGATGAAGCTGTGTTCTGGTCCATGACTGAGCTGCAGGGTGACAGATTGGAGGCGTGACAGGAAAGCAGTGGGCTTATGGAGGGTGTGTGGTCTGTTGGGCTGGAGGTAGGGGGTGAACTGAACCTGTTGAAGAATATGTTCAGCTCATTATCTCTGTCCAGACCTCCATCAGGCTGGTCCCCCTTTAACTTGAAGCCGGTGATCTTCTTCATTCCAGACCACACATCCCTCAGGTTATTCTGCTGGAGCTGACTTTCTAACTTCTTCCTGTAGTCCTCCTTGCACTTCTTAGTTTGTGTTTTAAGTTGTTTTTGTGTTGCCCTCAATAACTCCCTGTCTCCATCCCTGAAGGCTTTCTTTTTGATGTTCAGCAGCTTTTTCAGCTCACTGGTGATCCGGGGTTTGTTATTGGGGAAGCACCTCACTGTTCTTGTTGGGACGATGCCTCCTGCGGTCTGCACGGACCGTTTTAAAGCCCGGTACAGACACATTACAGTCAGGGATGTGTTCATGCAGCCATGTCTTGGTGAACTACATAATTCTGCTCTCTCTGTATTCTTTCTGAGACCTTGTTAGCATCTCGAGCTCGTCCGTTTTGTTAGCTAGCAATCTAACATTTCCCATGAGCACAGTTCCAATTTCATTTGTAGCCATATTTATCTATCCAGGACTTATGCAATACTTTTTAGAAAACTGCTAAAAGACTGCATGATTTTATTTCTGAGTTAGCATTATTCCAAACTTGGACTCCTGCAAAGGAGATACTTCTAGTTCAAATATTTTTCTTAACTCTTGGTAAAGTAAATTTACAATAATCACAAAAATCATATTTGCTTTCAGGAATTGAAAAAAACTTTAGGATGCAATCAGGAGTGGCTCTTGTTTTAACTTCAGACATAAATTGCATAGTTCGAAAATAGTATAAATCATGTAATCTCAAGATACGAGATTTTGCAATTTGTGTGTGCATAATAACCTGCATTGTTAATTATTCATATTGCTCTTTTCTGTTTTTAAATGATTGTTTCTATTGTAGGTTTATAAGTTGATCCCCATATTTCTATACTATATGTTAAATAGGGAAGTATAGGTGAGCAATAGATTAAGCGCCTACCATCATTATTGATCTTGTCTTTTGCTCTGTATAAGATTGAAATTTACTTTGAAATTTTACCTTTAACATATTCCACATGCTTTTTCCAATTTAACTGATATTTGATCGTTACTCCAAGAAATTTGGTTTCCCTAACTTTTTATTGCTTATGTCTTTTGTATTTCTAAATATCATAAATTTGGTTTTACTGATGAGAGATTGTTTGTTTATGTCAAACCAGCATATAAGTACTTCTAATTCTTTTTCAATTTTGTTAAGAAGTTTGTTTAATTTTTTTCCTGTACAGTACAAATTGGTATCATCTGCAAAGATAATACATTGTAATACTTCAATTTACACAAAACCAATTTGATCAACTGAAATTTCTTCATTAAATGATTCATTGCTTGATCTTTTTCTGATCAGATAACTCTGAGAACCAACAACATTGACCTGGCAGGAGATCTGGTCCAGTCTTTGTCCTCCTTTCTGGCCATAGAAGATCTGTCAGCTGAAGCAGACTTCCCCTCGTACTTTGAGGAGCTACGTATGACCCTGACAGAGGTTCTGAATACCCACCACAAGCCAAACACAACTCTCCTTATCTGAAATACCACGTTTGATGTCTGATCAAATCCAATGCACTTTATTTATAAAGCACATTTTAAAAACAGATATTTTCCAAAGTGCTGCACAGTCAAATATCACAAAATAAAAATAAAATAAAATGTCATTAAAATAATAAGAACAAGTAAAAGAATTTAAATAAAAACCCAATAAAATAATTAAAAAGAACAAATAAAAGACACAGAGGACCACACAACTCATGCAGTGTCAAATCCAAAGAATAAAAGCGGCCGTTAGACGAGACTTAAAGCACTCCACTGTGAGGGCAATTCAGACATGGAGGGGCAGAGCATTTCAGAGTCTAGGACCGACTACAGAGAATGCTATGTCCCCTCTAGTCTTAAGTCTCGTCTTCAGCACCACAAGCTGGGACTGGCCCTGAGACCTCAAAGTGCACACTGGAGTGTAAATTTTGAGGTTGTCGGTAATGTATTGAGGGGCCAGTCTATTAAAATTAAACAATAAGATCTTAAAATCAATTCTAAAATGTACAGGCAGGGTTAGGGTTCCGAACTAACTCCAAGCCTGAAATTGCGTGTTGGCTCATACCTGTAACCTGTCAGCTCAAACTGACAGAAAGTAACAGAGCACTCAGTGACCCCTGAACCACACAATAAAATAGGGAGATATTTTGGCCCTGATAGCACTAACCTTGTCATTAAAATAAGAAAGGAATTTTTCGCAACATTTATTTGCCATTTCCAATAAAGTTAGGACTGGGATTAAAACAGAATTGTTTTAAAAAGAGCATGGGGCTTGTTAACATTACTCGCAATCATTTTAAAGAAATATTCTGTTGTCTCAGCTTTGACAATAGTCTGATAATTCCTCCAGCTCTCTTTAAGAATCTGGTTGGACACCTCAAGACGGTCCTTTTTCCACCTGTGTTGATGAAAGTACACCCAGGAGGTAACAGCTCTGAGAACGCAATGGACTCACCAGTGCCAATCCAGATTTTAGTTAAGAATGATACATCCAAAGATTGCAATTTAAAAAAGACTTGAAGAATAAAAGCCTTGATCACCATGGATCTCGCAATCACCTCATAACAGTCAGCTTCATCATATTGAGCTGCCCGGCTAAACGGCCTGAGGTTACCCGGGGAAACGCCCCCTGAAACCCAGCAAGGAGAACGATGAGGGCGCAATATGTGGAGATCTATCCGACGTCCAATCAAGGGGACCAGCCAAGCGCCGACAGGATCAAGAATGCAACGGGAGACGTAGCAGTTTAGACAGTCTTTAAGATCTTTGAGACAGACCGTATCGCATCTGGCCATTGGGCCAGCAGAGCTTTCAACTTCACAAGCCGGCCGGCTTGTGCTCACCAGCGTCAACGTTTCCTGGATAAAGGGGTGTTTACCCGGAGAATATACTCTGGCAGATCCGCCAGGTAAAAATTAGCAGCACATGATTTTCACTGTTTCTTTGGTTTTCAACAAATCCTGACAGTTGTACACCAGCAGTGAGTCAATGGTCCCTGTGACAAGTGTTAAAATCAAGCTAAAACCAATAAAACAAGGCAGGGCCAAGCGTCAACACAGACACTCCGGCGCCATTACACCTTTGCCTGAAAAAACACATAGCAGATTTTATTTGGGTTCTTTGTGAAGGAGTAGTTGAATAGTTGATTTTCTGAAAGATATGCACACATGTACATGTATGTTTCACCTAATATCTCATTTCTGAAAGTTGACCGACAAATTTGGACATTGTTTCTAAGCTCTTTTATTGCATTTTGAAGGAAGTGAGACTTGGTGGAAAATTTGAGTTCATTCTGAGTTTAATGGAGACCAAATATTCCTTTGTCTGTTGTAGGTGGATGAGTTCCATTCAGTCCATCAGAAGTTAACTGCAGCAATGGCCGACCACTCCAACTACATTAGGAACATGCTGGTCCAGGCCGAGGATGCTCGTTTGATGGGAGACATGTGAGTTACAATCATGTCCCTTTGTTATATTTGGATCATATATCATATTGTTTCCCATTATTATCTATTTATTATTCTTCCGTATGTTTTTTGACATGTAAAATCTTCAGCTGTGTTTAACCGATTTCACCAAACCTGATATCGAAATCTTCCTCTTGTTCAGGATGTGGGCATTTCTATTCAGCTTTTTGATATCTTCACTGATTTAAACTTATTGATTAGTTTGATTTTCAGCTCTCACTGAAATGAACTGGGCCTTGTCGCACACACTGTCGACCAACGCCACACACACACACTCCCACACACACACACACCTCTGTGCTTACCTGACTGCTGCCTCCAGAACCGGCATGCCAACAGCAACAGAGCCATGAAACCGCTTAGCAGCCGCATTCCCAACATTCCTGTTACTGTTTGCATATTAGTAGGGGTGCATACTTAGTTGTCTTGCTTCCGATCCAGAGAATAGGCAGCTTACTTTCCGTGTGTCGCCATGTCTGCTGGTAATTGGGGTAAAGGTAACGTTCTAGCCATGCTTAAGACGTGGATGTATGCTGCAATGTGGCAGTGATGTCACCGATACGGGAAGCACTGGAACACAGCATCACATCGAATTGACCCTGTTTATTTTTTCAGGTGAAATGCTGATGTTGGGGTTGTTTAAATGTCTATTCTTTATGGGATGTTTCTGTATATATATTTGTTGTGAAGAACAAATGTAACCTAAAAAAAGCCATCTTATCCAGGGTAATTGGGAAACTTTCTTTTAATGGAGGACCATTAGATTGATAAGCAGCTTATTCTGAGCTGAACGGTGTGGAGAGGAGGAGTTGGATTGAGAATGGCAAAGCTGCCATTGACAAAACTATTGGTGAGAATTTGTAAATGTTTATATTTTAAATATTTGGTTGGGACACATCTTTTGACTGTAGACATCAGCTGTATAATTTCTTCAACAAGCAGACTTTAGCCATCTACCTCAGTCTTTAGCCACTTTAACCATGTTTAAATATCAGTTTTTGCTTTCAACACTTCTTTAAAGCTTGTTTTCATTTCAGCTTCTTTAGCATTACAGTTCAGTAGTTTTCACATGACAGCATTCACACTGCTGTCCTGTAAGGACAGCTTTTTCTCATTGTTTATTTGTTCCCACTTCATAAAACAGGTTCCCGATGACTGAAGGTTCAGATCTAATTCAACTAAGAGATGTCTAGTGTCTGGACCTAACGCTGTCTCAGAAACATTCTGCAGTCATTTGGCAGATGCTTTTATCCAGACTTACTTACATGTGATAAGTGATCAAGTAGGTATAGCAATTAACCTAGCATGCATGTCTTCTGAGTGGAAGGAAGCCAGAGTTCTGTGAGAGAAACATGACATACATGGGGAGAACATGCAAACTGTTTAAACCCATGCCCAGCTGAGGCTGAAAGCAGCAATCCTGCTGCTGTGAGGCCACAGCGCTAACCGCGACACCACTGTGCTGCCATGAGTTTGTCTTCACTAAAGCTGCTGTGACTCTCTGCAGAACCACCATGAAGAAACGTTACAGGGAGCTCTACGACCTCAACAGAGATCTCATCAATGAATACAAGATCCGCTCTAACAACCACAACGCTCTGCTTGCCCGTCTTAAGTCGGTCAACCAGGCCATCCAGCGGGCTGGGCGACTCAGAGGTGGGGCGTCCAGTTCTGATCCTCTCAGTAACATACACACACCTGTTTCCTCAAACACACACCTTTCCCTCACAGTCCCAAAAGTTTCCCACTGAATTCTGCAGTCCACCCTTTCAGTGATTCTTGACCCCTGAAAAAATGAGGGAAGACTGGAAAAAAATAATTACAAATATAACTTCAAATCAGCTTTTTTTTTTTTCCCCACATTTTGGTTTTTTTTTTTGGTCACTTCAGTTTTTTGATGTGTGAGATTAACTTTCTCCAGAATGTTTGGAGGTAACTGGCTGCATAACCTCTAGAAGATGGAAACCTGCCAGTATCCTGGCTGCATCTGAAAGACAAAACAGAACTTTTGCCATTTTCTTTTGCACGTACTCCCTATTGACGGCTAATCCGGCGTCCATCTTGCATCCTACCTGGCCTAATAGGTCTCTCCAGCCAGCAAAAGATGATCTTGCGATGACTTTTGTTTTGTCCCTTTTTCTCTAGTTTAATCTACTGGTGTTTCTTTGTTGAATCAGTGATGTTCTGTCTTCAAAACAGCCAGTTCCTTATTAGACTGTGAAGTGAAACTCTGCTGCAATGTCACGTTACGTCCCAGATGTGTACGTTTCTCAGCCTCAGGATACTGCTGCGGAGCAGTGACTAGAAATACACATGATAAATGTCACTGTGTCATAAAACAAGTCTGGGACGTGGAGTTTTAAGGTCAGAAGATTACATGGTGTGTCTTTAACCCTGAAAAACTTGATATGGAGAAGCAGCACCACCAAATCTGAATAAAAAATGTGTACGTAGATTTCCAGATAACAAACAAAACAAAAAATAAACCTATTTCAGGCTTGGGTGAGATTTGTATGAGTTAAAAAAAAGGTAGGATTTCGCCAGCAAACAAATCTGTGGTTTGTGGTGTGAACTTTCGTGAGGGTGGTTAGATTGAAAGTGACATAATTGAAGACAAACGGGTTAAAAGCAGCTTGATGTCATCCATGTGCAGGAGGCGGCTGATGGGGGCCCCATTCCTGAGTCGGTATCCATAGCCAGTCTTGTTGATTAGTTGGCTGAGGGGGTTCAGGCCTCTACAGAACAGCAGTGGGGACAGGGCATCTCCTTGATATATGCCACATTTGATGGAGACTTGTGCTATTGGCTTGAAGTTGGCCTCCAGGGTGTTCTGCCACAGCCTCATTGAGTTTGCAACGAAGGTCCTCATGTTCCTGTTGATCTCGTACAGCTTCAGACGTTCCAGAATCTATGTGTGTGGCATCGAGTCATAGGCTTTCCAGTAGTCAATCCAAACGGTGCACAGGTTTGTCTGTCTGGTTTTACAGTCTCGAGCGACTGTTCTGTCAACCAGTAGCTGATGTTTGGCTCCTCTGGTTCCTCTGCCAATGCCTTTCTGTGTCTCCCCCATGTATTGATCCATGTGCCCACTTACCTTGGCCGTTCCATGTTGTGGAGAGGCAGGTTATTGGCCAGTAGTATACATATATATATATATATATATATATAGGGTACACCCTGGACAGCTCGCCAGTCCATCACAGAGACAAACAACCATTTACACTCACACTCACTCCTAGGGGCAATTTGAGCCTGTTCCATCCTCCACGAGAAGCGAGAACTTTTTTCCTGTTCTCGAGGCTGACGTCATTTTCTTCTCGCGGACGTGTTTGAGGACAGTTCTTGACACACCGGGCTGGCAGAACTTTTTTCTTGCGGGGCTGCGAGAAGTATCGTGTGATTGGTCGGACATGTGAGGTGGGCGTGGTTAACACAGAGAAAGCAGGAAGCGGAGTTGCTGCTTCTGTGTGTTTGTTGTTGCCGGCAAAACGGATTGTTTTGATAAAACAGCTGATCGAGGTGGTGAGAAAGTACCAACATTTTTACATGTGGCGTTAAAATACTCGGACCCAGCCGCGTGCACGCCCCGCCCCGCCGCGTGCACGACCCGCCCCGCCGAAGCTGCTCGTTAAATATGAAACTAGAAACTCGGAGGAGGAAACCTCCACCAAGCCCGATGTTTAAGAATCCATTTAAAACATTCCTGGATCCAAACGGTGATCCTGATCACCACCACTTCTTCATTTTTACATTTGCAACAACTCTTGAAATATTTATAAAATCCCTCCGTAACCTTTTAAGTTATCTTGAGCAAAAAGACGCCGGGGAAACAACCTCCTCGGCGGAGGTAACAACCGGGTTCATGGCACATAAAGCAGACATCGCCCCCCCGCTGCAGACCTGCTTCTCCTGGAGGATGGATGGACCTGCCGAACAAGACGTTTTTCCTTGTTCTTGCAGCCTCGAGAACAAGAACTCAGTTCTTGCTTCTCGTGGAGGATGGAACAGGCTTTAGAGTAACCAATGAACTTACCATGCATGTCTTTGGATGGTGGGAGGAAGCCGGAGAACCCAGAGAGAACACGGGGAGAACATGCAAACTCCACACAGAGAGGCCACTGACCAAACCTCGCCCCACTCAAGGATCAAACCAGCGACCTTCTTGCTGTGAGCCACTGTGCTAACCACTGTCCCACCGTGCCGCCCCAGTATGTCTTCTACGTACATAAAGTTAAAATGGATTTACTTGTATTAACCTTTTTCTCCACACGCACCTGTTTCCTTTTACACACATTTGGAGTGCTCCAGTGAGAGTGCCGACACTGATAGAATTCTTTAGAAAGACTAAAATGTTGCGGTCGTGAAGCTGCCAATAGTTCCACTATTGACCACCATTAGTTCTGTGTTTCAAATGCATTTTCCCTAATAAGTTGCTGAAATAACATTTCTTGGTGTTGTGAAGCTCAACAAATTAAGCCAACTGTGTCATTAAGCCAGTTTCAGTTAATTAGTTGTGTAATTAACAAGTTCATGGTAGTTTAAACTGTGGTTAGCTAATAGGAGTCCAGCTCTAGTCTCTAGAAAGCACCAGTAAGCCTCTAATTATCCCTTATTCATCATTTTATTCTGTGTAAAGATTTTTGTTGAATTTTAGATTTGTCCTTTGGTGATGCTGAATAAACTATACATTATATTAACTATATATTTGGCTTTTCCTCTGTGAGAATATGGTTGTTGGAGGTAGACTGGTCTCGCTGGACAAATCAGGATTTGGTTATGTAAATGAAAAAACATTTCATCGTTTTCAGCTCTTGTCAGTGCCTTGTGAAATTCCTCTGTTCTTGGAACAGAATTCCTCTGCCTGATGCAGCTGCTGCAGTTTTCCAGACTGGAAGCATTTTCTGCTTCCTGTCAGCATTAAACACATGAATATGTCTAGTCACATCCTCAGAAAGCTTCCTTGTTTCTGTGAGACTGGAAAATAATGTACACTGTTTGAAAAAACTACGTGTCATTGTCTCCTGTTTGGTTGAAAGTCGTGTTTTTTAAGAGCAGGTAAACTAATTTAGTAATTTAATGTTGTTAACCAGAAAATATTTTAGGTATGAATATTTTTTTATATTTTGCCAGTTTTCTGGATACAACCACAAAAACGGCTATAGATGTGTTTATTCAGTTTACATGAAAAGTGAAATATGTAGTGATATAATAATTAGTCTTCTTTACATTAGAAGTTATCATAAGTCATCATTCAAAGCATCTGCAGCCACTTGTCTTTCAAGTCATTCAAAACTTCTTTGGAATATTTTGAAAATCAGCTCATTTTCCATCTGACACCAGATAGAACAGACTGACTGAATTACTTCTATCACAGCTGAAGTGTTTGGGAGGCAGGAAATCCTGGGAGAGTAACATCAGGGGCTTTGTAGAGCATAGATCTGAAGGAATGTTAAAACAGGTGCTGACCTCCGGCACACTGTAGCAGGATGAGAAAAATCAGCTTTAAAATGGCCATTATCTTATATTATCTGTATTTTCATTGTCAAATTAAGGACACACATTTTTAAAATACTTTTGATGATTAAATCTGTAATTGTTTTTACTAGTGTGTTTACTGTCTTGTTTCTGTGGAAAATGTAAAGCTGATGAATGTGTTTCTGCTGCTTGAAAAAAGAAAGCTTTGATAAATTACATTGAGAGGTAATCAATACACATTACTTGGTAATATTGGGGGAAAATTGGAGTTAAAGTTAATGTATTTGCACTCCCTCCCACCAGAACCCATTTAAACTGACTGACAGTGTTGAGCTGTTTGGACATTTTGAGACATGTTACCGCATTTCGGCAAGTTTAAGGAGTGTTCTAACTCTTATTAAATGGCACTGCACACATCTGTTTTCTCACACAGCTGTTTTCTTTTCTTCAGTGGGGAAACCAAAAAACCAGGTGATCTCTGCTTGTCGAGACGCTATAAAGAGCAACAATGTCAACGCTCTGTTCAGAATCATGAAGGCAGGAACGGCATCCTCATGAAGACAGAGGGACTTGAAGCTCAGCCACCTTCATCAAGATTGTAAACATCTGTAGAACTACAGGAACGTTGCAGAACGTTCTTGGACTCTGGACAATGAAGAATCTGTTGCAGCCTCATCCCAAGTTTTTCAGGACTTAACTGGCAGGAACATTTTAGTTCAGAGAAATGATATGACAAGCAATCATAAATTTATCATCCACCTCACTATTTTTGCAGTTTGAAATAGCTCCAGTTCTCCTACCTGAACATAGACTCATTAAACAGTGGAAAGTTTCCATCTTCCCGGCGATGTAGACTGATAGATGCCTATCTGTGTATAGATGTACATCTATCTGAACCTTTTCCACAGACCTGATAATGTTCCCGGACTGGTAGCCTCAGCTCATGGCGATGTTTAGACAGCTCTACTCCGTTACTGTGTTTGTAGCAAAAGAAAATCCTTGTGAAGTCAGACTAAGGTTTGTTTACCTTTCATAGCTTGTCAGAGAATAAACGTGATTCTGTGTTTGTGGACACATGCATATTAAATGAGTGTGTTTTCAACTGTTGGTCAACTATGTTTATGTTAAAGGGGACACTCAGCTGCTCAAGGCCTATATATGTACTTCAAATATTTCCCATAAATAATTTCCACAGCAATATTTTTCCATTCAATCAATGTCAAATCAATGACACCAGTTACCAAATTCCATCCAGCAATTTTTGCAAGTTTTACTTTTTCAAACTGAAGTTAATGTTTTTCTAAATATCTGCATCCGCAGATACACAATCAACCAATCAGAGAAGGCCTGTTGACAATATCACCAGAACCAGTCGCAAGCTTTGTTGCTGCTGCTGCTTCATTCAGACTTTTTTAGAAGGCTAGTACGTAGCTCCTGAAGCAGGTCCTCAGATTATTCCAAAGATACCTTAAAGTTCATCCAGAAGCTGCTATGGTCCAGCTTCAGTTCATGGACTAAACAAATTTGCCTCTTTTTTCTAGATCAGGATTAACCCAGAGCCTTTCTTCTTTTCATTTTCAGCATCAGCACAATATTCTGCCCACTTGATGTGGAGGTTGGTTTGTTGCCACTTTGCCAATTTGCTTTTCAGTCTTCAGTCATTTATTCAGAATTTTTGCATCATACTTAGTGTGCATAGGCAAAAATGTTGATATAATACAATACCAGCTGAGGAGAAATACATCAAACACTAATTTATTTTTGTGCAAAATTTAGTTGTAAATTTAGTAACAACTAGAAATATATGCATATTGAGGAATTTTACTTTCCACTTTCTTCGCAATCCGATGGAAAACATTCAAACAAATACCAGGTATGGTAGAGGCGGTAGAATGCTGTCATGGTAGACACAGCGAGACTTGGCAAGACCAACGTGGTGCATTACTGAATCAAACAAACCCTTTGCAGCTAGATAAATTAATAGAATAAGCTCGATATAACAAACCACACCAATTCAGTCACTCTGGATCACAGCAAAGAAGACCTTACCAGCCCAAAAGATTTCATCAAAGAAAGCTTCCAGCAGATCATAATGGGGAAAACCAGCAACACTGCGGCAATAAGGTCTAAAACTGGCTCCATGAAAAGAGTCCACCCAGCAGATTCCCCAAAGCAAACTCTCCAGGTACGCCAACCAGTAGCAATATGACCGAAAATGATCCAGCCTAGATGCCCGGCTCTCTCTGTTGGAAGTTCTACACCATGAGTTCCAGTCTCTAAAACAAAGTGTAATACAGCTAACAGCAAGTGGAAGCTTTAGCTACAGAGAACTACGCCCTTAAAGACCAAGTTAAAACTCTTACCGCAGGAGTAAGTCGACTAATAGAGGAAAATAAAAAATTAAAGAATTACAGGCTTGTAGCATGAGAGATAACAGTTATTTCTGGGAATCCTGAGCAGCCAGGGGAAGACACAGAGGTAGTTGTAAAAGACTTCATCCGATCCCACCTGAATTTCCCAGATGAAAAGGTAAAAGCACATCTCCTTTCATTGTGTCCATTGCATGGGGGAAAAACATCGGAGGGAAGACCTACACTGATAGTAGCTACATTTGTTGTATAAGAAAAAGAAAAGGTGAAGCGTTGTGGCAGGCGGCTCCGAGAGAGAAACATCAGAATGAGTGATCAATTTCACAGAGAAATCATGGAGCGTCGGAAGATCTTGTTCCCCATGAGGAGGAAATTTCTGGACGGTGGAGCCAGCATGGTCATCTTGAGCTTTATGCCAATGGGCAGCTACATCCTGACCACAACATCACTCCTTGACTCTACTGAACTCAGATATGTATCCACATGCATCCACACTGTCCACATGCACAAAATGGACCAATCGCTGAGCTGATTTCCGTTTCGTCCAATCACAGGAACGGATTTCAATACATTGACAAAAACTTGAATAACTTAAAAAGTTTAAATGTTACAAAGACCAAAAGTCGTAGAACATATCTCCTGAATGGGCTGAAGAGTTTGATACTTGAATGGTTGAAGTGAAGCAAACGGTGTAGGAGGAGTAGCGTTTCAAAGATTTTGCAAGAAAAGACAATGGAGACCAGGACCGAGACGAACCGGACTCTGCAAACCGGTGCAGAACTCCGAGCCATCGTTGAAGCTGTTTTCAGCTCATTATGCAAAAACTGACCAATCACCGAGCTGAATTTTTTCAACATCCAATCTGGATTGGGTTTGAAGGACTTTCATCCAATCACAAGGCTGAATTTATTTTTTACAAAATGCTAAATATCTCAAAAACTACAAAGATTTAAAATAAAACACATGTCCCGAAAGAGCTGCACAGTTTAAGATCTGAATGATTGAAGTGACTTGAACGGTGCAGGAGGAGTAGCACGGCAAATTGTGGCGGAATAATAATAAAAATGGCCGAACAGGATCTCAGTAATGTGAATGCCCCCATGTGCATTCACATTAATAACACTGCCAGTACCTATCGCTCAGTAGAGTTTTTTTTTTATTTTTTTTTAATGAGATCTTTTTCTTGTTTCACCCATTCTGCTCTTTTGGTCAACCTCTACCTGTCCATAATTTTTTCTTCTTTCGCACACTTTTTCCTTTTTCTCTTTTCTGGCTGCCACCTCACATAACCAGACAACACTGATGCTATGATGCACAGCTCATTATATAATACAAAACTCAACACTCACTGTTATTAATCCAAGCACGTTCAACACAGGCACAATGAAGACATTCATATTCACACATATAATACTCACCCTTACACCATGACCACATGGTGATATGACCACATTTTATTATGGAATATTCATGGAGCTGGAACCGAAGAGAAGAGACTACAAATCTTTAATAAGCTAAACAATCTACAGGCAGACATTGTGTCCTTGCAGGAGATATTCACAGAAATCAGCATGACAACAGAACCAGAAGGAAGATTAGTTATCGTGACTTTATGTATTCAAAACAAGAAGTCATGCTTAGCTAACCTAAATGGGCCAAATGTTGATGATCCCTCCTTCTTTTATCCTTCTTTTACATTCCTTTCTGAACATTCGGATAGCACACTAACAATAGGAGGAGATTTTAATCTGGTCCTGGGTCCAGCTGACAGGCTCTGTAATACAGGTAAAAATAGAAACTGCAATCAACAAACACTGTTCAACAATAAATGGAGGAACTTGGTCTTTGCAAAATATGGTGGTCTTTTCATCCCAATATCAAAGAGTACAATTTCTTTTCTTCAGTCCACCATTTCTACTCCAGGCTAGATTATTTCCTGATTAGCAGTTCTTTGGTAAGCAAGATTTCAGAAACCCAGGACCACACCATCACAATCGGCAATCATGCACCAGTTTCCTTCTCTCTGAGGAACATTAGAATTACATCACTTGCTAAAAGTTGGAGGTTTAATACAGCACTGCTTAAAGATTATGACTTTATCAGCTACTTCACCAAATAATGGGCTTTATATTTAGAAAATAATGATAAACCAGGAGTTTCACCGTGTTTTCTGTGGGAAGCAGGGAAGGCAGTAATGCGAGGCAAAATGGTCTCTTTTGCATCACATAAAAAAGAGAAGGAATTAAAAACTTAGAATTAAATCATTATCGGACACTCACAGTGCTTCACCAAATAAACAATCAACAAGAAAACAGAGTTTCTGGTGCGAAGATTACACTTAGAGAGGTTTGAACACAGTAATAAATCTGGAAAATTCTTTGCCAATCAACTAAAAATAAAACAAAGGGTAACAATTTATAATAAGGTTCTGTTGTAAGTCATTTGTAAGAGATTATTTAATGATGAACTATTATTAATAAAACTCTACAATGCATTAAAAATCATCAGAACATAATATGGTCATATTTAATGTGTGTTTAGTAGGTAAACTAAATCATTTACAAATGATTATATAATGATAAACTAATCATTTACAAAACATGACAATATATGCATGAATGATTAGTAAATAGTATATTACTGATTTAATAATTCATTTGTATCTGTAGTAGTAAGTGTAGTTGTAAGTAGTAAGCTCATATGTAAAAAGGTACAAAATACAAGTATGTGAACTGAGGTTCTGTTTTAAGTCATTTGTAAGAGATTATTTAATGATGAACTAATCATTAATAAAACTTTACAATGCATTAAAAATCATCAGAACATAACATGATAATTAATGTGTTCAACAGATTAATTCTAAATCATTCACAAATGATTATATAATGATAAACTAATCTTTTACAAAACATGATGGCATATGAATGAATGATTAGTAAACAGTATATTATTGATGTAATAATTCATTCATGTATCTGTAATATAGTAGTTAGTAGAAAGCTGATCTGTAAAAAGCACAAAATGCAGTGTGAACTGGTGTTATGTTCCACAGATCCCACCAGGTGTGCACATCAAGTGTCACAGGATGTGTCAACAACCACTCTAGTGAGCCCTACACACTAGTTCACATTACTAAATATTTAGAAGGCATTATAGATTATGTGTTACAATGTTAATAAATCATTTTTAGATCTCTCTGCATCCCCCAATCTAAAGTGTAACCAACTCATAATTTATTCATGTGTTTTTTTTATCATGATGGAAGATATTTCTTACCTGTTACAAATGATCTGTAACAAATGTGCAAAAAACAGTGTACAAATACCAAAAAATGATGCTTAAAGGTAGCAGCAGAATAACATTTATTTAAACACAAATATAACAAAATAACATTTCTTCTGTTGACATACTACAAAATTATACTCATGCTGCTTGCAATGGACAGGTTTGCAAAACTTAGTACAAAAAATAATTACACGTATGTAAATCAGAACTATACATAGAACATTGCTAAACTGGCACAGCACCCGACTCTTTACTTTCTCTTAGTAATGGGGAGAAGCTGTCCATTTTTTCTTCAAATTTTCGACCGCGGACAAAAGAAGAGTCATCGCTTAACACATCCGAACACTTCTGGATAAAGGTCTGCAGTTTCTGGCCTCTTGAGTTGCCTCGTAGGAGTTCTTCATACGTTGCTTGGGAAACTATTGCAAGTTCTGCAATGGCAGCACTGGCAACCACTGTATTCCTGTCCACTCCAACAGCGTTGTAGGAGGACCTCAAGTTCTTTCCTTGTCTGAACTGGTGTAAGACTTTCTTGTGTCTTCTCAACACCTGATTTGGATTTACAGCTGCACAAAACAAACAAAAAAACCCACATAATTACCTAAGTTATGAAAATATGACTGTCTTGCCTTTTTTTCCTCCTATTGTTCTTGTAAATGTCTTGTGACATTATGTAATGCATGTTTGTAAATGTGGCTTACATTGCACTTCTTATTAATGTAAGTAATTACTATTTTTCTAAATAACAAACATTAAAAACAGATTAATATCAAAAACAACATATTTGGCATTACCGCTTCATCAATATTGCTCACTATTCTTGTTTGAAATCAACCATACTTTTTAATCTTTCTGAAAGGTTCCTTTTTCATTGTTGCACATCCTAAAATAAAAACATACCCTGGAAAAGACTGAGATTCCAAATAGCTGAATCTTCCTTTAAACATACAACCCATAGGTACAGAAACAAAACCAGCTATAAACCTGTTTTTTCTGTGAACTGTACTGTTAACGAAAAAGCAATATTTTTCTCTGTTTTTTTAGCCTTTTGTCCTGTGTACTGCAGGCTCCCTTATGTCTGAGTCTGGACATCACTCTGGAAGAAGTTATCCATGGTTACCTTCTATAAATTCAGCCATATAAATAAATTGCTCCCAGTAAATTTTAATGTCTAATCTAACCATCAATCCACTGCTCAGCTGAAGACCTTAAAACGTACCACCACTCACCTCTCTTTACAAACTTAGTTTCCTTGACTTTCTTCTTCTTATCTTTTTTCTTCTTCCTCTTCTGCATCTTATATATATATATATATACATATACATATACATATATATATATATATATATATATATATATATATATATATATATATATATATATATATATATATATATATATATATATATATGTATATACACAAGCATGACAGTACTTAGGTTTATCACGTGGAATATTCACGGAGCTGGGACCAGAGAGAAGAGACTAAAAATCTTTAACAGGCTAAATGATCTACAGGCAGACATTGTGTTCTTACAGGAGATTCATATGACAAATACTTCAGTGGACGCTCTCTCTACATCACAATTTTCTCATGTTTGCTATAACTCCAGACAGAGAGGGGTTGTCATTCTGATAAATAGAAAAGTGACATTCACAGAAACCAACAGAACCACAGATCCAGAGGGAAGATTTATTATAGTGACATTAAAATATGAAGTTATGCTTAGCTAACATATATGGGCCAAATGTGGATGATTCCTCCTTCTTTCATTCCTTTTTTAAAACTGTCTCAGAACACTCAGACAGCACACTTATCATAGGAGGAGATTTTAATGTGGTAATGGGTCCCGTAGACAGGATGAATAATTCAGAAAACAATAGAAACTGGCAGTCTGCAGACACTGTTAAACAATATGTGGAGGAACTTGGTCTTTGCGATATATGGCGGTCTTTTCATCCTAATATCAAGGAATACACTTTTTTTTCCTCAGTTCACCACTCATATTCTAGGCTGGATTATTTCCTGGTTAGCAGCTTATTGGTGTGTATGATTTCAGAAACCCAGATCCACCCCATTACAGTCAGCGATCATGCACCAGTTTCCTTCACTGTAAGAAGTACGAGAATCACACCACCTGCTAAAAGCTGGAGATTCAATACAGCACTGCTTAAAGACCCCGACTTTATCAGCTATTTCACAAAAGAATGGGCTGTTTACCTAGAAAATCTTGATAAACCAGGAGTTTCAGCACGTGTTCTGTGGGAAGCAGGTAAGGCGGTAATGAGAGGAAAAATTATCTCTTTTGCATCATATAAAAAAAAGAAGGATAACTCAAAAATATCAGAAGTAGAATTAAGAATTAAATCATTAGAGGATGCCTACAGTGCTTTACCAAATGAACAAACGTTGAATCAAATAAGGAAGGCGAAACTTGAATTAAACAAAATAATCAATGAAAGAACGGAGTTTCTGCTGCAAAGGTTACGCTTGGAGAGGTTTGAACACAGCAACAAATCTGGAAAATCTTTAGCCAGTCAACTAAAAACAAACAAAGAGCAACTATTTCATCTGTTAAAGATCCATCAGGTAATATCTTACATGACCCTGACACAATAAATAGCATTTTTAGAGACTTCTATAAAAATCTGTATACATCCCAATTAGATCCATCAGATAATGACATAAATCAGTTTCTTAATAATATAGACCTCCCAGGACTACAGCAGGAACACGTTACAGCCTTAGATTCCCCCCTTACAGCAGAGGAGCTACATGAAGCCCTCAAACATATGCCATGTAAAAAGCCCCAGGACCGGATGGCTTCCCAGCAGAGTTCTATCAAGTATTCTGGACAATACTGGCCCCTACGTTTTTCTAAATGGTGACACAAATAAAGGAAAATGGCTACTTACCCCAAAACATGAATTCTGCCAGCATCATTGTACTGTTAAAACCAGGCAAAGACTCCACACTTCCATCTAGCTACAGACCCATATCACTGATAAATGCAGACCTTAAAATAATCTGCAAAGCTTTAGCTGCAAGGTTAGAGAAAGTAACTCCACTTATTATACACCCTGATCAGACAGGCTTTATAAAAGGCAGATATTCCTCTGTTAACATGCGCAGGCTAATCAATATGACAGATTAGCATCAATAACCAGGAAACAACAATAGTTTCTCTGGATGCAGAGAAGGCTTTTGATCAAGTTAACTGGCAGTTTTTTCTGAACAGATTCGGCTTTGGACCTTCTTTTGTGAATTGGATCGGTAGAGCCTAAAGATCCTGATACTTTGTTCTCTCTTAAAGCTGGGGTAGCTAATCTTGCTCAGACATTTTTTTATTCTTTTCTTTTACTCATATTATGTAATCATTAACAATGACATAGTTAGACCCCTCAGTTTACTGTGAATCTGTAAAAACTCTGACCGATCCAAACTTATTCACCAATCCAATCCAACTTTTCTTAGATTTTCTAATCTTCTTCTTCTGGCTCTCGTCCTGCCCCTGCTGCAGCACATACCGGATTCCACACCCTGCATATAAATTTGGCATGCAAATATGGCTGAGAAAATGCAGGAAGGATTTCCCTGACCCAGCTCACTTTGTTTTCCTCCAACTCAACAGCTGAGAAAATCAATGGCGGAAAAAGCTGTGCAAACCCCCAACAAGGCCTTTAAAAAGTTCCCGGACCAAAACGATGATCCGGATCACCACCAGAACTAAATCAGTTCTTCCTCTCCACATTTCCAACGACTCCTGAAAATTTTATTAAAATCTGTCCATAACTTTTTGAGTTATCCAAAACAAAAACAGATGAAAGGCGGTAAAATCTCCTTGGCAGAGGTCAGAAAAAAACCTTGGATCATGCAAGGAGCAAAAGCAGAGGGGGAGGAGCCAAGGCAAGGCGCCACTTTCACATCTTGCTTGCTCCCCACCATGACCTATCCAGCTTGAAGGATTACGGGGAACTTCAGAGCTGTGAGCTGCTCTTGAAAACAAGCACCCCCAGGCCCTTTGTCTAAATATTATCCAGCCCAATCAGCTGTGTGCGCGCTCACAGATCTGCACGAGTGTCGCTACTGCCAAGCTGGAGTCTTGGTCTTTCTGCTGCATCTTCTCTCTTATCCATCCTCCTTTTATAAATTATGGTTTGAGGGATAAATTAGACAGTTCATGTTTGTATTTAAGAAATAAATATGTTTGTGCTATCATTGGGTTTTGCAAGCTAAGATGGTTGCTAATGTTTGAATCTTACCAGGTTAACTAATCTGATGGTACTGATGTGGTCTGTTTTGAGCTTGAATAGTCATCAGATGTAAAAAAAACAAAAAAAAAAAAACAAACAAACAAACAAAAACAGTCATTTAAAGTGTACAATTACTGTTTAATTAAATTTTTTTAATTTCCTTTTTTTGTTGGGTTACTTGTTTTGTGGTGATTGGAATGAAATCACTCATTCACTTGATGCTATAATTACATTTGTTTGGGGACGATCTGGGATCACATTATGTTTTTCCTCCAAGACACTCCTTGTAGTTTCTGGGCCAACTTGCATTTACTTTCTCTGACGTCCTCAGGCAGGAGTCTTCGTAACTCGGGTTTTAATGTACGACTCAAAACAGCTGAAACCAGATGGAAAACTTCTTAATCTTGTTCAATATGTTCAAACTGCTCCAAACTCTCAAGAACTACTTGAAACACAGAAACCAGATAAAAACTGCTCAAACCAGCTCCAAACATTAAGACCTAGTCAAAAGAGATTAAAACACATTAAAAACTGGCCAAAACAGTCGAAAACTAGTCGAAAAAGCCAAAACTAGATAGAAACTGCTGAAGCTTGTTCAAGACATTTAAGCTGCTCTAAACTGCAGGTTTAGCAGTGATAAAAGTTGATTTTATAGTGGTACAAGCAGGTTTACACTATTAAAAGCATGTTTAAACCACTGTTTTATAGTGGTAAAAGGAGGTTTTATAGTGGTAAAAAAAAAGTATTGGCAGTGGTGAAAGCAGGGTTAGCAGGGCTAAAACTGGATTTTAAAGTGGTATAAACAGATTTGGTAGTGGTAAAAGCAAGTTTTTATTGGTGGAAGCAGGTTTAGAAGTGATAAAAGTAGGTATTAAAGTGGTAAAAGAAGGTATTACAGTGGTAAAAGCCAGTTAAGTAGTGGTCAAAGACGGTCTGACAGTGGTGAAAGCAGGTTTTGGCAGTGGTAAAACTAGGTTTTTAAGTGGTAAAAGATGGTACTGCAGAAGTAAAAGCATGTTTAGCAGTGGTCAAAGTGGGTTTTAAAGTGGTATAATCAGGTTTAGTATCAGTAAAAGCAAGATTTTAGTGGTAAAAGCTGGTTTAGCAGAGATAAAAGTAGGTTTAAATTGGTAAACCAAGGTATGAGAAATGAGAAAAGCAGGTTTGGCAGTGGTAAAAGCAAGTTTTATAAAATGAAAAATACTTTATTAATCCCCAAAGGGAAATATTGTAGTATATAATAATAATAACTAGAGGAGGTCTTGTTCCGGAGGCTGATGGCTGCTGGCAGGAATGATCTTCTGTATCTTTCAGTCTTACATGGGACCTGAAGAAGCCTCTCACTGAACACACTTTGTTGTTTCATCACTGTGTTGTGGAGAGGGTGTGAAGAATCCTCCATCATCTTCATCAGCTTGTGCAGCATTCTTCTTTGGACAATCAGCTCCAGCGGCTCCAGAGTTACTCCAAGCACAGAAGCAGCTTTCTGGATCAGTTTGTTGATTCTCTTCAAGTCTCTGGTTCTGATGCTACTACCCCAGCAGATGCTGCAAAGCTGACTGCACTCTCCACAACAGACTTCTAGAAGATATGCAACATCTTGGTGCAGACGTTAAACCATCTCAGCTTCCTTAAGAAGTACAGTCTGCTCTGACCTTTCTTGTAGATGTAGTCAGTGTTGCATTTCCAGTCCAGTTTGTTGTCCAGCTGAACTCCAAGATACTTGTATTCCTCCACCACCTCCACCTCCTCTCCCAGGATGGAAACAGTGCTTTGTTTATTCTTCTTCCTCCTGAAGTCAACAATCATCTCTTTTGTTTTGCTGCTATTTAATATGAGATGATTGTCACCGCACCATTTAACAAACTGACTGACCAGTTCTCTGTACTCTGCTTCTTGTCCATCCCTGATACACCCCACAACTGCAGAGTCATCAGAGTATTTCTGCAGATGACAGGACTCAGAGTTGTACTGGAAGTCTGAGGTGTACAGAGTGAAGAGGAATGGCCAGAGTACAGTTCCTTGTGGTGCACCAGTGCTGCTGACCTCCATCTCAGACACACAACCTTTCAGTCTCACAAACTGGGGTCTGTTTGTGAGGTAGTCATAGATCCAGGTGGTTGTGGAGGTATCCACCTGGAATTTATGGAGCTTCTCACATAACAAAGCAGGCTGAATGGTATTAAAAGCACTGAGAAATGAAAGAACATGACCCTCAGAGTGCTGCCTGAATGGTCCAGATGAGAGTGTGCTCTCTGGAGCAGGTATATGATGGCATCTTCAACCCCAAGTCCATTACGATATGCAAACTGGAATGGGTCCTGAAAGGTGTTTACTTGCTTGTTGAGGTGAGCCAGTAAGAGACTCTCCAGGACTTTCATGATGTGAGATGTTAGGGCAACTGGTCTGTAGTCACTTGGTTCAGCTGGTTGTGTTTTTTTAGGCACTGGAACAAGGCAGGAGGTTTTCCACAGCACTGGGACTCTATTTTGTCTCAGACTGGTGTTGAAAAGGTGCTGGAGAATTGGACATAGTTGTTCTGAGCAGGTCTGAGTAGCTGCACCTTAGGGTCCAGACCGGCTGCTGCACTTCAGGCTCCGCCTGACCACCACCAAGCCGCAGTGGGACTCGTCGTCATCGCCATCACCTTCATCATCGTCCATTTTCAGGGGCTCTCCTCTCCTCTCCTCTCCTCTCCGCCCCGCCACTCACAGGTGTTTCCACTTAATTAGTTATGCAACAGGCCTCCAGGGGGGGTTAGTAGTGCAAGCAACAAGTGAAAAACACATGCAATAAAACTATTTCAATTTAAAAACCACACTTTTACCCCGTCACACAAACGCACCGAACAAGATTCAGCATTTTCTGTCCAGTTTTGGCCGTATTGAGCAGTTTTTGGCTGTTTTTACCGGTTTCGTAGGTTTGAGGCCAGTTTCAGCAGTTTCCATCTGGTTTCGGCCGTTTCAAGTAGTTGTTGACCGTTTGGATCTGTTTAAACGCCAGGCTTGAAGGCTTTTTCTATGTGGTTTTAGTACTATCCAATTGTTCTTGAAAGTTTAGAGCAGTTTACACGTACTGAAGAAGATTAAACAGTTTCCATCTTGTGTCAGAAGTTTCAAGTAGTTTTTGACAGTTATGAACAAGACTCAGCAGTTTTATCTGCATTTAGCACTTTAAAGTAGTTAACAGTTTACAGCAGTTTAAAGGTTCTGAGCAAGACGAAGCAGTTTCTGTCAAGTTTCAGCAGTTTTGACTAGTTTTTCGACTCCTTTGATCAAGTTTGAAGGTTAGAAGCCAGTTTCTGCATTTTCCATCTGGTTTCAGCAGCTGTGAGTAGTTTGTGTCATTTTTGACCAGTTTTGAAGGTTTGAAGCCAGTTTTAGTAGTTTCTACATGCTTTTAGCAGTTTCAAGTAGTTATTGACGATGTAGAGCAGATTAAATATTTTAAATAATATGAAGAAGATTTCCATCTGGTTTTTTAATAGTTTCAAGTAGTGTTTGACTATTTTGTCCAGTTTCTGTCTGGTTTGACATTCATCTCGTTTATTCATATCGTTCATGACAGTTTGGATGAGTTTAAACATTTTGAACTTTTTTAGGCAGTTTCTGTCTATTCTCAGCAGTCTCAACCATTTTGGGAGTTTCGAACAACAGTTTCTATCTGATTTTAGGAGTATTTTTTACAGTTTTGACCAGTTTTTAACGTTTGGACCTGGTTAGATGGTTTCATTCGATTCAATTCAACTTCATTTATATCGCATCAAATCATGGCAATTCCATCTCAAGACGCTTTACTAACAGGGAAAAAAACATAATGAAAGCCAATTCACAATAGCCAATCTAATGAAACCAACAGATTGAGTTGGAGCCTCCAACTTTTTTTTTTTTTTTTTTGCAACAAGAAAATTCTACTGATTAGACCTGTTTTTAATGTTTAAGCAATTTTGATCTGGTTTCAACGGATTAAAGTAGTAATCTATAGTTTACCGCAGTTTAAATGTTTTGCACAAGATTTTACCGGTTTCTATCTAGTTTCAGTAGTTTCAACTATTTTCTCACTGTTTGGAACAAGGTTAAACATTTTCTGTCTGGTTTTGTCAGTTTCGACAAGTGTTTGACTGTTTTGACCAGTTTTTTAACGTTTGGAGCTGGTTTGAGCAGTTTCAATCTGGGGTTTTTTCGGTTTCTTGACAGTTGAGAGATGTTTAAAGTTTTTTGATAAAATCAAGCACTTTTCTTCTGGTGTCAGCAGTTTTGACTATTTTCTAACAGTTTGGAACAATAGTAAAAGGTTTCCAACTGTTTTTAGCAGTTTTCTGGACAAGATTCAGTTGGTTCTATCTAGTTTTGAGTGGTTTACAAAAACGAGTCAAAAATGCTAATGCCAGATAGAAACTGCCTAATCTTGTTTAAAACCTTTAATCTGCTCTAGAACTACTTAAAACTGCTGAAACCAGATTTAAAAAGCTTAAACCCATTTTAATCATGATAAATTTGTCTATGTGTGCCTTTTAGAAAATCGGTTGAAAGTAAAAGCAGAGAAGTGTGAGTTCCATCAGTCCTTACTGCTTTTCCATGGATACATTTTTGAGGGTAGGCAAGTTCGGACAGATCCAGGAAAGATCAAGGCAGTCCGCGATTGGCCCGCATCCCAAACAAGACAATAGCTACAGAGGTTTCTCGGCTTTGCTAACTTTTTTTTGCCTTTTCGTTCGAAATTACAGTCAAGCTGCTGCCCCTCTGACTGCGCTTACTTCCACTAAAGACTCCTTTCACCTGGACTCCTGAAGCTTCCACGGCTTTCCGTGAGCTCAAGGCACCCATTCTTGTACAACCTGATCCCTTGAAGCAGTTTGTCCTGGAAGTAGGACTGATTCTGGAGTTGGAGCAGTCTTCTCCAGCATTCGGACTCAGATTCATAGCTTCGACCATGTGCATCGTTTTCTCATTTGTCTTCCACAGATAGGAATTATTATGTGGGTGGTCTGGAACATTTAGCCATTAAGTTGGCCCTGGAGGAGTGGCAGCATTGGCTGGAGGGTGCCGAGCATCCTGTGTTGGGATGGACCGACCACAAGAACCTGTTTTACCTCCAATCTCCCAAGCAGCTAAATCCTCGCCAGTCTCGTTGGTCCCTGCTTTTCTCCTGTTTCATCTTGTTATTTCTTACTGTCCCCAATCTAAGAACACCAAACTAGATGCCCTGTCCCGTAAATGTTGCCCAGGCGACAAGGATAAATTTCCTTCTCCCGTTCTTCCTTGCGGTTGCATCATTGGAACACTCACCTGGGAAACTGAAGATGTTGTCTTTAAGGCCCAACAGTTGGAGCCAGAGCCTATCACCGATCTTGCTAATCGCATTTACTTCTGTTAGATCCTGTCTCATTCACTGTTTTCATACTGCCAAATTCCCATGTCATCTTGGAGTCAGCTACACTCATCACTCAGATTTTGGTGGTCCAGCATTCACAAAGATGTCAGTGACAATACATCTGGAGATTCTCTCGGACCGTGGTACTCAGTTTGTTCCCAGGTTTGGAAACATTTTTGTTCTGCTTTTGGCACCAAAGTCTGTCTCGCATCTTGGTATCACCCTCAGTCCAACAGCCAAACGGAAAGGATGAATCAGAAATTGGAAGCTGCTTTCTGCTGTGTCACATCCACCAATCCTTTGTCCTGGAGTCAACATCTACAATGGATGTAGCATGTTTCCTCTGACACAGGCCCATTTGAGGTTTCCCTGGGTTATCAGCGTCCCTTTTCCCTGCCGATGAAAAGGATATCTCTGTCACCTCAGTTCATCATTACATTCGCTGCTGCAGACACATCTGGACCAACACCATTACCGCCTTTGGCTCAAAACAAACACTTTGCTGATCACAAGCAGACCTCTGCTCCTCAGTACGCCCCTGACCAGAAGGTGTGGTTGTTGTCCCGTGACATTCCCTTGAAATCCATGTCATGGAACTCTCTCCTAGACTCATTGGTCCCTACGAAATCCTCTCGATCATCAGCCCCTCTTCTGTCTGTCTTCCCCTCCCATGATTAGACGCTTTCATGAGAGCCCCATGTAAAAACAAAAAGAAAAAAAAAAAATTCACATGAGTTTGGATTAGATCTCAGACAGCATGTGGTGGTTGTTGTGGTGACAGTTGGTAGTCATATGATTTGTGATGAGTAGAAAATGGCCGGCTTTGGCAACACAATGAGTCCACTATGTAGTGTGCTATATAATGCAGCTGTTCGAGGGTGAGCCTCGAAATAACAGGATTGCTGGTTGAGGCGGCAGATTATGGACTATGATCCCGGTTAGAGAATCAATGCACTTGAAAGGAGAGATCAGGTTATCTTCTTTATTGAAGACTGGCATTGGTCTTTCCGGCACTTAACATCTTTACATAAGTGTGTCTGTGTGTGTGTGTGTGTGTGTGTGTGGTCTGAAAATAGGATAATAAAGACGTATCACAACATACTCAAGATTACTCAGTTAAATATGTACAAATGAACAACTGAATTAGCATGGGATTTTAAAGATCTTCAAATGTCACAGCTTATATAAAAACTGCTTCTAAAACAGAATATGAGAGCACCAGTGTAATACTATCGGAGAAACTACTGTCACAGGCCATTTAGTTAACTCAAACTCACATAAATCTTTCCATAAAACATCACAAACTCAGGTAGCGATAAGATTATCAAGAACTAAGAACTGGAATGCACTAACATTTCCTCAAGAATGCACACAAAACCACAAAAGCAGACAGAAAGTCCTGGTAGCGTCCCAGAGTCTGCTTGCTAGCTGGCCTGCTGCTTGTCAGTGTGGCTGGACATGCCCCAACAAGTTGCAACAACATTAACTCTCCACTAGCAGAGGGTGCTGTTGGACTTTGACCTGTAGGGCTTTCTTGCAGTAGCCCTATGTAGTAAATGAGGGACACAGCCTGTCATGTCGCTAACAGTAAGCCCACTTTGGAGTAGCAGACTATGTAGAAGTCTACATACTTTGAAGTGTGCAGACCCTGAAATGGGACACAGCTAGAGTCTGACTTCAGGCTGCAACTCCACACTACAGGAAAATGACATAAGATGTCAAATTTGGTCCTGATTGGTTGAACCTTTCTCTGTTGCAAATTCTGCTTTGCTAACAGGTCTTCCATGTGACGCTCCCAGTAATAAAACTGTCTCAGTGGTATTAGTAGGTTGCAAAATTATTACAGCCTTGGAGTATTTCAAACTGACCAATCTTTACTGAACCTGGACAGAATGACTTTTTGTCTGCTTAAACAGAGTAACACAGAATGTATCAAAGCCTGAAAGTTATTACACTCAGATAAATATGAAGCAGAACTAGATTTTATGCCAACGGAACACATGGACAATAATTTCACATCCTCTTCATTTGGATGTTTTATTTAAAGACCCACAATACAGCACTTATTGGTGTGTATCCTTACATTTCTCATGTGCCAAGAGCCACACAAACCAATAATAATAATACTTTGCATTTATAGGTGCCTTCCAGACTCTCAACACATAAATAAACAATAATTAATAGAAATTACTTGAGAACACAAAGCACAGATTGAACATTTTAAGGGGTAGACTGTAGACTACATTTATTTCTACCCCATCCAAATAAAAGGTAGGCGAGTAGGTTCTAGATGGGCAGGGATGGGGGCTGCTGATATGTCCTCTCCTTGTGGTACCCAGCCCTGGTATTGCGGTGGAGCTGGCCTTAGATGGTTTTGCTGGTCCCTTGGTTCTAGTCGGGGCTCTGCCGGGGGGGGAACGGACGGTCCTCAGGTCTGTGGGGTGCTGGCTCTCCATACTTCGGCGCCCGGCACTCGCTGGGCCTGCTTGCCTCGTCAAGCCTTGGGGCTCTGGTCCGGGTGCCTCCTCTGCTCTGGGCTTGGTGGGCGAACAGCTAATGCAGGGATGTTTACAACGTGTGTTCTTGCTTTTTTTTTTTTGCAATTACTGCCCTTTTGGCAGCTTAGCCAGCTTTTTCTCACACACTGAAATGATGTACCTTTCTTTTCTTTCTTCTTACCTTCTTTTCTCCTGCCAGGTTCAGCGTTGCCAGATACCGATGATTACAATAAAAATAAACATTTCAGAATATCAAGGGCAGCGATATATAAGACCTCCCTTGGTAGAGTAAATCTGTCTGGCTAAATGTGGCACACAGACTGCTATGCTGTATGCAATGATGCTTGTCAGGATCATTCAGCAAAAAAAAAGACCTTTGGGTCTTGGTCTGGGCCACAGGTCCTTCCTGGTTCATGACCTGTGGGAGAAGGGCAGGTGTCCCTCTGCCCTTCCTCATCTCTCCCCTCAACCTGGCCTTTGGTGAGGGGGTGCTGTCTGTGATTGGCGACAGCGGTGATCAGTCCTCCCCTGGCTGTGGGTGCTGCTGCCCACTGGTCTACGTTGCCTCTGGGCTGCCTGGCTATAATAGTGGCTCCTCTGGTGTTCAATCATTAGATGATTGCATGCAGTTGCATTCATTCCCTTTTTTCACCCTGGACTTTTTTATTCAATATATAAGTGGAATTTTGTTTAGTCATTATTGTCACTGTTTAGAGTGCTGATTACACAGTTTCAAATTGTTATAGGATTTACACTTGTGCCATTGCTGCCCCGGACTTTTGTGCTAAACTCAGATGTGTTTATTTATTTTGTTCTATGTATCGTTTTCGTTGCAGTTTGTTTAATTTAGAGTTTTTCAGTGTGACTTTGATTTGTTTGTTACTAAAGAGACAAGAACTTGTTCATTAGTTACAAAATGTGTCTGACTGAGCGATGCAGCTTCAGTTATGATATGTGGGTTGGAGCAAAACTCCTCTTTGCCTTGGGCACCTGCAGGGTCGGCCCTGTCCAGAAGCCATCAGTCCTAGCTAAGATACTGCGTAGGACCCGCAAGCTCCCATGACTCTGGTAGAGGACCTGAGCTTGATTAAATCCACCAGAACATGAAGGTCTGATGAAAACCTGGGTTTCATCACAGCTGGCAGCTGTAGACTGAGCAGGAGGAAGCCCCGACTTGGTCCCAGATCACTGACAGATCACAGACCACCAGGACACCACCTTAGGTCCAAGTCTTGGCTACAGCAGATCAGAGCTGGATCTCTGATCAGTTTCTGTACTCAGAGAAAGGTTTTTACTTAAGTGGTGTCGAGAAAGTGATGATGATTATGACAAAGCAGTTTTTCCAATGAAGGAACTTACTTGGTAATTTAAGCAGATGACACTTCAAAGGTCAATGGGTTCAGCTTTTCCAGAAAGTCCCTGCAGACTAAAATAAGCATCAGTGTTGGGTAGGTTTTAGGCTGGATAAGCAGGAAGATAGATGGAGGGAGGGAGGGAGGGATGGAAAGAAGAAAACCTGCCATCCAAAGTCAGAAGATGGACAGCTCACTTTTCCCTTGATACTGAACTGGACTCCATTGACACTGGTTACTGACTATAAACTGGACTGATGTGAATCATTAAACTGGACAAGTCTGGACTGGATTCCTGTTTGCTGGATCAGATCACAGAATGATGGAAAACTGGGTATTATTGGTCATAACCTTACACTCTCCAACCATACTCCCCCGGATTGGAACTTTTTGTCCCAGACGTTGACATGTGGTAGAAAACATTCATATTCCTGATGGATAGTTCAGGTGATCAATCAGCAGTTACTACCTCCTGATAGGTTTCTGTGATCAACTGGAGTGCAAACCGACAGGAAGCAGGTCTCTTGGAGTTTGCACCCACTGTTCCTGTGTTTTCCTGACAACGGGAAAGAGGAACCATCTTGCAGGCTGAGAGGACGCTGATTCGTTACAGATGAATAACCAGGAATGAAGGGCTATGCTGCTATGATGAGAATGTGCATTTATGTTGTTAAATGAAATTAAGAAATCAAATTTTAATGATAAAGTGAAATACTTGTAACTAAATAAATGTGTCAGTGATTGTGTTTCTTATTGCTGACTTTGTAAGACTGTCGGGTTAGAGAGCTGATTCAGACAGCATGGAATGCTCACCACGCTTAAAGGTACTGACATTACGAAGACTAGAGGGGTGAGTTGACATGAAATTTGTTGAGACCAACTAAATGGAAGCTAAAACGGGCCAAAAATGGAGAAGTGAAAAGGCGATAGGGAAAGTTACTCCTGTGGCATCTAAAATGTCTAATTAGCAAATGATGATGTCAACATCTGATGTATTCCTAAAGACAGGAAGGCTAAAAAATGACAAATTGTCTGTCGGATATGATGTAAAGGGATTGCAAATGTCCAGTGATGATGATGTGTAACCAGGTAAAACGGTTGCCAGCTATGGACCCTGCAAGGAGGCCCCATTGGCCCATAGTTTGATACTGCAGAGTCAGAACTGAGACATTAAAGCAGAGCCGTCTTAGGATTTAACACTTTTCCAAACAGCTACTGACATAACTGGAACTTCTGAGTTTTTCTGGCTCTCTCATGTGGAGGACGAGTGCGACACCTGTGGATCCAGATGAATCTGAAGAGAAGATGAACTCCATTCACACCCTACAGGACTCGAGCTCTAATCAACACAAAGGGACTTTTGGACAGTTTTGGCCAAGTTTCCTCAAATCCTTCCCTGAAAAAATGAGAAGTTTTTGGACTGTTTTTCAGGGTTTTCATCTCTCAGCTTTGTGTTACAGACATGGACTGAAATAGAATGGCTTTTCTTCAACAGCGGCATCATTATTATTTTATTTTAGTAGCATAGTTAAGAGTGAGTAACTCGGGGTGGATTTTGTGAATAATCATGATTGATTTATGTTTGAACACAAATTTACACCTGATTTTGAGTTGTTTACTTTTCTAAATTGCTAAAATGACAAGCTGCTATGTCTGTCTTATTTTCCACTGCTAGCCCGCTTTAATGCAGTAAAAGTCCTGCATTTAAAGTAAAGTTGTAATTATTGCTTCATAGTCGCATATAGAAATTACTTGGTAACATTAATTTGTGGTCCAACATAGAAAAAAAGGGGGTTAAGCTCAGATGGGTTACCCAGCTCACATTAAAACCAATTCCCTGGAACTGAGACCATTCATTCATTCATTCATTTTCTGAACCGCTTATTCCAATTCAGGGTCGCGGGGAAGCTGGAGCCTATCCCAGCCGGCCTTGGGTGACAGGCAGGGTACACCCTGGACAGCTCGCCAGTCCATCGCAGGGCCACACAGAGAGACGAACAACCACTCACACTCACTCCTAGGGGCAATTTAGAGTGACCAATTAACCTAACATGCATGTGTTTGGACGGTGGGAGGAAGCCGGAGTACCCGGAGAGAACCTACGCAACTGAGACCATCAGCTGCTAAATATCTCTCTCACTAATTCCAAGTGCAATAATCATGAGAAGGTGGCCACAGTTAACCAGTGTGGGGCTGACGGAGTAAGGTCACACAGGTCGCTTCTCTGAAATGTCAGAGGAAGCGGGGTAGACACCGGGTTAGATGTCAGATACCTTCACCTGCCAGCTTACGCAGGTCGCTCCAGCCCTAACCTGAGGGACAGAGACAACCCGGGACTGAGTGAGAGCCCCCCCCCCAACACACACACACAGACACACATCTGTTGCACAGATTGTCCAGTGTCAGATATAAGACAAACATCTTCCACCTACCTATCGTCTGTATAACACCGCCCACCTGGGAGAGGTGATAGGAGCTTGGTGTTTGCTACCGGGTAATAACCGGGTAATAACCAGGTAATAACCGGGTAATAACCAGGTAATAACCCAGCCAACCGTCTAGTTCCCAGTCGGCCTGGTGGGAGGGGGCCACAGCTGTGTAGGGTGGCGAAGACAGTTAGTGGGACTGTAGGGTGAGTTCGCCACCCAGGCAGGGACAGGAGGAGTTAGGACACATAGCAGCAGCTCTTCCACTCCCCATCTACGGTACTCCTGCCGTCAGCGGGGGCCTCAGGGCGCCATCTACCTGGGACAGCAAAGCTCAGACCCTTTGGGAGGGTTGTGACTTTGGGGAAAGTTGTTTTTAATTCTATAAACTGTGTGGAGTAAGTGTAGGAAAGTTTTAAGGGTTTTTTCTTGCATCAGGTGTAGGTCACGTTGCTGCTGCTTGCCATACGGTGAGACCAAGGATGGGGGGTCCTGAGAGTTCCCTCCGTAGGGCCTGCTGGGTGGGTGTAAGAGTGGGGACCTTTGTTTCAGTGCTGTGTTGTGAGGTGGGGGTTGAGGCGTTGCCTTGTGGCTCCTCAGCTTGGCCGTGCACTAAAGGGAGCAAATGACCGGCTCGGATACCAACCGCTAATCTGATTACCAGATCCCATGCAGATCTGAGAATGGCAATGAATGAACTTTAAAAAAAAAAAAAAATAAAGGTTATATTATTACTTCTTTGTCTCCTCATTCATTCAGAACTCAGGTCGGCTGACCCAGATCCTCATGAGGTTCCTCACCCTCCACAGAACCCTGGACCTTTCATCCTTTAACACTAAAATCATTCATTTTTGTAATTAAATAAATGGTTAATAGTTTTATACAGTTTATAATTTAGTTAAATAGTTCCAGTCAATCCTTCTGGAATAATAACTGATCTTTCTTTGGGCTCTTTCTCCAATATCTTGCATAAAGATGGTCTTTGATCACTGGAACCCCCTGCAAACCTAAATAAAGACACAAGTCACACAGAACTGAAACAAATTCACAGACAATTTATTTTCTAATGAAATTATGTCACATCATTGTTATTTTTCCTGTCTTTTATATTTTAATCAGAATCTCTGAATTAGAGCTGTCCTTCTACAACCGCAGCTGGAAAAGACTGGAAGTGGAACGCAGCCGGATACGACTCGGACATCAGGGGAAAGTCTCTACAGCTGATGAGGAATTAAAAAAGCAGCGACAGATGAGAAGCAGGAAAACAGCCTGAGTTCCACAGGACAGCGACGCCACAACCGCAGGACATCCACAAGCTCAGCCTTCCAGCTCCCCTTTCTCTCTGAGGAACACAATGATTTGACTCCAGGGTCGGTCAGATTGGACCGGAACCTGGTTCTGTTCAGCTGAACTGTGTGACTGTATAAAAAAGTTGTAGGAACCAGATCAGCTGAGGCTGGACATGGATCTTTAAACCTCTCTGCAGAGCTAAAAACTTATCGGAAATACCTCCATCCACCTCATTTGAGAAACATTTTAGTTTTTTTTTGTTAAACACTTTTATGCAAAAAAAGAAAAAGCTTTTGTGGTTCATGTAAAAACATATCAGGTTTAAACACCTGAGCATTTACTAACTATCATCCTGACTCACGGAAAACCACATTTACAAAAAATTTAAATGAATTTAAAATAATTTTAAAAAGACAAAAATAACAATGGAAAAACAAAATCAGTTTTTTTTCCTGGTAGAAAAGCGAGAAACTTCTGCTCAGAGTGATAATTCTCCCATTAATCCATCGTTATTCTCATCATGTTGTTGCTCCTGCCTCCTGTGAACTGGTTTAAACTGGGAAATGGGTCCACCTGCTGCTCATCTGGTTAAACTAATAAATGAGACAGTTTTGCATCTTTTCCTCATTGCTGCTTTTTGAAGAGCAGCAAAGTAAATTTCCGTCATGGCAGCTGTTCCTTTAAAACATTCACCCAAACAACATGGAGGATAAAATTAAAGTACATTAAAGTCGGACTGAAATAACCGCGTTGCTCGTGCGGAACCACCAACTTTATTAGAAAGGAAAACTACGGTCGGTGCGTTCCACCTCTGATATGATAATCTGAACAACATTCTTGAGAAAATATGAAATATTAGCATTCTTATATAAAAATGGCCTCACTTGAATGAATAAGTCTCAGCTACAGTTCAAATAGTGCCAAAAAGTGTGACTGGCTTCTTAAAACATCCGTTTCTTCTCATACCTGAACTTCCTCCACCAAAAGGTGCACGGGTAGATCCTGGCAAGAGAACCATTGGATGGGATCTCTCCACGTCAGTCCTTTAACCGCAGTCATGATCAAAACCTTTATCGCATTTATAAAATAAAATTCCAAAATGGAAAATATTAGCCGATGCAACAACATATACATGCAAAAAAAAAAAAAAAAAAAAAGAACACAGGAAAGAAAATCTTTGATTAAACCCAACAAATCAAAGAAAATAATCAGAGTATGCATTAAAAACATGGTTTCGAGTACAGTGCACTTTGTGTGAACAAAGAAACAACCACACACACATTAAGATGGCGGCAACGCCAGCCCGTGGATGCTGGGACAACAAACCGAAGAAGTGAGACTATATACATGAATATATACAGCAGACAGGAAATGAGAGCAAGCACGACATCCTAAAGCTAGACCCAAACACGAGTCAACAGGCCAAACAGAAAACTGTCATGGCAACCAATAAATAGGAAACGAGGCATCTCATTGTGGACGGCGTCCTGTCCTCTGATTGGCCAATAAATTATACCAATGGATGCAGCCATGTTTGAGCCCAAGACAAGCGTGGACAACAAGGAAAAAGGCCCGGCAGTTATGGCATGGCGTGGAGGGGGTTGTTTGTCTCGCCATGGCAGAAGTCTTCAGCAGACGCTGGTGACGCCTCAGCTCCATGTCGGCAACCTGGACCATGTCAGAGAGGACGTTTGGCAGGTGTCCTCTCTGCTTCCGATGTCTGCATACAGGACATGAAAATACCCAACTATTGGCTGGTGATGGGTCTGCCTCGGTCCACACCGCGGGTCTCCATCATGGTGGCGAACAGGGAGACCCATGATTGGCTCCCACCTTGGTTGGCTTTAAAAAAATGAAAAAAAACCAACAGTGTGGTTTCCATTGCCATCTGGACAACCATCCAGGAGAGACCACATATAAATATAAGAGGATCCTAGACCACCCAACTACAGCTGTTCCACTCAACTAATCACCATGGAAACCAAAATGAAATGAAAAGACAACATCACCGTCCTGAATAGCTGGACCAGGTTTTGATAAAAACACATTATGTCTGGAAAAATATGCAAATCCATGTCCATAAAAATGTTTGTGTTGTACATGAGGAGGCACAATCTTCGTTCTGGGGAGGTAGCGCCTCATTTCTCCAGTGACAGCGCATCTGTTCAGAGCTACATCGTGGATTGCATTCGGAACCGTCCGGAATGTAACCTTCATCACACGATGGCAGGAAAACACGAACAGGAACGTTGCTCAGCAAATGAGTCACATGTGAGGGACATTCTGCTGTCCCAGAGTCGTCCTGAACGTGGTAAACAAAAAGCCACTCCTCCCTGCAGGTACAGCGAATCGTCAGGTCCAGAAAGTCACAAGGACGGACAAGTCTTTCTACGAGTTTCTGCAAGGCGGCGATGAAGATGATGAAGATGAGGAAGCTACTCCACCGGTCACATGATGGGGTTCCTCCCACCAGTATGATGTCTGATTTTGAGGTTTAATGATGGTGATAACATCACTGTGTGTGTGTGTGTGTGTGTGTGTGTGTGTGTGTGTGTGGAGAGGGGGTGGAGGCTGAAGGATGAGGGAGTGATGAACATCACCAGGCCTCTGTATAGCGAACATCCACATCTTTAAGGTTGGGGAGTTTGGCCTGCAAGATGACAGCGACAGTCAGACAAGAGTCGGGTTTATTACACACAGTTACACGTCACGCAGTCACACAGCAGCCTGTTCCGCGTCCGGTTACATCCCGACACGATTTATGCTCGGCCAGCACACCCACCAGTTCCACACCAACCTTTTACACAGACACAGACGGACACCTGCTTCCAATGTATCGCCGCTTCAACACACCTAGCTTACATTAAATGATCCAACAGCCAATAAAGTTCTGATCAGTGACTGATTCATTTGAATCACGTGTATTAGAGCAGGAAACATAAAAAGCCTGCAGAATTGTGGCCCTTTAGGACTGGAGCGGGATCTACATGCTGCAGGTTTACCTTCAGGTCCTCATAGGTGTCGGCGGTCAGCTTGGTGCTGTTCATGTTCAGACTGCAGAGACTTTTCATGGCTGAAAGGACATGAGTATCATGACAGTGTCACATCACAGTTACATCAGCGGCACGTCCGCATCTTGTCTGCCTCAACCCCTCATACATACAGTAGACATGAACATAAGCTTTTTTCTTTCATATTCATGGTATTTTTGTGAATAAATAATAGAACATAATGTAATTACGTGTTTACCTCTGCAATAAAATGTAAAAGAATGATACAGCTTCATTTTATAGAAGATTTATGATATAATTCTGATCATATATTTTATAAATATTTTATAGAACACATTGAAATAAATCATAAATCATGATAAAATCTAAATATCACTAATAAACAAAAAAGTATCATTGCAATTTTCTGCAATGGTAAAATACTGTGTTTAAAAAAAATGTTCCTTTTTTTTTCATTAATTTATGCCTGTTTCACATCAACGTCATCAGCATCTCGTCAGTGTTGGTCTCCATTATGTCTGCGTCAGAACACCGACAGCTTCAGGTCACGTCAATGTCACGTAAAAGTCAAGTCAGCCTTACGTCAACGTCACATCAATGTCACGTCAACGTCACGTCAACGTCACATCAATGTCACGTCAACACCATGTCCCGTCCTGTCACGTCAACGTCACGTCCCGTCCGGTCCCATCAATGTCACGTCAACACCATGTCCCGTCCTGTCACGTCAAGTCACGTCAAGTCACGTCAACGTCACGTCCCGTCCGGTCCCATCAATGTCACGTCAACGTCACGTCAACGTCACGTCAATGTCACGTCAACGTCCCATCAATGTCACGTCAACACCATGTCCCGTCCTGTCACGTCAACGTCACGTCAAGTCACGTCAAGTCACGTCCTGTCCCATCAATGTCACGTCAACGTCACGTCAACGTCACGTCAAGTCACGTCAAGTCACGTCCCGTCCTGTCACGTCAACGTCCCATCAATGTCACGTCAACGTCACGTCCCGTCCTGTCACGTCAACGTCCCATCAATGTCACGTCAACGTCACGTCCCGTCCTGTCACGTCAACGTCCCATCAATGTCACGTCAACGTCACGTCCCGTCCTGTCACGTCAACGTCCCATCAATGTCACGTCAACGTCACGTCAACGTCACGTCAACGTCACGTCAACGTCACGTCAACGTCACGTCAAGTCACGTCAAGTCACGTCAAGTCACGTCAAGTCCTGTCCCGTCCCGTCCCGTCCCGTCCTGTCCTGTCCCGTCCTGTCACGTCAACGTCCCGTCCTGTCCTGTCCCGTCCTGTCCCGTCAACGTCAGTTGTATCTTGTCTCCATTATGTCAGAATAATGAGTCAGAATAATGACAGCTTCACGTCAAAGTCATGTCAACGTCCCGTCAACCTCACATCAAAGTGGCGGTAACGTCACGTCAGCGTCAACAGTCTTCTGTTATCTTACAGCTGAGAGACAGAAGACCGGCATCCGTCACAGGAGTCTCACACAGGTTGAGAACCTGAAGGCAGGCCAGGTGCTCGGATAACAACCTCAGACCTGCATCTCCAAACTAGACAGGAAACAGGGACAGGTTAGAGAATCTGTGGACATGACGGGTGTCTTTCAGGCAGTCAGGGACAGCGTACCTGCGTGGACCAGAGGTTGAGCTGTTTTAGCGAAGGCAGCTTGATGAGCTGTTCAGCACAGGCACTGGTGACGTTGGTGAAGGCCAGACTCAGGTTCTCTAAGTTCCCAAAAGACCCTGAACTCAGCAGGCGAGCCAGATCCGCGTCCTGTAGAAGAGGAGACCACAGAGACAGTCAGACAAAGGATTTTTTACATTTTCCAAGACAGACAGAAAGAAGAAGGTGGTCTCACCGTGGACTTGGAGGGCAGAGTCAGCCGGGTGGGACCTCCTTTCCTTTGCTGAGGAGACAGATAAAAAAGCAGAGATGGCATCTGAGCTTCAGGCCTTGCAGGACTCTGTTCAGACATTAGATGATGCAGGTGAGCCGCTGCAGGCACAGTGCGTTTAAGTCATGAAAAATGGGAACATTCTCAAATGTCATTAGTCACCTAGCAGCTTGGCTATTACTGCTAAATTACTGCGAATGCGCATAGAGGCAAGGCGATTGGTTGGTTTTTGCATGATGAGCTGTGAACTGCTCCGACAGGGTTTCGGAGCTCTGCACCGGTTTGCAGTTCCCGGTTCATCAAGTTCCCGTCCCCACTGCCTTTCCTGCAAAATGTCTGAAACGCTACTCCTCCTACACCTTTTGCCTCACTTTAACCATTCAAATCTCAAACTCTTCAGCCCATTCAGGAGATAGAAAGACCAAAAGTCTTAGCACCTAACATGCCGCTGCCCACTCCCACAGATTAGAAGCTGGCGGGGAAATGAAGGAGTCCAGAGATACGCTGGAACAAAATGCTCCAGATGATGCTGGAAGTGCTTCATTCCTTTGTTTCAGATTATAAAATGAACGGACATAAATGAGACGTCTCTGACTCCAGTTTATTTACTGGGAACATACTGGTGTTCCTGTGTGTCCCAGCTGGGTTGCAGCGCTGCAGATGTGGTCGGAGAGGGGGGGCAGTGGTTCCACCTCCTCCTAATTTCTAATCCAATATTCACCATGAAGGAGGAGGTGCAGGAGATGGAGAGGAATAAACACCACCCTGACAGAAACCACACTAAAGATAAACTTGTGAATAAATGAGAATCCTCCTCCTCTGATGTGTTGCATCACTTCTAGACGTTTGGCAGCAGTTTGGTTCCACACCACGGCGTGTCTGGCTGTGGAGAACATAGTTCTGCGCTCTGGGTTGGGAAAAGGAGCGGACCTGACCTGTCAGTCCCTTCCCTTTGGAAGGTGCCGGGCTCAACTCCAGAGTCTCCAAGCTCCTCCGCAGGGACAGATAAGCCACTGTGCGCATTTGGGTGCATTTCATATCCAATCATCAGAAGACTGTGTTTCTGGATCCTGTTCACATATGATGTGAACAGGAACTGCATGTGTGGATTTCAGGATGAGCTGTGTTCACAGACAGTGCTTTCTGGAAGTCTTCCATGCAGTGATTTCCAGTAGAGAATCTATTTTCCATATTGGAGTCTCTCTGAAATGCTTCTTTTATCCTGTCCAGTGATATTACTGACCTCTTTTTAGTTAAACTAGTCATGTTACCAGCTGGTTTTCAGCTAAACAAGTCACCGAACTGTTCCCAGTTAAATCAGTTAAACCAATGACATTACCAACCTGTTTCCAATTAAACCAGTTACATAACAGGGGTGGCCTGGACTGGACGGCTGCAGTGGTGGTCCCCCTTTTTAAGAAGGGGGACCGGAGGGTGTGTTCCAATTACAGGGGAATCACACTCCTCAGCCTCCCTGGTAAGGTCTATTCAGGGGTCCTGGAGAGGAGGGTCCGCCGGATAGTCGAATCCCGGATTGAGGAGGAGCAGTGTGGTTTTTGTCCTGGTCGCGGAGCAGTGGACCAGCTCTATACCCTCTTTGGGGTCCTGGAGGGGGCATGGGAGTTTGCCCAACCAGTCTACATGTGCTTTGTGGACCTGGAGAAGGCATTCGACCGTGTCCCCCGGGGGCTCCTGTGGGTGGTACTCCGGGAGTATGGGGTACCGGACCCCCTTGCGCGAGCTGTCCGGTCCCTGTACGACAGGTGTCAGAGCTTGGTCCGCATTGCCGGTAGTAAGTCGGATTCATTTCCGGTGAGGGTTGGACTCCGCCAAGGCTGCCCTTTATCACCGATTCTGTTCATAACTTATATGGACAGAATTTCTAGGCGCAGCCGAGGTGTTGAGGGGATCCGACTTGGTGGCCTCAGGATTGGGTCCCTGCTTTTTGCAGATGACGTGGTCCTGTTGGCTTCATCTGGTCGTGATCTCCAGCTCTCGCTTGAGCGATTCGCGGCCGAGTGTGAAGCGGCTGGGATGAGAATCAGCACCTCCAAATCTGAGACCATGGTCCTCAGCCGGAATAGGGTGGATTGCCCTCTCCGGGTCGGGAGTCAGGTCCTGCCTCAAGTGGAGGAGTTTAAATATCTCGGGGTCTTGTTCACGAGTGAGGGAAGGATGGAGCGTGAGATGGACAGACGGATCGGTGCGGCGTCTGCAGTAATGCGGACTCTGCGCCGGTCTGTCGTGGTGAAGAAGGAGCTGAGCCAGAAGGCGAAGCTCTCCATTTACCAGTCGATCTACGTTCCTACCCTCACCTATGGTCATGAGCTGTGGGTCGTGACCGAAAGAAGGAGATCTCGTATACAGGCGGCTGAAATGAGTTTCCTCCGCAGGGTGGCCGGGCTCTCCCTTAGAGATAGGGTGAGGAGCTCGGTCATCCGGGAGGAGATCAGAGTAGAGCCGCTGCTCCTCCACATCGAGAGGAACCAGTTGAGGTGGCTCGGGCATCTGGTCAGGATGCCTCCTGGACCTCCCTGGTGAGGTGTTCCAGGCACGTCCCTCTGGGAGGAGACCCCGGGGAAGACCCAGGACACGCTGGAGGGATTATATCTCTCGGCTGGCCTGGAAACGCCTCGGGATCCCCCCCGCAGAGTTGGCAAATGTGGCCGGGGAGAGTGGATTGATGGATGGATATACCGACTTGATCCCAGTAAATGATGTTCATCTTCTACTTGTAATGAAATGTGACCTGATGACATCTTGGTTTAACTTGCGGACAGAAAAGCAAACACTCTACAAGTTTTATGTGGAAATTCATCCATTTTCCAGCTGAAGGAAAAACTTTCCCAGATGAAAGAAGTTTTGCAGGAGGTTTAAACTTTGTATGTTGATCATGTTTGACGCGTAGCATGTGCGGCAGGTCATGTGTCTCTGAACAGGACTTTCTTGTAATGAGAAGCTGCTGACTGCTTTCCCTGCAAAGGTTGCGTGTTGCCTTTACGCCCTGTGAGACATTCCGGTCTTGGACTCACCAGCTCTTTGAGCTCTCGCTGTCGGTCGCAGAGCTGCTCGTACATCCGGAAGCCCGTCCGCGTGCTCTCCAGCGTGGAGATGATCTGCAGCTGCGTGTCCTTGTTCTCGATGATGTTGTACTCCAGCATCAGACACAGGATCTGGAAACATCATACAACTTTAAAACACATCATGCCCACTTTGTCCTCGTCAAGATGCCGTGCAGACTGAACTAAATAAAACAAAACTACAAATATGAAAAAGTGAAGAAATAAACAAAAAGATGAGAAGAAATAGAGAAGATGCTTTTTTTCATATTCCTGTGTGATCTGATCTCAAATATATATTTTCTATTTATTTAATTATTTTCCAATTTTAATTATGAGTTTATGTGCAACTTCTAAACGAACATGAACAAATAAAGAAACAACTAGAACATACAGGGGTCTCGCAGCCTCCAATATAAGTATTTATAGAGTACACACCTCCACCATGGTCTGGTTCCCTCTGAGGGCCAGCAGCATACAGGGGCCCAGCTTGTTCTCAGCCAGTGAAAGCAGGAACTTCTTTGTTTTGTAGCAAGAGCCCATCAAAATGTGAACCTGCACCAGAGGGAGCAGAAGGCATCAGAACATCAGCGGCTCCATGGGCCCCCCCCCAACATCTTCCTGCACTCACCATGCTAGCAAACAGCTCCCCATCATCATCACAGGCCACGCCTCCTGGACTGTAGAGCTGGAACCAGCCGTCTTTACCTGAGCGCACGCTGAGGAGGCAGGAGTGCACCTGGAGGACACACACGTGTGATTTCCTCTGTTGCTGCTTGAATGTGTTGCTAACCCACAAGCACAAAAAACAACACACACAAACACACTCACCTCCTGTCTGGGATCTTCTGCAAACCTCTGAATGACGTATTTCAGCTCCCTGGATGTAAACACAAACGTCAGGAAGTTTCATAATGCTTCATCTTTAAAGAGCGCTGGAGACCATGCAGGTACTTACTTTGTGAACTTGGCGTGAGCAAGAGCTCTGCAGGGAGGAAGCAGAGAGGTGGAAAGAGAGAGGAAACACACTACGATCAGCATTATATACATCACCGGCAAGAGATTAAAAACATCTTCCTTATCTGTCTTATTCTGAACAGAACCATTCAAAACATAGATTTCAGGAAAGTTTTCATCCAGCTAACATCTAACAGCTAACATCTGGCTAACAGAGGCGTCTAACTGAACAAGGTAGCAGAACTCGCCTCATTCACGACAAACGCTTCAGAAAAGGTCGTTTCCATCCAGCTAACATCCAGCTAACATCTGGCTAACAGGGGCGTCTAACTGAACAAGGTAGCAGAACTCGCCTCATTCACGACAAACGCTTCAGAAAAGGTCGTTTCCATCCAGCTAACATCCAGCTAACATCTGGCTAACAGAGGCGTCTAACTGAACAAGGTAGCAGAACTCGCCTCATTCACGACAAACGCTTCAGAAAAGGTCGTTTCCATCCAGCTAACATCCAGCTAACATCTAACAGCTAACATCTGGCTAACAGGGGCGTCTAACTGAACAAGGTAGCAGAACTCGCCTCATTCACGACAAACGCTTCAGAAAAGGTCGTTTCCATCCAGCTAACATCTAACAGCTAACATCTGGCTAACAGAGGCGTCTAACTGAACAAGGTAGCAGAACTCGCCTCATTCACGACAAACGCTTCAGAAAAGGTCGTTTCCATCCAGCTAACATCCAGCTAACATCTAACAGCTAACATCTGGCTAACAGGGGCGTCTAACTGAACAAGGTAGCAGAACTCGCCTCATTCACGACAAACGCTTCAGAAAAGGTCGTTTCCATCCAGCTAACACCCAGCTAACATCTAACAGCTAACATCTGGCTAACAGGGGCGTCTAACTGAACAAGGTAGCAGAGCTCGCTTGATTCACGACAAACCCTTCAGAAAAGGTCGTTTCCATCCAGCTAACATCCAGCTAACATCTAACAGCTAACATCTGGCTAACAGGGGCGTCTAACTGAACAAGGTAGCAGAGCTCGCTTGATTCATGACAAACCCTTCAGAAAAGGTTGTTTCCATCCAGCTAACATCCGGCTAACAGGGGCGTCTAACTGAACAAGGTAGCAGAACTCGCCTCATTCACGACAAACGCTTCAGAAAAGGTTGTTTCCATCCAGCTAACATCCAGCTAACATCTAACAGCTAACATCTGGCTAACAGGGGCGTCTAACTGAACAAGGTAGCAGAACTCGCCTCATTCACGACAAACGCTTCAGAAAAGGTTGTTTCCATCCAGCTAACATCTGGCTAACAGGGGCGTCTAACTGAACAAGGTAGCAGAACTCGCCTCATTCACGACAAACGCTTCAGAAAAGGTCGTTTCCATCCAGCTAACATCTGGCTAACAGGGGCGTCTAACTGAACAAGGTAGCAGAGCTCGCTTGATTCACGACAAACGCTTCAGAAAAGGTTGTTTCCATCCAGCTAACATCTGGCTAACAGGGGCGTCTAACTGAACAAGGTAGCAGAACTCGCCTCATTCACGACAAACGCTTCAGAAAAGGTCGTTTCCATCCAGCTAACATCTGGCTAACAGGGGCGTCTAACTGAACAAGGTAGCAGAGCTCGCTTGATTCACGACAAACCCTTCAGAAAAGGTTGTTTCCATCCAGCTAACATCTAACAGCTAACATCTGGCTTACAGGGGCGTCTAACTGAACAAGGTAGCAGAACTCGCCTCATTCACGACAAACACTTGGTCCAAAGCCACCACCAGGAAACTAAAAGCAACAAGCATGATCCTGACAACAGGTTAAGACATATGATGGGCAGAAAGAAACACTGAATGATGACAGAGATGCAGATGGAAAACTGTTTACTGCTTTAGGATTAACTCCTGCCTGGTAAACAAGGTGTTTAGTTACCAGTAACTAGTCATAACGAGTAAGCTGAAATGCCTGGTGTTGTTGCCTTTCTAATGCAGCGTCGGCGTGACAACACTGGCGCAGGTGAGAGGCAGGCGTGTCCCAAAGAACAGATTTAACACAGCTGATCACATCCAATAACAGCAGCATCTCTGAGGGACACCTTAGCCCCCAAGCAGGGGACATATCTCACCTACGTCAGCCGAACGGCCCAACGGGTAAGAAACAAAAATAAAGCCGATGGGAGATGTGGTCCGCTGGGGTCAACCATCAAGCAAACATCTCCAGCTCAGGTGAGTGCTGCCGTAGCAATGAATGAATACTCACTCCTTGGGGAAGGGAATGGGCTGCAGCAGGCTTGCCAGAGCAGGTCTCCAGTCATCATAGTCTGACCTGAAAGGTGAAAAAGACAGGAATCAGCAGAAAAGTAGCAGTAAGGCGATGCTGGTCGCCGTGACGGACACATATGATGCAACACAAACCGCAGCCGCCTCCTGATATCCCAGTCGGCTCGGTTACAAACCCACAACACTCTCCCTTTTTATCAACCTGGCTGGTTTACAGCCTTCTGACGGAGAGTCGGTGACATAACCTGCACGTCCACGCTACCACTGGCACCGAGTCGGTGGGCTTTCGCTCTAACAGGACTGATGACCCAGTTATGATGCAACAACGGCACAAAGCTGGTTTTGTTGGTCTTTCTGCAGAAGGAGACTTTCTGAAACAGAAAAACTCTTCCTGATGTGGAACATGTCGGTCTGGGAAAAATGTTGCTGGAATGAAAATGCTTTTCATCCTGTTACTGACTATTCCACACCTGTTTGCCACTGCCTGAGCAACAGTTCAGCAGTTTTAGAATGTTTTTTTTACCGTACAGTCCCAGAAATGAAGGGACTTCATCAGCTACAGGTCATCAAAAGATTCAGAAAATCTGGAGAAATCTCTGTACGTTGTGGGCAACCAACATGAATGACCATGACTTCAATCCCGGCAGCACTGCATTAAAAAGTCATTGTGTGATGGGTATCAGGAAGACTTCAGAAAACCATCGACAATAACATAGTTTGTCTCCACGTACTATTTAATGGACTAACTTTAATGGGTAACTTGCACATCTGTGAAGCTCCATTACTACTGGAAGGTTTATACAGGTTGTGGAGCAACATTTGCTGCATCCAAACGTTTTTTTCCTTTTTTCAGGGACGTCCTCCTCATTTCAGCAAGACAATCCCAAGAGAGAGTGGCTTCATAGTAAAACACTGCAGGTTCTCCACAACATCCGGCCTTCAAATGGATAAACCAAAGCTGCAGAAGAGTCGTCATTCTAAGAATGGTCCGATTTTACCGGTCAGAAGCTAACAGATGACGAAAGATGTTGGCAGATGTTAACAGATGCTAACAATGAATGTGTCGTGTTGTAAAATGACAACTCGTCTGTGTGTTTGTGTGAAATGTTTTGGTGCGGAAGTAAAAACTCACAGCATTTTGAGGATGAGAGCAAAGCAGCGCAGCACTCGGTCTGCCTGTGCCGGCAGCTGGATGGACAGCGTGTTGATGGCCGGGCTGACCAGCAGGCAGTCGATGAGGTTGGGCTCACTGTCACCCCCCGCCGGCCCGGGCTTCCGCTTGGTGTTGGCTGAGTTGTTGTTCCGCTCAAGCTCCACCAGGATCTCGCTGGAATTGATGATAGAGGGAGGAAGGGAGGAGACGGGGATGGGTAGGTTGGTCTGGGCAGGCGGAGGAGGACTGGGACCGGTAGAGATGGGGAGGAGGGCAGCAGGAGGCGGTGCCGGGGACTCTGGACGCAGCAGACGGAGGGGCATTGGAGGTTTACGTTCATTTTGCTGCTGGCAGCCATTTCTGATCTCCTTCAGGCTCGGAGAATTGTCCCGACTGAGGAGGAGACGGAGGGGAGGAAGACATGAGAGTGATGAATAGAGGGAGGAATGAAGGAAGACATGAGAAGGATGGAAGGAAGGATGCATGGATGGATAGATAAATCTTTTTAGATGTTTCAGTTTTCTTCCTTCATCGTTTGTGAAACTGTTCCAACCAGCTCAACACGTTAAAAAACTGGTGAAAAGAGTCAGAAACTACATGAAACGGCTGAAACCAGATGGAAAATTCTCAATCTTGTTCAAAACATTTAAACTGCTCTAAACTGTCAAGAACTACTTGAAACCACGGAAGCAGGATAGAAACTGCTCAAACAGTCAAAAAAAGAGTCGAAACAACTGAAACCAGATGGAAATCTTCTTAATCTTGTTCAAAACATTCATGCTGCTCTAAATGAATATTTTCTTGTCATAATCAATATGCTGTTGACTCATTATTAGCTGGAAAATATTTTATAATCATTGGTAATCAATTTATTTCCAATTTAATTTATTAAATATGTTGTTATTTTATTAATGTTTATTCTTAAATATATATTAAAGTATTTTTTTTACATTAATAATTCTAAATAAGTTTGAAAAAAAACTCACTGGTAATAAATATTATAATCAATAAATGTCAGGTTTTTACTTTCCTTATGAAGTCATGAGAAGCTGTTTGGTCGTCAGTAAACTCCAGGTGGTTTGTATGACTTTGTCACCGCAGGACGCTGTACATTAGCTTCAGTTATAAATGGCATAATGTGGTCTGATGACTGATGCGGTTATGACCTGCTCTTTCCACCATATTAGTCCTGCAGTTGTGGGAAATTACCAGCCAGGGTTTCTCTAATCAATGGAAACATGGGGGCAAAGAACAGCCAACTCATTTTCACAAAGCAGACACCTGAACCTCTTCACTAATCACCATCAGGCTCTTGTAGCTAGTTCCCAGAAAAGCAGGTAAATACAGTTGAACATCCGGAATATCTGTTTGCAGACGATGTGATGCGTTTCAGCTGGAACCAGTGAGGCCGAGCGTTGGCACGTTGACTGGTGGTAGGGAGGAAAGTAAATCAGCTCTGGTGTGTGAGACTGACCTGTTGATGAACTCCTCGTAACAGGAGTAGATTGCAGCGAGGCACACGGCCACCAGGTTGGGCAGGACGCGGGGGTGAGGACACTGCCCTGTTGGACCGTGCATGCTATAAAACACAATACCAGGTGTTAGCCTGACCATGAAGGTGGAAGGCAGTGCCACACATGCAAATTTACCCAGCAGGTGTCTCACAACTCACCTGTGTATGAACTTCTTCACTACCTCCATC
>NC_136620.1:5275843-5353343 GCF_933228915.1 Telmatherina bonti
AGTACTTATTGGACTATACTGAGGAAGGATGATCCAAACTGTCAGACACTTCCAGAAGAAGTACATTTTTATATTTTGTGTGTGTGTGTGTGTGTGTGTGTAAACTTTGCTTCCTTTGGCCTAATAGATATTTTCTGTTGTGACTTTCACAAGTTGGGTGGGTTAAGGATTTTTTTTTGCGTTATGTATTTAATGTTTACTTTGTTTGCTAAACAATTATCACTGATAAAAAGGACTATATTCTTGGAATGTTAAAGGCCTGGGTCAAAAGGATGAAAATACTTTCAGTTCTGAAGAATGATGGAGCAGATGTCTTCTTACAAGAGACGGACCTATCTGACAGCGAACACAACAGATTGGGTTGGTCAGGTATATTTTTCCTCATATACATCTCATAGCAGTGGAACTTGTATTTTATTGAACCGAGACGGACCTTTATAATCTAATTCCAGACCCAAATAGTAGGTTTGTCATGATTTCATGTACCATTGATGGTACCGCAATTACTTTAATGAATGTGTGCTCATAATTCAGATGTACCATCGTTTATATCAGATATGATTGTTTAATGAAAACTGTAAAGGGTTTGGTGTTTTGGGGGGAGATTTCAATATAACCGTGACTTCAAGAGACAAGTCCAGTCAAGTTCAGACATCTAATCCTAAGTGTGCCAAGGTTCTTTCTGCACTTCAGACTGCAGTCTTAGTGATGTCTGGTGGGAGTTAAATCTATATGCTGGAGATTATACTTTCTTTTTCAAAAGTCCATAATTCCTGTTCTTGATTGGATTATTTTTTGTCCACTCTCATTGTATGTACACATTATCTAAGAGTGGAATAAATCCAATTGTCATTTCAGATCATTCCAGAATTTTTTGACTCTCCAAAGTGGACAGAAAAGGCTTATTACCAAGCGATAGAGATTTAATTCTCCTCTTCTTAAAGATAATGAATTTAAATCAAACATGCGTGTGTGGATAAACACTTCATGACAGAAAAAAATGATCCCGCTTTAGAGCCCAATATCATTGGGAACCAGTAAAAGCTACATTAAGAGGACATATTATTTAAAACACATCTTTTAAAATCAATTTTATAAATGCTGAAAGACTTAACGTAATTAAAATTAATGTTCTTCCAAGATTTAATTTTCTTTTTCAGATGTTGCAGTATTTTAACTCAGTTAATAGACGTATATCAAGATTTATTTGGTCCAATAAAAAACCTTGAGTAAGCCTAATAAACGCTCAAATCACAAAGGTTGACACTCAGCAGTCGACCAAATCTGGCATTTTAAAATGTAAAGATTGTTTGATCCAAATGGGCAGTTAAAATAATTTATTAATTTAAAATCATAATTCAGCTAAAATCATTTTTAAATATTTACAAATTCAGAGTCTGACTGACTCTTACTGAGGAAAAAAAATATGGCTTGGTGTATCAGAACTGGAGATACTTTGTTAAAACTAGATACTATAAAAGGAAAAATTAGCAAACGATATAATATCCTGATGATAGAAGGACAATCTTCTTTTCAACCACTAAAGAGGGTCTGGGAGAAGGACATAGGTAGACTTGTAGATGATAGTACTTGGTTAAGTTTGTGAAAGAATTCATTTCCTCTTCATAAGTAATAAAATGAAAGAGGCACATTTTTAATTCATCTATAAAACCTACCTAACTCCATCAAAAATGCATAAAATATCAGAAAATATCTCATCTCATCAAAGATGTAAAAAAAAAGGGGGGGGGGGGGGGGGGGGGGGGGGCATTTATGCATGTTTGGGACTGTGACTCTGTTCGTTCCTTTACTCAGTCATGGTCCTAAAATTTAAGTAGTTTATTTTTACTAAATGATACATATAATGTTCAGTTAGACCACAAAAAATGTGGAATACTAATTTTGATTACCTGTTTTGCAAAGAAATGAATACTTTTATTTTGGAGGAATAAGTACTCCCCTCCTTTTAAACTCCTGATGAGCTTTTTTGCCTCTAGAAAAACAAACTTTAGGGAAATATGATCACGCCCATCTCTTTAATGAACTTTAGTTACCTTTAATCCTTTGGATGTGGAAAGTTTAAGTACGCATTATAATTGCTGAAGACTTTCTTGCTACTGTTACTGTTTTTATTTTTTATGCTCATGAGTAGGTCTTGGCTTGCATCTTTGTATTCTTAATATTAATGTTTTTTGTGATTGTTTTGTTCTCTACATGTATGTGTGTGTACATATACTTGTGTAAAATTTTTTATTTATTCATGTATTAATTTTTTTCCTTTTTTCTCCTTTTTCTTTAGGGAATCAGGGTGGGTTGGTAGGAAGGGACAGAGGAAATCTAAACTGTAAAATTCAGGACTAAGGTGTACTGTGTTTTGAATTTTTCCTTTTATAAACAAAATGTTGTTATTAAAGAAGTGGAACAGTTTCTGGTTCTGATTCGCGACTGGTTCATAACCATGTTTGAATGTTTGTTTAAACCTCTGAGACAATAAACAGTCTCATCCACTAAACTAGTACAATATTTTCTGGTTATAATTCCTTACTTGCAGGCAGAGTGAAAAACTGGAATATGGAAGGAGCAGGAGAAACATTAGGAACGTTTTCTGAAGTTCCCTGTTAAAGCACAACCTAATGCATGTGACAACAGGAATCTGCTGCAGAACTGCTTTATTACCTCTGAACAAATATAGCATGGAAGTGCAGCATATGTGGAACGTTTACCATTGTGTACAACATTTAGCATCATGAGGAACGTTTAGCATCATGTGGAATGTTTAGCATCATGTGGAATGTTTAGCATCATGTGGAATGTTTAGCATCATGTGGAATGCTTAGCATCATGAGGAACGTTTAGCATCATGTGGAATGTTTAGCATCATGTGGAATGTTTAGCATCATGTGGAATGTTTAGCATCATGTGGAATGTTTAGCATCATGTGGAATGTTTAGCATCATGAGGAATGCTTAGCATCATGAGGAACGTTTAGCATCATGTGGAATGTTTAGCATCATGTGGAATGTTTAGCATCATGTGGAATGTTTAGCATCATGTGGAATGTTTAGCATCATGTGGAATGTTTAGCATCATGTGGAATGTTTAGCATCATGAGGAATGTTTTGCATCATGTGGAACGTTTAGCATCATGAGGAATGTTTAGCATCCTGTGCAACTTTTAGCATCATGTGGAACGTTTAGCATGATGAGGAATGTTTAGCATCATGAGGAACGTTTAGCATCATGAGGAACGTTTAGCATCATGTGGAATGTTTAGCATCATGAGGAATGTTTTGCATCATGTGGAACGTTTAGCATCATGTGGAACGTTTAGCATCATGTGGAACGTTTAGCATCATGTGGAATGTTTAGCATCATGTGGAATGTTTAGCATCATGTGGAATGTTTAGCATCATGTGGAATGTTTAGCATCATGAGGAATGTTTTGCATCATGTGGAACGTTTAGCATCATGTGGAATGTTTAGCATCATGAGGAATGTTTAGCATCATGTGGAACGTTTAGCATCATGTGGAATGTTTAGCATCATGTGGAATGTTTAGCATCATGAGGAATGTTTTGCATCATGTGGAACGTTTAGCATCATGTGGAATGTTTAGCATCATGTGGAATGTTTAGCATCATGAGGAATGTTTAGCATCATGTGGAACGTTTAGCATCATGTGGAATGTTTAGCATCATGTGGAATGTTTAGCATCATGTGGAACGTTTAGCATCATGTGGAATGTTTAGCATCATGTGGAATGTTTAGCATCATGAGGAATGTTTTGCATCATGTGGAACGTTTAGCATCATGTGGAATGTTTAGCATCATGAGGAATGTTTTGCATCATGTGGAACGTTTAGCATCATGTGGAACGTTTAGCATCATGTGGAACGTTTAGCATCATGTGGAACGTTTAGCATCATGTGGAATGTTTAGCATCATGTGGAATGTTTAGCATCATGTGGAATGTTTAGCATCATGAGGAATGTTTTGCATCATGTGGAACGTTTAGCATCATGAGGAATGTTTAGCATCCTGTGGAACTTTTAGCATCATGTGGAACGTTTAGCATCATATGGAACGTTTAGCACCATGTAGAACATTTGGCATGATGTGGAACATTTAACATCATCGTGTGAGAATAAAACCTCTTACATGCATCCTGAGATGTGAAATACAACAAACATTTTTCAGCAGAAGTTATAAACTGCAAACAGGACGATCAGAAATTCTCCTTTAATCAGGTTATTGATGAAAAAGTTTCTGAAGCTGTTCTGGTCCAGAACCCCCGATCAGTCCAGGCACCTGGTCTTGGTCCAGTCAGCTGAACCCAGTTTAGACACCTGAACCTGGTCCAGTCAGATGACATCCTGTGGGCAGTCTGTTGTCTCCGTAGCAACCAGGTACCGGACGGCCCACTGCAGCTGCGATGCAGAGACTTTGAACCCGCTGAAGTCCTGCAGGTTCTGTCCAGACACCCGGTATGTGTAGGTAAATGGCCGGCCGTCGCTGTGAGTGTTCGGGATCGTTCCCGGGACAGTACTTGTCCCAGTCCATGAGGGACTGCTGCTGCCTTCCACACAGGAAGGTCCTATTTGACTGTCAAAGAGCCAGGATGGAGGACTCCTGTAGAGTTCATCCTCCTCTGGTGTCTCCTTGCATCGCTTCCTCTTGGGCTTCCTGTAGTGGTCCTGAGCACAGTCCACTTGTGGCACCAGGGTCTGATGTCTGTCCAAGGCAAGCGCTTCTGGGGGGCTAACTGGGAAAGAAGACGTTGGTAGGAGGTCACTCGGCTGTTTCTGGTATGGTGGGATACAGCTGGAGTCTTTTGAGCTCCGAGAAGGCAGTTGAGTGCTGGTTGCCATTGTTACAGAGTCAGTTCTTGATGCGGCAGCGAGGTCATGGGGAGGTGAGGCTTCCTGGGATGAATCAGAGGAGCAGGAGACAGACGGAGGGGGGAAAATGTCCCACGGGTTGACCAGAAGCCTGTCTGTCGTTCCTGTGATCATGATGTCCTCCACCTGAAAAGGTGAGCCCTCATCTTCATCCCACCCCGTCTCCGGAGCAGCTGATTGGCTGTGTGGACCATCAGCAGATGGCTCAGGATGTGTGGACTCTATCCCTCTGTCTATCTGTGTCTCGTTTCCTGAAAGCTGCTGGGATTCCTCCTCTGGGATACAAAGACACTTCACTGGGACACGGAAGCTCCTCTCTCCCTTATACTGGACCCGGTCCAGATCCCAGCCTGTGAGGGAGCCGGTAGAGGAGCAGCTGTGAGCAGAGGTGGAGGGTTGTGGGCTCCCAGGACGGCAGCTTGCTGGCTTCAGCCTCTCCCTGACGTCCTCCAGGATGTCTCTCAGACAGTCGTGCTGCCACTCGCCCAGCAGCTCAGACAGATCCAGCCCACACTGGCTCCTCTGGGAGTCCTCCAGACCCAGCAGAGACCTCCACGTCCCGCAGATCTTCATCCTGACGGATGGGAGGGTGGTGCAGCAGGGGGTGTTGTCTTTAACCGGACCTGCTGCGGTGGTAGCCAGCTCTCCCACCGACAAGAAGAACCTGCATTTAGTCTGCTCCGGGGACATGTGGAACTTCAGCTGATAGTCCTGAAGGAACACTGTGGCGTTTACCAGGCTGGTGAGGCATTCACGGTCCTCCTGCTCCTGGAGATGCTCCCAGGCGGATGGGGTGAGTACGGCCGGAATCTGGAGCTGCCCGTCGGACAGGAAGAGCAGCCCCGGCGGGTCGTCGGACCCACGAGCCTGGGACTGAGACATGTGACCCACCCCGATGACATGAGCCTTCAGCCGCCCGCGGCTGCCTCCATCCTCCTCCTCGTGGTCGCCGTAGTTCAGGACCAGGCTCTGGATCCAGGGCACGAGCCGGGTGCGCGCGGAGCGGGGCATGTTCACGCGCCTGCCAGGTAAACAGCGAGTCCAGGTTCTTCCACTGAAACCTCAAAGTCTCCCAGGAGCAAAGAGGAAACAAATTTAATCAGGTTCAAATAAAATTAAATAAAAATAAAGCTGACAGCTTGAAGAGCGAGGCTTTTACTTCTCATTTTAACTTTAACCTTCCCAACAGAGAACTACATTATTTACCTTCCCAACAGAAAACTACATTATTTACCTTCCCAACAGAAAACTACATTATTTACCTTCCCAACAGAAAACTACATTATTTACCTTCCCAACAGAGAACTACATTATTTACCTTCCCAACAGAGAACTACATTATTTACCTTCCCAACAGAAAACTACATTATTTACCTTCCCAACAGAAAACTACATTATTTACCTTCCCAACAGAAAACTACATTATTTACCTTCCCAACAGAAAACTACATTATTTACCTTCCCAACAGAGAACTACATTATTTACCTTCCCAACAGAAAACTACATTATTTACCTTCCCAACAGAAAACTACATTATTTACCTTCCCAACAGAGAACTACATTATTTACCTTCCCAACAGAGAACTACATTATTTACCTTCCCAACAGAAAACTACATTATTTACCTTCCCAACAGAAAACTACATTATTTACCTTCCCAACAGAAAACTACATTATTTACCTTCCCAACAGAGAACTACATTATTTACCTTCCCAACAGAAAACTACATTATTTACCTTCCCAACAGAAAACTACATTATTTACCTTCCCAACAGAAAACTACATTATTTACCTTCCCAACAGAGAACTACATTATTTACCTTCCCAACAGAGAACTACATTATTTACCTTCCCAACAGAAAACTACATTATTTACCTTCCCAACAGAAAACTACATTATTTACCTTCCCAACAGAAAACTACATTATTTACCTTCCCAACAGAGAACTACATTATTTACCTTCCCAACAGAGAACTACATTATTTACCTTCCCAACAGAAAACTACATTATTTACCTTCCCAACAGAAAACTACATTATTTACCTTCCCAACAGAGAACTACATTATTTACCTTCCCAACAGAGAACTACATTATTTACCTTCCCAACAGAAAACTACATTATTTACCTTCCCAACAGAAAACTACATTATTTACCTTCCCAACAGAGAACTACATTATTTACCTTCCCAACAGAAAACTACATTATTTACCTTCCCAACAGAGAACTACATTATTTACCTTCCCAACAGAGAACTACATTATTTACCTTCCCAACAGAAAACTACATTATTTACCTTCCCAACAGAAAACTACATTATTTACCTTCCCAACAGAGAACTACATTATTTACCTTCCCAACAGAGAACTACATTATTTACCTTCCCAACAGAAAACTACATTATTTACCTTCCCAACAGAGAACTACATTATTTACCTTCCCAACAGAAAACTACATTATTTACCTTCCCAAATGAAAACTACATTATTTACCTTCCCAACAGAAAACTACATTATTTACCTTCCCAACAGAGAACTACATTATTTACCTTCCCAACAGAAAACTACATTATTTACCTTCCCAACAGAAAACTACATTATTTACCTTCCCAACAGAGAACTACATTATTTACCTTCCCAACAGAGAACTACATTATTTACCTTCCCAACAGAAAACTACATTATTTACCTTCCCAACAGAAAACTACATTATTTACCTTCCCAACAGAAAACTACATTATTTACCTTCCCAACAGAAAACTACATTATTTACCTTCCCAACAGAAAACTACATTATTTACCTTCCCAACAGAAAACTACATTATTTACCTTCCCAACAGAAAACTACATTATTTACCTTCCCAACAGAAAACTACATTATTTACCTTCCCAACAGAAAACTACATTATTTACCTTCCCAACAGAAAACTACATTATTTACCTTCCCAACAGAAAACTACATTATTTACCTTCCCAACAGAGAACTACATTATTTACCTTCCCAACAGAAAACTACATTATTTACCTTCCCAACAGAAAACTACATTATTTACCTTCCCAACAGAGAACTACATTATTTACCTTCCCAACAGAAAACTACATTATTTACCTTCCCAACAGAAAACTACATTATTTACCTTCCCAACAGAGAACTACATTATTTACCTTCCCAACAGAGAACTACATTATTTACCTTCCCAACAGAAAACTACATTATCTACCTTCCCAACAGAAAACTACATTATTTACCTTCCCAACAGAAAACTACATTATTTACCTTCCCAACAGAAAACTACATTATTTACCTTCCCAACAGAGAACTACATTATTTACCTTCCCAACAGAGAACTACATTATTTACCTTCCCAACAGAAAACTACATTATTTACCTTCCCAACAGAAAACTACATTATTTACCTTCCCAACAGAAAACTACATTATTTACCTTCCCAACAGAAAACTACATTATTTACCTTCCCAACAGAAAACTACATTATTTACCTTCCCAACAGAAAACTACATTATTTACCTTCCCAACAGAAAACTACATTATTTACCTTCCCAACAGAAAACTACATTATTTACCTTCCCAACAGAAAACTACATTATTTACCTTCCCAACAGAGAACTACATTATTTACCTTCCCAACAGAGAACTACATTATTTACCTTCCCAACAGAAAACTACATTATTTACCTTCCCAACAGAGAACTACATTATTTACCTTCCCAACAGAGAACTACATTATTTACCTTCCCAACAGAAAACTACATTATTTACCTTCCCAACAGAAAACTACATTATTTACCTTCCCAACAGAAAACTACATTATTTACCTTCCCAACAGAAAACTACATTATTTACCTTCCCAACAGAAAACTACATTATTTACCTTCCCAACAGAAAACTACATTATTTACCTTCCCAACAGAAAACTACATTATTTACCTTCCCAACAGAAAACTACATTATTTACCTTCCCAACAGAAAACTACATTATTTACCTTCCCAACAGAAAACTACATTATTTACCTTCCCAACAGAAAACTACATTATTTACCTTCCCAACAGAAAACTACATTATTTACCTTCCCAACAGAAAACTACATTATTTACCTTCCCAACAGAAAACTACATTATTTACCTTCCCAACAGAGAACTACATTATTTACCTTCCCAACAGAAAACTACATTATTTACCTTCCCAACAGAAAACTACATTATTTACCTTCCCAACAGAAAACTACATTATTTACCTTCCCAACAGAGAACTACATTATTTACCTTCCCAACAGAGAACTACATTATTTACCTTCCCAACAGAAAACTACATTATTTACCTTCCCAACAGAGAACTACATTATTTACCTTCCCAACAGAAAACTACATTATTTACCTTCCCAACAGAAAACTACATTATTTACCTTCCCAACAGAAAACTACATTATTTACCTTCCCAACAGAAAACTACATTATTTACCTTCCCAACAGAAAACTACATTATTTACCTTCCCAACAGAAAACTACATTATTTACCTTCCCAACAGAGAACTACATTATTTACCTTCCCAACAGAGAACTACATTATTTACCTTCCCAACAGAAAACTACATTATTTACCTTCCCAACAGAGAACTACATTATTTACCTTCCCAACAGAAAACTACATTATTTACCTTCCCAACAGAAAACTACATTATTTACCTTCCCAACAGAGAACTACATTATTTACCTTCCCAACAGAAAACTACATTATTTACCTTCCCAACAGAAAACTACATTATTTACCTTCCCAACAGAAAACTACATTATTTACCTTCCCAACAGAAAACTACATTATTTACCTTCCCAACAGAAAACTACATTATTTACCTTCCCAACAGAAAACTACATTATTTACCTTCCCAACAGAAAACTACATTATTTACCTTCCCAACAGAAAACTACATTATTTACCTTCCCAACAGAGAACTACATTATTTACCTTCCCAACAGAGAACTACATTATTTACCTTCCCAACAGAAAACTACATTATTTACCTTCCCAACAGAAAACTACATTATTTACCTTCCCAACAGAAAACTACATTATTTACCTTCCCAACAGAAAACTACATTATTTACCTTCCCAACAGAAAACTACATTATTTACCTTCCCAACAGAAAACTACATTATTTACCTTCCCAACAGAAAACTACATTATTTACCTTCCCAACAGAAAACTACATTATTTACCTTCCCAACAGAAAACTACATTATTTACCTTCCCAACAGAAAACTACATTATTTACCTTCCCAACAGAAAACTACATTATTTACCTTCCCAACAGAAAACTACATTATTTACCTTCCCAACAGAAAACTACATTATTTACCTTCCCAACAGAAAACTACATTATTTACCTTCCCAACAGAAAACTACATTATTTACCTTCCCAACAGAAAACTACATTATTTACCTTCCCAACAGAAAACTACATTATTTACCTTCCCAACAGAAAACTACATTATTTACCTTCCCAACAGAAAACTACATTATTTACCTTCCCAACAGAAAACTACATTATTTACCTTCCCAACAGAAAACTACATTATTTACCTTCCCAACAGAAAACTACATTATTTACCTTCCCAACAGAAAACTACATTATTTACCTTCCCAACAGAAAACTACATTATTTACCTTCCCAACAGAAAACTACATTATTTACCTTCCCAACAGAAAACTACATTATTTACCTTCCCAACAGAAAACTACATTATTTACCTTCCCAACAGAAAACTACATTATTTACCTTCCCAACAGAAAACTACATTATTTACCTTCCCAACAGAAAACTACATTATTTACCTTCCCAACAGAAAACTACATTATTTACCTTCCCAACAGAAAACTACATTATTTACCTTCCCAACAGAAAACTACATTATTTACCTTCCCAACAGAGAACTACATTATTTACCTTCCCAACAGAAAACTACATTATTTACCTTCCCAACAGAAAACTACATTATTTACCTTCCCAACAGAAAACTACATTATTTACCTTCCCAACAGAAAACTACATTATTTACCTTCCCAACAGAAAACTACATTATTTACCTTCCCAACAGAAAACTACATTATTTACCTTCCCAACAGAAAACTACATTATTTACCTTCCCAACAGAGAACTACATTATTTACCTTCCCAACAGAAAACTACATTATTTACCTTCCCAAGAGAGAACTACATTATTTACCTTCCCAACAGAGAACTACATTATTTACCTTCCCAACAGAAAACTACATTATTTACCTTCCCAACAGAAAACTACATTATTTACCTTCCCAAGAGAGAACTAGATAAATTACGTCTGATGGAAGTGAAGGTTGGTGAAAATATCGCGAGACTCGTGCGGATGTAACAACTTCTCCAAAATAAATGCAGAAATTTAACTCGTAAACACATTATATCAAAACAAGAAATGCTAAATCAGTGGGTTAAAAAGTAATTATACCTATTAGCATATAAACACCAGTCAGATATTCACATGAAGAAGCTTTTTTTTTTCCAAAACCGGAAATACTTTGGTGGCAGAAAATACGTTGATGTGGGCCGCATTCCGTTTAGTTGTGTCATTCAGTTTTCAGAGTTATAACCGATCGATACCACATCTATATAAATAATCCTTACTTTTCATGCCAAAAAAAGACACTACAGTTCAAATTTAGTAGAAAATTAAAAGTATATTCATTGGGAGCCATACATCTAGGTTTATTTTCTCTTTAGAAAGGTTGCTCTGAGCCAATTGGAACCAGATGTTTTTTCACGCTTTCCGCCTAGTTGGTGAGACATTCACGTGTTTCAGGAAAGTACAGCACAATGGGCCTCAAAGAATAGGCCTTATGTATAAATACTGGCTTAAAGCTTCTCATGCGACGTGTTATTATTTTAAATAAACTTTTCTATTTTAATGTAATCTCGTTTCCATCATGCTGTTGTTTAGGAATCCCTTGTCCTGATGGTTATGTGGTGAATGTCGTATTGACCGAGGGTTTTGTGGCCGTGAACGCAGCACATGCCTTCACGTCGCTGGAGTGATTCCTGCTGCTCTAACTGGAGTTTAACGCTCCCTTTGCACAAAAACAATCTTCTCAGTCTGCAGGTAAGGCGATAAAACGCAGGAAATGCTCAAAGTAAGACCATGCCATGACAACAAGTCTGAAGCATCGTAAACATGCGAAGCTCGCGCCTCCACATGTTCATTATAGTGAATAAACAAATCATTTAGCCACGGTGAGCTCCTGAAACGTCTTTCTGCTCAGCAGAAAGAACATTACGTGTCGGTTTACGTGTCTAGCTACAGCTGAGGAGGAAAGATGTCTGCAGATGTTTCAGCCCTTCTAATAAGGAGTCTCATAATCTGCTGCTTTAACTGAGAAGAGCTGCCATGTCTTTGGCCTGTCCACAGGAACGACTTGTCATCTGGGTGTTTACATTCCTCTTTTTCTTTTCATTCTTTAGTTTTCCCTGTTTGTCATGTTTATATGCATCTGCTGTTATCTTCAGCACTTTGCTTGTTTATAAAGTTCTTCAGGGAAAGAAATGGTGTTGTTTGATCACTTTTTCTCTGTTGACAGGTGAGATCCATGCCAAGACATGTCCAGCTCCTCTGGTGAACCCGGTTCCAAGGTTTCGGACCCCCAGCACTCCCAGAAGCTCCTCAGAGTTCTGCGGACGTTCTGGCAAGCGCAGAGTTTCCACGATGCCCTGCTGGTGGTTGATGGAGAGCAGCTTCCGGTCCAGAAGAACATCCTGGCAGCTGCCAGCCCGTACATCAGGTCAGGAACCCAGGGACCGCTTCCACATGGTCCCTGTCTTTATGACTAGGACACTGCCGGTCCGAGACCCCATCAGGGAGGCTTTGACGTGTCCTTGTGTTGATATTTCCCTGACAGGACCAAGCTGACCTACAACCCTCCAAAAGAAGATGGGTCCACATACAGGATTGAGCTGCAGGGGGTCTCCATGGCCATCATGAAACAGATCCTGGACTACATCTTCAGCGGTGAAGTGCGTGTGAAAGCGTCGTTTTGGTGTCTCAGCAGGTTTTTGGTCTTTACTCTTGTCTTCTGGGTTGTCAGATTGTTCTGAGTGAAGAGACCATCCAGGACATGGTTCAGGCTGCGGATCTGCTGCTCATGACAGACCTGAAGAATCTGTGCTGCCAGTTCTTGGAGAGCTGCATCACGGCGGAGAACTGCATCGGCATCAGGCTCTTCTCTTTACACTACTGTCTTCACCACGTCCACTACGTCGCCACAGAGTTCCTGCAGACGCATTTCTGTGACGTGGCGCTCACCGAGGAGTTCCGGGAGCTTCCCCCGGACCGGCTCTGTGAGCTGCTGGCCATGGAGAAGCTTAATGTGGGCAATGAGAAGCAGGTCCTGGAGGCTGTGGTGCGATGGTTCGCCCATGACCCTGACGACCGCAGGGTGGGTAACGCTCGCTGGGCGGGGAACCTTGTTTTCTTTTTCTTTTCGAAGCTGATAATAGGATATAATTTCTAATCCACTATGACGTCAGATTTATCTTTATGAGAAGAAACCTCCGGAACATCCGCTTCCTGGTTTGACAGACGAGCTGAAGCATGGTCTGGGACCAGAGTGCCACGGTGAGAGCGTGATGTACAGCGTCAGCCTCGCCACCATCATCACTGTGTTGTTATGATCTGAGCTGCTGGGACGGGGCTCTGAGATGCCACCCAGCCCGGTGGGTCGAGCCTGTCTCAGGTCCACCTGAAGATCTTTCATCTGTCTGAGTTTTCAGTCTTTATCTCCTCCTTACCTGCATAATAAAGCCGGAGAGGAGGTGTTCTCTCCTCTGATTGGCTGATACCAAGCTCTCCGACATGTCAATCAATGTCCGTCTGGTCCTGGAGATGTGGAGCTGAGCTGGGGGCCAACCCGTATGTAGACGCTGAACAGCTGGGGGCCAACCCGTATGTAGACGCTGAACAGCTGGGGGCCAACCCGTATGTAGACGCTGAACAGCTGGGGGCCAACCCGTATGTAGACGCTGAACAGCTGGGGGCCAACCCGTATGTAGACGCTGAACAGCTGGGGGCCAACCCGTATGTAGACGCTGAACAGCTGGGGGCCAACCCGTATGTAGACGCTGAACAGCTGGGGGCCAACCCGTATGTAGACGCTGAACAGCTGGGGGCCAACCCGTATGTAGACGCGGAACAGCTGGGGGCCAACCCGTATGTAGACGCTGAACAGCTGGGGGCCAACCCGTATGTAGACGCGGAACAGCTGGGGGCCCAACATGGTTATGCTCTTTGGGAACAACAGGAAGTGATGTCACCACACATGTAAATCCTCAAAGTAAATGTAATTTTCTGGTAAATGCAGACCAGCATCATTTGAAGTTGTGTTTCAGACCTATAAGTAATCTGATTACTCTTTTATAAAAACTGGTGCTTTACATCTGGAAATGGATGAAATGAAATCTAATCGGGCTTGTTGGGACCCGGTCCGTCCAGGAGGTCAGCGGTGATCTCCGGTCCTACGAGAGACATGGCGGGCGTGACGGTTCTACATGAACTAACTCTGACCGTCCACTCGGTGGAGAACACCTCCTGCTTTGTGAAACTGCAATGAAACACAGAGACGAAGCCTCGGAGCTAAAAGGACGGATCATTAATGCCAGAAATGTTTGTTGTGTAACTGCAGGTGCGCATGAAGGAGGTGATGTCGGCTGTGTGGCTGCAGGGACTGGACGTCAGCTACCTGAGAGAGCAGGTAGGGTGCATGCCGGGGAAACGGAGACCAGTTACTCTGACAGGGATGGAACTTGGTTTCCCACCAGGAAGTGGTGACTCAGTCATCAGGAGTCTGGACAGATCCCGTCCACCTCGGCAGCTGACATGCTGTTTCCTCCGTCAGGCTGTTGGGGAGCCGCTGATGAGGGAGGTGATCCGCGAGTACTGTTCTGATGTTCTGACGGGCGGGCCGCTGCAAGGCGAGGCGCTGCTCGCCGCTTTCAAGCCCAGAGGTTACTCTGAGTGTATCGTCGTCGCAGGAGGAGAGGATCGAAAGTAAGTCTGCGTTTGGAAGCAGATGCAGAACTTTTCTGACGCTTTATTCTGCACCATAAACTTTACAGCAGGTATCATCGTCGTCGTCTTCATGATGTCCCACGTCAACACGCGGGGATCGGATCTGACTCCTGCCAGGAATATCCTGCAGGGAGACTGAATGGTGTGTTCAGGAGCTCAGGCTGCCAGCTGCGCCTCTCCACATGGCAGCTGAGGCTTTAATGTCTCAGCTGCATTACAGGTACGCCTGGACAGGTACGCCTGGACAGGTACGCCTGGACAGGTTCGCCTGGACTGGTTCGCCTGGACTGGTTCGCCTGGACTGGTTCACCTGGACAGGTACGCCTGGACTGGTTCACCTGGACAGGTACGCCTGGGCAGGTATGCCTGGACAGGTTCACCTGGACTGGTTCGCCTGGACTGGTTCGCCTGGACTGGTTCACCTGGACAGGTACGCCTGGACTGGTTCACCTGGACAGGTACGCCTGGGCAGGTACGCCTGGGCAGGTATGCCTGGACAGGTTCGCCTGGACTGGTTCACCTGGACAGGTACGCCTGGACAGGTTCGCCTGGACAGGTACGCCTGGACTGGTTTTTTCTGGACAGGTTCGCCTGGACAGGTACGCCTGGACTGGTTTTTTCTGGACAGGTACGCCTGGACAGGTACGCCTGGACTGGTTCGCCTGGACAGGTACGCCTGGGCAGGTACGCCTGGACAGGTACGCCTGGACAGGTACGCCTGGACAGGTTCGCCTGGACTGGTTTTTTCTGGACAGGTACGCCTGGACAGGTTCGCCTGGACAGGTACGCCTGGACAGGTTCGCCTGGACAGGTACGCCTGGACAGGTACGCCTGGACAGGTTTTTTCTGGACAGGTACGCCTGGACAGGTACGCCTGGACAGGTACGCCTGGACAGGTTTTTTCTGGACAGGTACGCCTGGACAGGTACGCCTGGACTGGTTTTTTCTGGACAGGTACGCCTGGACAGGTACGCCTGGACAGGTACGCCTGGACTGGTTTTTTCTGGACAGGTACGCCTGGACAGGTACGCCTGGACAGGTACGCCTGGACTGGTTTTTTCTGGACAGGTACGCCTGGACAGGTACGCCTGGACTGGTTTTTTCTGGACAGGTACGCCTGGGCAGGTACGCCTGGGCAGGTACGCCTGGACAGGTACGCCTGGACAGGTTCGCCTGGACTGGTTTTTTCTGGACAGGTTCGCCTGGACAGGTTCGTCTGGACAGGTACGTCTGGACAGGTACGTCTGGACAGGTACGTCTGGACAGGTTCGTCTGGACAGGTACGTCTGGACAGGTTCGTCTGGACAGGTTCGTCTGGACAGGTACGCCTGGACAGGTACGTCTGGACAGGTTCGTCTGGACAGGTTCGTCTGGACAGGTACGCCTGGACAGGTACGCCTGGACAGGTTCGCCTGGACAGGTACGCCTGGACAGGTACGTCTGGACAGGTACGCCTGGACAGGTACGTCTGGACAGGTTCGTCTGGACAGGTACGTCTGGACAGGTACGCCTGGACAGGTACGCCTGGACAGGTTCGCCTGGACAGGTACGCCTGGACAGGTACGCCTGGACAGGTACGCCTGGACAGGTACGTCTGGACAGGTACGCCTGGACAGGTACGCCTGGACAGGTACGCCTGGACAGGTACGTCTGGACAGGTAAACCATGACAGGTCGCCAGTCAGTCGCAGGGCCACACAGAGACACAACCATTCACTCTGTTACGCCCAGTCTCGGGTTCCTGAACGCAGCATGAAAAAACCGTCCTTCAGACGGACTCACGGGGACGCTTAAACAAAATATCTTGTATTTATTTACAACATGAAGAGATTTGAACAAAAAATGACTGATTTAAAATCAAATCAGTGATAAGATGATTAAAGTAACCTCAAAGTGAGCAAACGGCGAAATAACAAACAAAGCAAATCCTTTGGTCCATGTTGAGCATAGCTAGTCCAAAAAGTCAGGAGACAACAAAACCCTGCAGGGTCCTTGTGACTGGAGTTAGACACCTGTGGTGTAAAGGAGGACTGGCTCCTCGACCAGGCGCGTCGCTCTTCCTCCTTCATGCAGCAGAACAGCCGAGCCGACCGTCTCCTCAAGCAGCCAAATCCCAGGAAGGCTACGGCGCATCTGTCGGCGCTGGAACACACCTATTAACAAAATACTACAATGAAAAACAAACACACACAACACAATGACCGCAGTCGTAACACACACATGAAAGTGGACAGTTAATAACAATAATGATAATGATGATAATAATAATAATAATAATAATAACAATAATGATGCATTTCATTTATAAGACTTTTCATTACAATACAAATCTCAAAGTGCTACAATGGGTTAAAAACTACTAAACACTGTCTAACGTGTGTGTTTGGTCAGCCGGAGTACCCGGAGAGAAGCACTGTGCAGCGCTTGGCTTATTCTTATTTCTGATTTTTTATTTCTTATTTTTTATTTATCTTATTCTTGTTGGGCCTGAGCGCCTGAGGCAGTGTGATGGTCGATAGAAATGCAAGCGTTTACTGTTCTTATTCATCGGACATTGAATTGCATTTTGGGGGCCCGAACATGCTAGAAAACTCACCACATTCTGCGTAAAGTCGCAAAGTTTTGGCGAACTCGTCCTACGGCTTTATCCGAAGTATGTCGGGATGCTCAGCAGGCATGTGGGATTAAAAGCTGTGCTGAGCAGAATCCAGGGCGTGGAGGAGGGGCATTATGTGTCGCTATGATCAACAAAACTGATACAACTCCCACATAAAACAACTGCCGCAAATCTACTGGATCTGATGCCCCATCCTGAAGAGATCTGTAAGTCAATAAAAAGATTATCAATAAGCCACGCCGCCTGGCGGCCAGAAGGTTTTTATGTTTCTACTTTTACTCAGACAGCTATTTTCACCATCAAGGTCGAATTGTGTCAAACAGCAGAAAACATGTTGGTGAACAGATCGGTGAAAAGCGCTGCTCTACGCTGAACGGCGTGACCGTTCGCCATGGCGAACTTTGATGTGGCGCGGTCACATCATCCTTGACTATAAATCCCTCACCATAAAACTTACAAGGATTAATCAGGACCTGGTCTTGAACATGTTGGGTCTTTTTTCATGTTGGGTCATCGATCTCCTGAACAATACATCTCAAACACTTGAAACTTTTTCACATCATGTCAAACCGTTTCAGGTTGTGACATTAAAAAAAACTTGCTACGCTAAATGTAACCATGGCGAATGACGCCATGAAACAGGAAGTACCTAGACGTTAGCCTTAAAACTTTTATAGCCACCAAACTTAGCATGGTGGATTACAGTCATGCTTTTAAATGAATCCGTACATGTTTAAAAAGTCCCAATATGAATGGATAGCACACCCTGAAATGTTTCAATCGATTAGCTCCGCCCACTCAATTGACTGACATGCATAAAATTTGGCACACAACTGCTCCATGTCAAGACCTACAAAAACTCCTCTTGAACATTTTGGCTAATTTAAACAGGAAGGCATCCATTTTGAAAAAGGGGCCAATTTTGGTGTAATTTTGGCCATATTCTTTGCCACATATTATAACAACTTGTCGGAGGGGTTTTGTACTACTGACAGTAAAATAGGTCAGGATGCTCAGGAGGTATGTGTGATTAAAAGTTGTGCTAAATGTTTACAGAATCCAAGGCAGGGAGGGCCTCAAAGTTTTATGTCTCTCCATCAGAGAATAACTCAAGATATTCGTACACACGATACCAGTTCCATCCTGAACATGTGTGCATGACGATAACTGGAATACCAATTCGAACGAAGTCCGAAAGCTAACTTTACTCCTTTCCAAATTGTTTGGTAGAGTTTTTATCAAATTGCCATTTCTCACAGGAGCACATGCTTTTTTTTTATATGAGCTGCTGTGAATCCACATATTCAGGGCTTCATTTGTGTAGCCAAGAAATCATATCTGAAGTTTAGCATGTCATTCATTAACCTAACCGCTGAGTCTGATGAAGGGTCGCGGGGAAGCTGGAGCCTATCCCAGCTGTCTTAGGGCGAAAGGCTGGGTACACCCTGGACAGCTGGCCAGTCCATCGCAGGGCAGTTTAGCATGTTGAACGTCCTATTCTGGCCCCATGTTGGTGAATGCGGCCCTGGCTTTGGCAACATTGCTGGTGTAGTTGGGGAAAAATGTAAATTGGTTTTCGTTGGACATCAGCAGGCCTCTTTCTCAGGCTCTCCTCAGGATCCCGTCATAGTACATCTTAGCAACAAACTGTCCTTTTCTGCGGTGTACAGGTGGTCCAGCGTTTAGTGGGCAATGTGAGTGGTTCACCTTTAAGTCCCGGTCCATCTGCAATACCTCTCTGAGCACTTTACCGACGGCGTTACGGGAGCTTGAGTCAGTTTGCCATACCCATCAGAATAACATACTTCTGCTCAATGCACATGCAGACTACAGAATGTGGCAGAAATACGCACATATAACAGCAAATCAACACTATAGTTTGTTTTGTTGTTTTAACAGAAAACTGCTAAAAAAATGACTGTTTTCTGTCATTTTTGGTGAAAGGTTAGAATTAGGGAAATGGCTTGGGTTAGGCTTCGTTGGTATGCTGTTTTGACAAAGATCCCTAAATTGACTGAATAAATAAATATGAACGTATGTATGCTCTTCAGAAGAGGGATGCCAAACTGACAGAACACCGGCTGTTCGGCAGCTAGTTGGATGCTGAACTGTCTCCTCCCCCGTCCCTGTCGGCACATCAGTCTGTAAGAGCTGCCATTTGGTTTTGCAGGCCAGTGGCCGGCAGCGACGCCACCTTGTCAGACCGTGTTGACTCTCTGCCTTGGATGTCTTCTTTCACATGGTCAACTTCTGCACTAATTGCGTTTTCAGACATCTTTCCTTGTAGTTCTGTTTTAAGGGCAATAATTCCGTTGCCAATAAGCTTTTGAGCTCATCTCTCATAGTTTTTGGAAATCTCCCCCCTCAGGGAAGTTAAGATGTTGACTTGGAGCTGTGTGGGAGAAGGCGGTCCAGATCACTTGTTGTAAGATGCCTCATGGTTCTTGTGGGCAATGGAACTGTGGTGCGTTAGCTTTGCCACCTTATCGGTATTTCTGAAGCGTTTCCGGCATTCAGTTCAGAGCTGACAGAAAAGCTGTTCATAACAATATATTACACCCAGCGAAATTGCATGTTGTTCTTGGAGTAGAAAGAAGCATTTTAATGGAAAATTCCACAGGAGCCTCAGGAAGCATGAGCTACTCCATTCCTCGCTCATCCTCTTTGTTCCTGTTCTATGTCCTCTATATTCCAGTTGGACATTTTCTTTGTTCCTCTTCTAAGTCTTTCAAAGCTGTGTTTCCATGTGGAATGATGTGAAAACCATAAGCCTGATGGGTGTTTCAGAACCAAGAGCCCCTCCGCCGTGACGCGCTGCATGTGCCCGCTGTACGACACCAACCGGCAGGCCTGGATCGAGCTGCAGCCCATGAGCGTTGCCCGTCTGGGCCACGGGGTCGTTGCCGCTGGTCAGTGCTGCAGGAACATACCAGTCAGGTAGAACAGTGCAGTGGGGAGGACTAACGGATCTGTGTTTGTGCAGAGGGGTTTCTGTTCGTCATTGGTGGAACAGACAAACATAAAGCGGTCCTGGGCACCGGAGAGAAATACGACCCTGAATCCAACTCCTGGTGCCCCATACCCCCCATGCTGCAGGTACTCGCACACACCTGTTTCCGGTCTGAGTGTTGAACTTGATGGCCAGCAGGGGGCAGCAGAGCTGCAGCTACAAGTCAGCCTGCTTTCCCCTGCTCCACTTCCTGTTCACACTGATGTCATGTTGTTCATCTGTGTTTGTTTTAATAAGCGCTTTGCATTCTGCTTTAGTTTCTGGCAATGATTCTGCTTTTAAACGAGTCTTTGTGGGGAAATGAATGTTCCTTTCCTTTAAAAATTATTTTGTCTGAGCTCAGTCCTCTTCAGGGGTCGAGCCCACCTGCTCCAGTTTTTGAGGCCATGTTTGCAGTTTAACCTTGATCTCTCTACTGTCAGGCTCGGATGAACTTTGGCGTGGTGGAGCTGGACGGTCTGATCTATGTTCTTGGCGGAGAGAACGAAGAGATGGAGCTGATCACCGTGGAGGTGTTTGACCCACATTTCAGTACCTGGAAGATGCAGAGCAGCATGGCGATGGTGCGCAAGGTAAGCACCACACAGGGAGGTAGAGGGTACGGACATCATTTCCCTTCCTCAGCAGGAATCTCAGGACCCTGCTGGACCCTCAGAGAGTCCAGCAGCTGTAGGGGTCACCATGAGAACCGGAGCAGGTTCTTCAGCAGACTGATGAGGACCAACATGTGGTGCATCTGAATACAGTCAAACTAGTGACGTGGACACAGATGGTAGGAGGACCTCTCATCCTCCATCACGCACAGACATGACCATCAGAGATGATGGAAATACGTTGCAGTGATTGGATCTGAGAGATCCTCAACGTCCAGGGGAAGGTCCAGGTCAGGAATGTTCGCTGATGGCCTCGCACGGCCCTTCATGTAGAAACTACCAAATGTCCTTTAGGGCTCCAGCAGCATTTCCAACTTTTCCAGTTTATCCAGATCTGCTGCTGAAATGTACAGTTATCACAATGTCAATGCTCCATCAGCAGCTGTCTTTAGAGGAGGATGAAGGGGTGGATGCAGTATTGTTTTTACACCCTGATATATTCCAGCTGTGATTCCAGTTTTTCTGTATGTGTGGGTCCTTCAGGTGGGCTGCTTCGCCTCCATGAATAAGAAGATCTACGCCATCGGTGGAGGCTGCTACGGGAAACTGTTTGATTCAGTGGAAAGCTTTGACCCTAAAACCCAGCAGTGGACAGGTCTCTGTCCTTTGAAGGAGAGAAGGTAACCAGTCATGGCAATTTTCTGCTGGATTTGTATGACTTGTTCAACAGGAAGTGAAACGTTGGTGTCGGATTTGTTTTTCCTTCAGTTCGAGAATCAATTCAAATCAGATACTTTATTCATCCCCGAGGGGAAATTCAAGGTTCAAGCCATCTCGTCCAAGGTTTAACATACAGACATGTAACATCAATGACAAAAAGAACTCCAAAATTGCTCTTCATGCAGAAGAGCAAATGTGAATGCCCTTTTATGCTGAATAATTGATACACAATTGCATAACCATTTGGAGAAGCAGCACAACTATCCAACTTGACTTATTATGGCAATGCATTGGGATTCCAACCCATAAACATCTGAACAAGAACCCAGTTATTTAACCACTACACCTGCACAGGAATCAGCCAAGGAGCTTAAGATTTAAATGGGTGAAGTAGCACACAAAAGAAAAGAAGTTCAACCATCTGATATGATTTATGAAAATCCAGCTCCTGGATTTAAACTCACAACCTTTTGAATGAAAGGCAATTCATTTTACCACTATGCCACTACAGTTCTTCTTCACACCCTGGCAGGAGCAACTGCAAAAAGATGTGAAAGGTTGAAATGCCGTCAAGAAGCCAAAGATTATTTTAAATAGTTTGTAAATACAACTAAAATTCTGAAGTCAGAAGTTAAACTACATCAATCATTGCAGAAAACCATTTAGATCAGATCAGTCCGCAGCACCCCGTTGCGTAACTGACTTACCATTACAGTGCACAATGTTCAAGACTGGATTTGAACCATTGCCTTGTATACCAATGCGTACCTGTGCACCGATGCAGAAAATGGACCAATCGCTGAGCTGCATTTTCTGTTTTGTCCAATCACAGGAACAGATTTTAAGAATTTGCAAAAACTTGAAAAGTTTAAATGTTCCAAATACCAAAAAGTCTTTGCACATATATCCTGAATGGGCTGAAAAGTTTGATACTTGAATGGTTAAAGTGAGACTAAAGGTATAGGAGGAGGAGCTTTTCAAACATTTTGCAGGAAAGACCACTTTGTTCCATTTGAAGCATTTTAACCACAGAAACATAATATTTACCTGTTATTTCCCCAAAGCTTTTTTTTAAAAAAAAAAAACTTGAATGAACACTTTGTGTTACTTCTATAACTTTTCAAGACATACTTCACACATACATTGACTTGTTTGTGCAGACAGTCCTCACTTTAACTGCACAGTATTCAGTGAAAGCTAAGCACTTTGATGGAACAGTATGTAGCACTCTATGTACAACATCTGGCATATCAACATGATGCACAATGTTCAAATTTAGATTTGAACCAGTCCCATATATACCAATGTGTACCTGTGTACCGGTGCAGAAAATGGACCAATCGCTGAGCTGCATTTTCTGTTTTGTCCAATTACAGGAACAGATTTTAAGAATTTGCAAAAACTTGAAAAGTTTATATGTTCCAAATACCAAAAAGTCTTTGCACATATATCCTGAATGGGCTGAAAAGTTTGATACTTGAATGGTTAAAGTGAGACTAAAGGTATAGGAGGAGGAGCTTTTCAAACATTTTGCAGGAAAGACCACTTTGTTCCATTTGAAGCATTTTAACCACAGAAACATAATATTTACCTGTTATTTCCCCAAAGCTTTTTTTTTTTTTTTTTTTAAAAACTTGAATGAACACTTTGTGTTACTTCTATAACTTTTCAAGACATACTTCACACATACATTGACTTGTTTGTGCAGACAGTCCTCACTTTAACTGCACAGTATTCAGTGAAAGCTAAGCACTTTGATGGAACAGTATGTAGCACTCTATGTACAACATCTGGCATATCAACATGATGCACAATGTTCAAATTTAGATTTGAACCAGTCCCATATATACCAATGTGTACCTGTGTACCGGTGCAGAAAATGGACCAATCGCTGAACAGCATTTTCTGTTTTGTCCAATAACAGGAACAGATTTGAAAAATTGACAAAAACTTGAATAACTTGGAAAAGATTTTAAATGTTCCAAAGACCAAAAGTTGTAGCACATGTCTCCTTAATTGGCTGAAGAGTTTGACGCTTGAATGGTTGAAGTGACTCTAAAGGTGTGGGAGGAGTAGCATTTCAAACATTTTGCAGGAAAGATAACTTTGTGTTATTTGAAGCATTTTAGCAATTTAAAATTGAACTGTCACTTTTGCACATTTTATATTTTACTTAATTTAAATACTTTGTATTAAGTGTTCATTTTTTTCAAGAGCGACATTGCACAGACGTTATTTCACATGTGAGACTGCTCATACTTTAACGACAGTTTGCAATTGAAGCAGAAGCTTTTTGATGGACGAGTACATTAGACTTTGTGTGCAACAACTCACATACCATCATGGCGCACTTTGTATAATATGGGACTTGAACCGTTGCCTTGTATACCATGGGCATTCACTTTAATTACAGAACCAAACTGAAGCTTAGCCAGTTTTACCGGCGCCGCCTTATAAGAACAGTGATACATTAGGATCATAGGAGGTTGAGGGGAAAAAAAGTCTTGTAACTCCGGACCGCGCCACTAGATGTCCGGGGAAACAGGGAGAAGGTTTCTGGAAGATCTGTTGAGTTACGCTGAGAAACTTTACACGCCAGAAATCGAATGAAGTTTGATGTGATTCCGTTTCCTTCAGACTGTAGTTTTACATGGAAGGCTGTGTCAGATCTGTCCTTTCAGATCCGGTTCTTCCTGAGCCCCCATTGCAGACATGTTTCATGCTTATCTCCTCATGAACATGTCACAGTAGCACATGCATGATCATCCACCCTGTACAGCATGGCAGAAAAGTAGTCATCCACCAACTGTCTATGTTCTCCTGCCTAAAAGAAATGAGAGGTGTGTAAGTTTCATCAGGGGTACGCCTCACCTGTCAGAGTCAGAATGAGAAAAATAAATCCAGAAAATCCCGTTGTCTGAATTGTTAGAATCAGCAAATTATGGTGGAAAATAAGTATTTAGTCAAGTTCACCACAATACTTTGTTATATAACCTTTGGCAGTAACAGAGGTCGAACATGTTCTCTAAGTCTTCGCCAGGTTTTTACACACTGTTGCTGGTATTTTGGCCCCTCCCTCCAGGAAGATCTCCGGAGCAGTGATGTTTTGGGGCTGTCGCTTGACAACATGGACTTTAAGCTCCCTCCAAAGATTTTCTATGGGGTTGAGATCTGGAGACTGGGTCGGCCGCTCCAGAACCTTGAAAGGCTTCCTACGAAGCCACTCCTTCGTTGCCGGGGCGATGTGTTGGCCATCACTGTCATGCTGAAAGACCAACCACATTTTATCCTCAATGCCTTCAATGGAAAATCAGAAATCAAACCTCACCATACATGGTCCCCTTCATTTTTTCCTTTACACTGATCAGTTGTCCTGGAAAACAGAAAAACGTCCCCAAACCATGATGTTTCCGCCCCCATGCTTCACAGCAGGTATGCTGTTCTTTGGATGCAGCTCAGCCTTTTTTCTCCTCTTAAGACAAAAAATTGAGTTTTTTTTCCAAAAAGTTCTATTTAAGTTTCATCTGACCATGACTCCCATTCTCCCATCTCTCTTTTGCATCATCCAAATGGTCTCTAGCAAACTTCAGACAGGTCTGAACATGTACTGACTTAAGCAGAAGGACACGTCTGGCTCTGCAGGATTTGAGTCCCTGACAGCGTCGCATGTTCTCTGCAGGTCCTTCACCAGATCCCCCGTGTGGTTCTGCGATTTTTGATCACCGTTCTTGTGTGTGTGGAGCCCCATATGGAAGGGAGACTACCAGTGCTCATGCATGCTATCAATTTTCTAATAGTTGCTCCCAAAGTTGACTTCTTCACACCAAGCAGCTTACCTGTTGCAGATTCATTCTTCCCACCCTGGTGCAGGTCTACCAGTTTGTTTCTGCTGTCCTTTGGCAGCTCTTTGGTCTTGGCCACAGTGGAGTTTGGAGTCTGACTGTTTAAGGTGTGGACAGGTGTCTTGTACTAATAACCAGTTCAAAAAGGTGCTAAAAATACAGGTAACGAGTTGAAGACAAAGGAGCCTCTGAAGAAGTTACAGGTCTGTTTGCTTGTTTGTAGGTGACCAAATACTTATTTTACCAATTAAAAATCATACAAATTAATTTCCTTGATTCTTTCCCCCCATTCTGTCTCTTATAGTTGAAGTTTAGCTATGATAATACATATATGATATATGATTATACAATATGATAATTACAGGCATTGCTCATTGTTTTAACCCTACAAAACTTAAGGTTGGGGGATTTTCACTACTTTTACTTTGACTAGTATCACGTGTTGCGTTAGTGTTCTACGTTTAAATCGGGGAACTTGCACAATTGGTGGCTGGTGAACCTCTCTGCCCCAATGTATGATCATCTACCCTGTACGATACAACACGTATGATCATCTACCCTGTACGATACCACACGTATGATCATCTACCCTGTACGATACCACACGTATGATCATCAACCCTGTACGATACCACACGTATGATCATCTACCCTGTACGATACCACACGTATGATCATCTACCCTGTACGATACCACACGTATGATCATCTACCCTGTACGATACCACACGTATGATCATCTACCCTGTACGATACCACACGTATGATCATCTACCCTGTACGATACCACACGTATGATCATCTACCCTGTACGATACCACACGTATGATCATCTACCCTGTACGATACCACACGTATGATCATCTACCCTGTACGATACCACACGTATGATCATCTACCCTGTACGATACCACACGTATGATCATCTACCACACGTATGATCATCTACCCTGTACGCTACCACACGTATGATCATCTACCCTGTACGATACCACACGTATGATCATCTACCCTGTACGATACCACACGTATGATCATCTACCCTGTACGATACCACACGTATGATCATCTACCCTGTACGATACCACACGTATGATCATCTACCCTGTACGATACCACACGTATGATCATCTACCCTGTACGATACCACACGTATGATCATCTACCCTGTACGATACCACACGTATGATCATCTACCCTGTACAATACCACACGTATGATCATCTACCCTGTACGATACCACACGTATGATCATCTACCCTGTACGATACCACACGTATGATCATCTACCCTGTACGATACCACACGTATGATCATCTACCCTGTATGATACCACACGTATGATCATCTACCCTGTACGATACCACACGTATGATCATCTACCCTGTACGATACCACACGTATGATCATCTACCCTGTACGATACCACACGTATGATCATCTACCCTGTACAATACCACACGTATGATCATCTACCCTGTACGATACCACACGTATGATCATCTACCCTGTACGATACCACACGTATGATCATCTACCCTGTACGATACCACACGTATGATCATCTACCCTGTACGATACCACACGTATGATCATCTACCCTGTACGATACAACACGTATGATCATCTACCCTGTACGATACCACACGTATGATCATCTACTCTGTACGATACCACACGTATGATCATCTACCCTGTATGATACCACACGTATGATCATCTACCCTGTACGATACCACACGTATGATCATCTACCCTGTACGATACCACACGTATGATCATCTACCCTGTACGATACCACACGTATGATCATCTACCCTGTACGATACAACACGTATGATCATCTACCCTGTACGATACCACACGTATGATCATCTACCCTGTACGATACCACACGTATGATCATCTACCCTGTACGATACCACACGTATGATCATCTACCCTGTACGATACCACACGTATGATCATCTACCCTGTACGATACCACACGTATGATCATCTACCCTGTACGATACAACACGTATGATCATCTACCACACGTATGATCATCTACCCTGTACGATACCACACGTATGATAAACACAACGTGTATATTACCACACTTTCAGGCCTGCAGGTTTCATGTTTCCTGGTTTAGGTTTCAGATCTCAGATGTTTAGATTTTAGGTCTGCAGGTTTAAGGGGTTCAGGTAAAGGGGTTACTGGGTTCAGGTCTGCAGATTTCAGGTCTGAAGGTTTGAGGTCTGCTGGTTTTAGCTTTGCAGGTTTTCTTGCTTCCTGTTTCCAGAAAATCCTCAGAATTCTTGTTTCTCTTGAAAACAAACTAAAAATCTTTTTTCCCAGAACCAGTCTTGGTTGTTGTCTAGTGAAACCTCTTCCACCAGGAAGCTGGACCACAGAAACCTTCCTGTGGTTTCTTTCCTGTTGAACATCTTTGTGTCTCCTGTGAAAGGTGACGTTCTGCCCTCTGATCAGTGTCTCTGTGGGGTGCCAGGTTCGGCTCGGTGGCGTGCGGCGTTGGCCAGGAGCTCTATGTGTTCGGAGGAGTCAGAAGCCAGGAGAATGAAAACCCGGAACAGCGACAGATGTTGACCTGCAAGTCTGAGTTCTACCACGACGAGATGAGGAGGTCTGGTCACCACTTTCTTCCTGTCCAAGTCCTTAGTTACCAGACGCCTCTTAGTTACCAGATGTCCTTAGTTACCAAACATACCTTAGCTACCAGATCTACCATAGCCACCACACATCCCATGGCAACCAGACGTCACTTAGCTGCCAGGTGTTCCGTAGCAACCAGGCGTCCCTCACCTACCAGACCTGCAGCAGTTACCTGACGTCCCATTCAACCAGATGTCCTGTAACTACCGGATGTCCCGTAGCAGGACGCGTTTACCAATTGGAGGACTTGATCTGTGGTTTAAATGTCTGAGAACAGGTGTTCAGTTCTTGTTCTGAGTTTCCCTCTTGTGCATCGGACTTTTCCAGGACCGAAACCGTTTGTCTGTTTACACATTCAGTCAGCAGGAGTGTTTGATTGAAATCAGATTTTCTCTGCAGTGTGAAGAATGTCAGCTGAAAATTCCTGGTAAAGTTTTCCGCAGGATTTTCCAGTAACATGTTGGTGTGCTCACGCACAGGTGGATCTTCCTGGATGACCAGAACCTGTGCATCCAGACCAGCTCCTCCTTTGTCTATGGTGCTGTGCCCATCGGAGCCAGCATCTATGTGGTGGGGGACCTGGACACGGGTAGGTGCAGCTTCGGAGTCCTGGCATTCCCGGATGCCAAGAATCTGACTGTTTGGTGTTTGTGCAGGAACGAGCTTCGACTACATCCGGGAGTTTCGGCGCAGCACTGGGACGTGGCACCGGACCAAACCCATGCTGCCCAGCGACCTCTCCAAGTCTGGCTGTGCTGCCCTGCGCATCGCAAACTGTCGGCTGTTTCGTCTGCAGCTGAGCCAGGGAATGTTTCGAATCCGGGTGTGACAGTGGGTTTGTTTGTGGCACGATGACAGCCATCACTCTCCACACCGGTATTCCTGTCGTAGGCTGGGTTTAGGGAACCGTCTCTAGAATATTCCCACGTCCCCCTCATGTCCAACTTCTGTCTCTTCACAGATTTGATTTGTAAACTTGTAACTTTTTATTCTGTTTCTTGGGGAACTTGAACTTGGGGACACTAAAACTTTATGGAATGACTTGCACACTTGGAGACACTAAAGGGAAATTTGGTGATTTTCTGGTCCAGTTTGCCATGTGGGATCAGTTAGGTGATACTCTCCCCGTTATCGCTGAGTTACTGTGTCTGCTTTATTAAAACTCACAGCTCACCCTTCTTTTTAAAGAAGAAACACTTCAGTCTGGAAGTTTGGATGAGCTCCAGCAGGGATCAGAAGCTGGGAATATTTTCAGTCTTAAGGTTAATTTATGTAGGATGTAGAAGAAAGACATTTCGTCCATCTCCAGCGTCGTCTACAATCATATTTGGTCAGTTTTCAGGCAGATCTGTCACTCGACACACCAAATGCCACAATACCATCAGGGACCACAGAGGGCAGGATAGTTGATGTGACCAGCGAAAGATACAAATCAGAGAAGAAGAAGAGGAGGACAGCGGTAGAGATGTCGGGAGCCTCTGAAGACCATGTGACTGTCAGGTGTTTTGCCACAGAGCAGCGTCTGAACATGACGACAAAACGTGGAAGTAAACTCTGACCTCAGCACTGCCCCCTGGTGGATGAACTTAACCATGGCGACGTAAAAGACACGTGAAGAAGAAGGACGGCAACATATGACAACATTTACGTACCTAAGGAAGCGGATTCAGGTGAACTGGACCCTGTTAATGATACAGCATCTGATCATGTCACAAGTCAGATATCGTCTAGTAATCATTGCTTTTATTGGATTTTTAACACATTTACATAGAAGCAAACAAGGAGCAGCTGACAGACTGGCAGAGTTAGAAAAGACAGGGTGGAGGACAGATACAGGCCTGCCCATGTAGCCTGCAGGACCTGCTGTGGCTGGAAAACTGTAGCTCTAATCCTGGAAATGGTTAGATGCACCACCATGTCCATCATCCAACGCATGGTGGGCTGCAGTCTGCGTCCCCCATGCAGGAGGTGTGGCGGTGGGACACCCACCCATAGGCAGCAGGCAGGAGCAGAATATATGCTGACGGGGACTGGATCATATGTACACATCCGGATACGTCTGTAGGGGAGACAGAGTCTATGAAGCACCTCACATTTTAATCCTCAGACGGCGTTTAGGACAGTGTCTGAGCGGCTGATGGTCCAGGAGTCCATCCGGATGCTTCCGAGTCCAGAGAAGTGGACGCCGCCTCTGGATGTCTGGACCAGGTTTGTTCTAGTTGTCGTCATGTGGTTCTGTCCCTGCAGAAGCTTAAAAAGCAGAAATGTTCTGAAATGATCCAGAACTGCATCTGGTGTTTATATTTGAACTGTTTCACTTTATCGAATCATGTGTTTAGCATGTTATTCAGACGGGGCACACTCGTGTCCTGAGCACTGTCTCGCTCCAGCGTCTCGGCATTTACAGTAAATTACTGCAGGACATTTCCAAACAGCAAGCAAGCACCTCCAACACGCGTGTGCAGACACGGAAAATCCCTTCACTCTGCGTTTCAGGAAGTTTGGTAAGTTGGTTTTACCAGTGACGTGCAACAGGATAAAATCAGCAGAGTGGTGAAAACGGGTCTGGCTGGTTTCTTCATGCAGGCGACGCAGAACGTTTCCTTTCAGCAGGAATGATGGTAAAAACCTGCTGTTTGACAAAAACAGATAGTCACGTATTGATCGGATTTCCCAAAGCGTCTTAAAAATGTCTCAAATATGGCTTGCTGGTTAGCACTGTCACAGCCAGAAGGTCTCTGGTTCGATCCCCGGCTGGGGGGATGGGGGCTCGACTGGTGGTCTTTCTGTGTGGAGTTAGCGTGTTCTCCCCGTGTATGCACGGGTTCTCTCCGGTCACTCCGGCTTCCTCCCACCGTCCAAAGGCATGATGTTAGGTTAACTGGTTACTCTACATTGCCCATAGGCGTGAGCGGTTGTTCGTCTGTTAGTGTTAGCCCTACGATGGACTGGCGAGCTGTGTACCCCGCCTCTCCCCCAGAGGCTGCTGGGATAGGCTCCAGCTCGCCGCCACACTTACTTGGATTAAGTGGGTTCAGAAAATGAATGAATGAAAGTTAAGGCCTTTAAAAGTCTTAAAAACACCCAGAGTTTCACCAGAGGTCTTAAATCTAGTTAGATCTTCTTTGCTGTGTTCCACTGTGGAACCAGGGTTCTATGTATGTGTAAAACTCTGCCAGTCTGTTTGTTTGTTTGTTTGTTTGTTGCAGCTTGTTTGTAAAAACAGTGTAATGTTGATAACGGCACCTCGCTGTTGTTTACATCAGAAACTTAACAGTCAGAAACCATAAAGAGTTTTCTGGGATGATCTGAATGTTTGTGGGAATGCATGATGTTGGTCTACAACTTAATTCATGAGGGTCTGAAATGCATCACGTGTATCTCATGCATCTGACATAAGCTGCTCTTCCACCTTTAATAAAATCACTGTAAAAACTAATAAACCCTGGATCAGACTGGTAGAGGTTCAGCACTGTACACAGCGGATTCATCGGCAGGAATCCCCAGAAAACATCTGAAAACGAGTAAAAAGGTGAAGGAAACACCATTTCAAATTCCCACAGCGAGTTCTCACCAAACCTCCCGACATACAGAGATTCCTCTACAATTTTCTGAGCTTTCTGTCTTATCAGCGTTGCAGAATTTTAGCTCTAAATAATTGATGTTCAGAAGATTCCAGATCCTAGTATGTTCTCCAGGAAAGAGTTCTTTTGTGGACCAGTTCCTGGCATCTGGAGCCAGGTTCTGGACCAGTTCCTCGAAGCTACGTTCTACATTCTTGCTGGGGTGACTTCCTGTGTTTCAGGGTTTGTCATTCTAGTCAGAGGCAGATGCAGCTTCCATGTTTACTCCAACTCAGCTGATTCAAACTGATGAGTCATCGTCCACAACCTGATTGGCTGCTTAACCCATTTCATCTGATTCAGGTGTGATGAAGCAGGAAACCCTGAAAACCTGGAGAGGGTTGTTGGGGAAAATTGTTATGAGTTTGGTTTGAATTAAGTATTAGACATATATGCATTGATTTGCTGTGATCCTGCTGTGTTTTGTGTCTATGCACAAAGCTTTCTTTAAGTTATATGATCCTTGTCTGGAATGTGCAGACAAAGTCTGAGACAGGAAGAGTTTCCTGCAGGGCATCGGTTTTTGTCAACTGCTTGGTTGACCAGTTGTCTAAAGGTTAGAGGTTAAAGGTAATAAAGTAATATAGTGAGTGATTGATGCTTAGTGAGTTCAGTTTAGTCTTAAATAAGAGATAATGATTGTTTCATATGGTGTGCTCAGCAACTAGGAGGAGTTAAGCATGGTTTATAATCGGGTGTTACTTCAGCATCTGGAGAGAGAGTTCTCTCTCCAAGCTCCAGCGTGTGCTTGTATTAGTTTATAATAAAATGTTCATTGTAAGAAGACAGTTGACTCATAAATGTATTACAACTTCTCAAGACCAGAGTATTTTCCACCACAGTTTTTGGGGGCTCGTCCGGGATCCTGCGTCAGTCCGCCCAGGTTGGGGATAGACGGGTTGGCCACCTGAATCCACAGATTCATCCTAAGAACCTCAATTAGAGTATTTCAGAGGACAGGACGTCTTTCTCCCACCCGTGGTCAACTACGCCAGGACTCCTTCTGAACCAGTGTGAAAAGACAATGGTGAGAAGTGTTATTCTAAATTTACATTAATTTTCAGACTCAAACTGGAGTCAAACATTACTAGAAATTTATCACAAATTAATAATCAATATTTTAATTAATAATCACAATATTTTTCTGTTTTGTGGTCAATTGTCTTCATTATTCTCATTGTGACAGGGATTCTCCTCCTCACCTCCTCATCGAAAGAATAACTCAAGGGATAAGAGAATAACTTAAGACGAGATCAGGTTGACGTCATAAATAAAATCCTGTGAGTTTAAGTTAAGTTTAGGTTAAAGTTTAAGTTAAAAATCGTGAGTAACAAGACCAAGTCGTAAGTGCTGTGAGCTAGACGTAGCAAGACCAGACCAGTAAATCTTGTGAGTTACAAGACCGAGACCAGTAAATTAGTCTGTAAGTCCTGTGAGCTCGAGAAGCAAGACCAGGCCAACCTTGAGTTAGAAGACTGAGAGGAAAGCCATCTTGAGTGAGGAGGAACAGAGAAGAAACTGTGTGGGCTGGTTTCTGGAGACATTGAGAATTTTGCCTGATAATTCTACAAAGGTGTGGGATTGACCCTCTGTGTACATCCGCTGCAAACAGAACTAGTTCCTTTGCAGTAGGAGGTTGATGTACAGCACCATTAAGAAGTTGAAATCTCTGTCTCCATGTGAGGGGAAACTGGGGTGGTTGTGTAAAATTTCCTGTGTTAAACTTGATTGGACTGATTGTGTGGAGAATTAAAACCACGTCTTGTGAAGCCACACCGGACTCTCGCAGGAGAGCCTAGAAGCTTGTGTGGGGGTAGACAAACGTGGGGGCACGACCCATTCACATGCATTCATCCAACTGTTGAAGTGAATTGTTTGTGTAAAATCTAATTTACTGCAGTAAGAAAAAAAAAAAGAAAAAAGAAAAAAAAAAACAAACAACAAAAAATGTATGAGAGAAGGAAGTGAGGAAAAGAGTGTGTTCATTAAAGGCCTTCTGCTCACTGAAGGAGATGATGTCATAGCATGTTAGGCAGAAACAAACATATAAATCCTGTGTAAAATAGCTGCTTGTGCTTTTCTTCCTAAAGCTTTTATAAGAGCATAAAAGCCACTCCCTGTATGAATGTGGAAACCTTTTCCTAAGGAAAAGCAGTTCTTTATTATCACCTGAGAACATTTTAAAGAGCAACAACATAATAAGAATGAAAAATCAGAAATGTGAGAGATGTGATTTATAGTATTAGGAACTTATTCTGTTAAATTACTGTACATTGTGTAGGCAATAAGCTTAGGTTTCTGTCTGTTCCCTTTCAGACATTCATAAGGTGATTTTTATTCCTTTACTACTGCTATTATAAATTTATGCCTAGCATGTCTAAATAAATTTAGATAAACTGGAAATAAATAATGCAGCTAAAGGATGCTGAAACTAAGCATAATGTTAGGAAAAAGAGAAAATTCTTGACCTTAAAATAGGAATGGTGAACCAACGTGCTAGAGTAAATTTCCCTTGCAATAAGTTCACTTTAGCTAAATGTGAGCTAACGACAAGAAGAGAAGTTCTCAGAACAAGTGTATCTTCTTAGCAAGATCATGTTCAGCTTTCCCAGGAGAGAACTGAGTTATGAATCCACTGATAATATAGTCTCTCACACACACAATTACAATGTAATGTTCAAGTTACATGATGTTCACAGCACAGAACATGGTCCACATAATATGTTTGCCTCAGGATTCAGAAGAAAACTATTATAATTATGAGGCTATGATCTTTATTTTCCCCTTACTGGAGAAGAAAATACACCACATGACCAAATGGTTCAGTCTCAAAAGCTCGTCTGCTGTATGGTGTTGGACACATTGCAGCTTTCCCTTCTAAACCCTTGTCAGCATGCAGCTTGGTCCACAGGGACCTCAAATGTCTATCCTGCCTGAGGGGATTCAGAGGAGGGGCTGGGGGAGAGTGAGTTCTTGATCCGGGTCACCGTAGAGTTCTGGGTGTCACGCGTGGTCAGTCAGGAGACTGGAGCAGAAACGGTCCCTACAACCTAAAGCATCATTCCACCTCCCTTCTGTGTCAGCTCTGAGTCCTGGAGCAGAACCTGATATGCAGATGTGGCTGCATGGACCCGGCCGCTGCTGATGGGGCCCGGAGATCCCAGAACCAGAGGGTCTGGCAGAGCCCTGTTGGTTGTGACTGTGAACAGTGTGGATATGGCTCCTATGGTGGACATGTGAGCTGGATTTTCACCTTTGACCTCTGGAGGTGATGGATCCTCCTTGTCCTCAGACTGTGTTTCAGTTGTGGAATTTTCTGGAAGTAAAAGACTAACAATGTGGCCGGCAGGCAGCACAAATCCCACCCCAACTACAGAATCAGATGATGTTTTCTGGAATGAGCTGCACCCTGATTCTGTCAGAAAGACTGTTCGGTTCACTCAGTTCTCTGTGGAAAACCTGGATCTCCTTCCTTGAACTTTTGCCTACTTTCTGATCCTTTACATGTTACTCTTAATTAATTACACATATGAATCTGATTTATCTACCAGGAAGCTTTGATGAACATGTGTCGGGCACTTCCTGGCATGAATTTCTGATTGTATGCTGATTGGAGGAGAGCATGGTGGCTGTGGCGCGTCTGACTCCTGAGCAGATCGAGTGATACGAGCTGAATGATTATCCACAAGACCAGGCCAAGGAATGAGGCCCTACAACCAAACATTTACTCACTGTTTCTGCTTAGCTTTATACCACATTTATGAGCATGCATAAAATTTTGCACTCCTGCAGACTTCTGCAAGTGAACAATGACACAGACATCTCTGCTCTGCTGCAGGGAAGCTGAACAGTTTATACAGACAAGTCAACTTCTGGCACGCTGTGCCTTATAAAAAAAAAAAAAAAAAAGTGATGAATACTAAGTTTTTAATGTTTGAGACAGAATAGATGTCAAAAGAGAAAAAATAAGCCGCTATATGACATTAAATAAGAAGGTAGTTTTGTAATTTCCCGACTTCAGTGAATGCAACACAAGTACAACAATCTCCGTGTTTTATTTGCTGACAGCTGGTGTTTTATCCCTAATCTGAATTCATTATTTTGAATTAAAGCAGATATGCTCAGTGGTTAAAATACACATCAGATGATTTTTGTTTAAAGAGTAGAACCAACTCTTGCGATGGCTGCCAGTAAACAGACCAGTCTCTTAGTTAACACGCTTAATAAGTAAACAAACAAGTCATTTAAGCCCTGTATGTCCTCAAAATTAACATGAATATGAGGCAGATTACTTGAACAGTATTGATACTTCCAAAGTTAAGCTAACTATGCTAAACCGTTAGCCTTGGCCTTTTCTGTTACACACGTTTGCATTAAAATCATTAAGGAAGAAATGCTGCTGTGAGTGTGCACGTACATGCGTGTGTCGTGTTGTTGTGGATGTGGACAGCTTTACCATCAGTATTAGAAGTTTGTTTCTAAATGCTGCTTTAGTTCAAATGTAGATAGAAAACAAACAGCTTTATTATGACCTGAAGGTCTCTGGCTGTTCAGTACCTGAAGTCCAGCTGTTAAAGATGGGTTTACATCTTGTTGCTTTATGCTTATGCTTATGTTCACAATATATTTGGAATAGAAAGCCAGTCTTATTATGATCTCAGTTTTGTGTGTGTTGCTCCTGAATGGGTCTGTTGGAGTCTAAGAGAGACAAATCAGAGTAAACCATGAGATTAACTAGACTACATTACTGATTAAATCAACAGTTCTGAATGAGCTTTATTTAATATATGCAGAGATTCTTCAGTGTGGTTCTGCTTCTGTCATTTAGCAGACATGACATAAACAACACGAGCAGTAAATCAGAAAGGAAATTCCAGCATGGATAAGTGTTGGTCAGACTGCTGGGAGTCCAGTTTGACACATGTTCTGCTATGCAGTACTAGAGGATTTTTTCTGGTTGTTGGTTAAGATGAGACGACCTGATAGGAACTTTGCAATAAGTAATTAAATGAATTTGGTTACTTTGAATGATTACCTACCAGATAAATGAGTGGCCCTAACTGTTGCTTTGTATTGTTCATGTTTTACTCCATGACTGTTTAGCTGAAACTGACTATCCTCTGCACCCCCCAGGCCTGGCCCCTGACCGACCTCTAGTTGACCCTGACTTGATTTTCCTTTTGATGCTGTTTGCTCTGACTGTGACGCGGTGGAGGCTGCAGCTCTCCCGTCTCAGTTCTCGTTACTTGAGCTTACTCTTTAGCTGAAAACAAGTCCATGTTTTGGCGCTCTCTTATGAATGACTTTCTGGATGCCATTTTCCTGAATGTTTTCCTCCCACAGGTTGCAGACGGGGAAATTTCCTTCTGGCTCTCTTTTCAGGTCTTCCTTGGACCAAAAGTACTTTTTCTGGTTCTGATGTACATGCGCATGCGTAACATGGAAACATGGGCTTTTTTGTGATTCTTTTTGCAGGACCCTCACCCAAGTGGGCATGGTTCCTTCCAAGACTGCCTGTTCAGACACAGCTCTGTGTGAAAGTAATGTTTTAACATATTGTCCTAACCTCATAAGAACCCTTTTCAGGCATTTGCACACAGGTGAAAGCTGCCCTTCATGAATCAGCATCTACGCAGCTCTATTCACTTCAGCCTGGAGATTTTGTCCTGATAAGAAGCTTTAAACATCAGCGCTGGAACCAACATCGATGGTTTAGGCCATTTCAGGTTTTCCTGACGACCCAGACAGCGGTAAAGGTTGCAGAATGAGCTGCTTGGCACTACAGATTGCTTGAACCTCCTGAAGCTCTTCAGTCTGAAATTACAGAAGAATAACGCACCACCCAACAAAGGGCAGAATAATCCCTGTGGTTGCGTGGGTAAGTGAGATAGTCTACTCTCACACCTGAAGACCAGCCTTCGCTCTCAAGCAAGATCAGTGTGAAGCTGAAGTGAATGGCTCCTCACTATTGTAATTTCTGAAAGATTCTTTTAAAACCCGACAGGCATGAGGCTCCTGATGTTTTGAGAATGTTGTCTTCTGTATGTACTTTTGCGTTCTGATAACAATTTCTCTTCTTATTGTTGGTCCTGTAGGACCAAGAGGAGGGAGAGTGTTGGGGAAAATTGTTATGAGTTTGGTTTGAATTAAGTATTAGACATATATGCATTGATTTGCTGTGATCCTGCTGTGTTTTGTGTCTATGCACAAAGCTTTCTTTAAGTTATATGATCCTTGTCTGGAATGTGCAGACAAAGTCTGAGACAGGAAGAGTTTCCTGCAGGGCATCGGTTTTTGTCAACTGCTTGGTTGACCAGTTGTCTAAAGGTTAGAGGTTAAAGGTAATAAAGTAATATAGTGAGTGATTGATGCTTAGTGAGTTCAGTTTAGTCTTAAATAAGAGATAATGATTGTTTCATATGGTGTGCTCAGCAACTAGGAGGAGTTAAGCATGGTTTATAATCGGGTGTTACTTCAGCATCTGGAGAGAGAGTTCTCTCTCCAAGCTCCAGCGTGTGCTTGTATTAGTTTATAATAAAATGTTCATTGTAAGAAGACAGTTGACTCTTAAATGTATTACAACTTCTCAAGACCAGAGTATTTTCCACCACAGGGTCTTGGCTGCAGCCTGGAGAATGAGGCGGGGCTGGATATTGGGCGGCCCCCTCAACATTTTGATTGGATTAACCCATAACCATTTCACATCCAACCCCGCCCAGTATCCAGCCCTGCCCCATTCTCCAGGCTGCAGCCGGGGCTTTCTAAAAACCTGTATGTATAATCACAATTTGCTTAAGAACCACATGTAGAGCCATGGAAAGTCTTCATCATCATCATCATCATCATCATGAAAGGAGTTCTGAAATCTTGACTGTGAATTCTTCTCTGTGTTGCCCAAACAGAGCTTTCTCAGAATGATCCTGCTCCAGACAGCTGGAGTGTCTCTAAGGGGATCTGGAAAGTCCTTCCTGTGCGGGAGAACAGGTTTAGCTGGTCAGGATCCGTCCGGATGGGCGATTAAGGGAACCAGTAATCCTGCCTAATGATAACTGAGATAAAGTGAGCCCTGTAAGTAGCCAGCTGCCCGGGGTGCTGTGACTGGTTCAGAGCTGGGTCAGCAAAAACCGCCGGAAAGTCACAGGGAACCAACAGGGTTGTCATGGCAACCCGTTAAGGTTTGGTCTACGCCTCGCAAAGAGCTTTCAGGTGGCAAGTAGAGACAATGTAACAATACTTCACTAACTTGTCTACTCCAACTAGTCCACACTAGATAGTCCATATTAACCACTGACTAATTAGTCTAAATTTCCAATTCCACACTTAATAATCCACACTAACTAGATTACCATAACTAGTCCGCACTAACTAGTCTAAAGTAAGTAGGCCACATTACCACACAAAATAACTAGTCTACACTTAACTAGTCCTTGATAATTAGTCCACACTAACTAGTTCTTGATATTTACTCTACACTAACTAGTCCTTGATAATTAGTCCACACTGACTAGTCCTTGATAATTAGTCCACACTGACTAGTCCACATTTAAAGTCCGCTCTAACTAGACGAAACAAACTGGTTTACACTGAGTCCACACTACCGGTCCACACTAACTAGTCTACACTACCCATCCCACTAAATATTCCACACTAACAAGCCCATATTAACCATTTTGAATTGACTAGTCTTCAGTAACTAGTCAATACTACCTAGCACATCAAATTATCCACACTTAGTCCACACTAACTGGGTTCAATGGATTACTCTACATTAGCTAGTCTATACTAACCAGTCCAGTCCTCATTAACTAGTCTACAGTAACTAGTCCACATTAACTAGTTCACACCACCTAAATTATTCTAGACTACAATTACTTTTTTCACATGCACCAGTTCACATCAACCAAGACGGACATGGTGGATGAACCTGGCAGATGTGGGCACCGTGGTGGGTGGGGGTGGGCACCGTGGTGGGGGTGGGCATCATGGTGGGGGTGGGCACCGTGGTGGGTGGGGGCACCGTGGTGGGTGGGCATCATGGTGGGGGTGGGCACCGTGGTGGGTGGGGGTGGGCATCATGTTGGGGGTGGGCACCGTGGTGGGGGTGGGCATCGTGGTGAGGGTGGGCATCATGTTGGGGGTGGGCACCGTGGTGGGTGAGGGTGGGCATCGTGGTGGGGGTGGGCACCGTGGTGGGTGAGGGTGGGCATCGTGGTGAGGGTGGGCATCATGTTGGGGGTGGGCACCGTGGTGGGTGAGGGTGGGCATCGTGGTGGGTGAGGGTGGGCATCGTGGTGGGGGTGGGCATCATGTTGGGGGTGGGCACCGTGGTGGGGGTGGGCACCGTGGTGGGGGTGGGCATCGTGGTGGGGGTGGGCACCGTGGTGGGGGTGGGCATCATGTTGGGGGTGGGCACCTGACATGGTGGCTGGTGGCGCTATAAGGTTTTTTCCAGGAGGTGGTGAGTTTGCTGTTTGTCCAGAGGAAGTCCAGATTCAGCTCAGGTCACATGATACCTGCAGGCTATGTTTACCTCAAGCTGGTTAGTTTACCTATAGCAGGTTAATTTACCAGCAGGTAAACTAAGCTGCTCATCAGGTTTTATACACCAGAGAAATATAAATAAAAGCACCCTGAAAATATCAACATAAAGCTGCATGATGCTGCCCCAAAACCTTTATAGTCTGATTACTAATTAACAACAACTGCAATCAAACGTTTTATCAGTAACTCATGAAGAAGTCAGTGGAAAAGTGGGAAGTTAAATTATTTTATTCAATCCCATTAAAAATCAAACACATTTTAAATTATTAATTCAAAACATGAACACCTAAATGAATGTCATGAACTTTTCAACATATTTACATGTATCTTATTCATCATCTGATCACTTTAAAAAAAAAAAAAGAATTTGAAAATAATTTTTAACACATAAAAAATATTTTATATTCAAATATAAACCATGCAGGAAAACTGAATTCATGATATAAAAGTATTAATTGGTTTTATAATATCCATAATGTGAATAAAAATAAAAGGCATAAAAAGTGTGTTTGTAGGAGATAAAAGTGTTTCTGCTTCGTTTGTCTTTCTCTGGAAATGATGGAATCTTCATCACTTCCAACGAAGGAGGAAGAGGAGGAGGAAGAGCTGGCGCGGTGCGTGCGCGGGGGGAGGGGAGCGCGGTGCGTGCGCGGGGGGAGGGGAGCGCTGAGCGTGCGCTCTCGGCAGACGCTCGAGCACAAAGACACACGGCTCATCCGCTCGCCTCCCCATTGACGTCAGTCCGACATCACATGAACGTGCAGGGACCAATCGGCGGCGCGCGGTTCCTCTTCACACCGCGACACGGGAACGAGCCAGGACGAGGAAACGGTGCCACTCTGCCCGGAATGGCCCACGAAGCCCACGCAGGACTGTAGAGCCGCGAGCCGTGGCCATCTGTTCGCGTTACGCTGACTCCCAGCCGCTCCACGGGGCGGATTACCGAGGCGGGCTCCGGGGCAGACGGGACGGATCAGGCCATGGCCCTCACGCGCTGAGTCGCTACTCGGCTGGGGGGGTGGGGGGGAGGAGGCGAGACGCGCACTGTGGACACTGACCGTGCGGGAAGGGAAATGATGGATTATTGGTCATAAAAGGACTCCATCTGGATCTCCTGCCGTGAGACTGATCTCTGGCGGCGCCGCGCGCGCGCGCACACACCGACCCGAGCCGCTCACTCACTCCCTGCTGCTCCTCCAGGAACATCCGCGGACAATAATCATGGACTTCAACAGTGGGGGCGGCGGCGGGGGGGGCGAGCTGCACAACAACCAGTTCTACCAGTGCGAGGAGAGCAAGCCTCTGCTGGGGGAGATGTCGGAGGGGAATCACAACAACAAGCTGGGCGCGGGGTCGTGCAAGAGGCCCCCGCACTACTGCAGTGGGATGCGCTACAAGCTGCTCCACGAGGGCGACATCCAGGTGTGCGTGGTCAAGCACCCGCGCACCTTCCTCAGCAAGATCCTCACCTCCAAGTTCCTGCGGCGGTGGGAGCCGCACCACCTCGCGCTGACGGACAGCAGCCTGACCTCCGCCACGGTGAGTCCCCCCCCCGCTTCGTGTCACCCCGCGCGCGTGCGGGCGCCAGCATTCCGCTGTTTGTCTTTCTTGTGTGGACGCGCACCGACAATGTGCACGCGCTGTTGTTCACGGCCCCGCCTCCAGGTGTGCCTCCAGGAGACTTTTAAGGATTTCTCAATTATTCAGGGGAATCAGAGCCGTCAGCTGGGGGTCTGCGGGGCCCCTTCACGCGCGGAGCGTGACGTCAACAGGTTTGGTTTCTCGGTTCAGGACCATGTTTTTGTTAAGGCCTTGGGTCTGTTATTGGTTAGCTGATCTTCCATGAAAAACTGGAGCTAGAACATTTTTTCCCTCCAGCTTTCATCAACACTTCTGATATTTTCAGTGGTTCATCAACACACCATGTTGGACGTATGTTGGACGAATGTTGGACGTACGTTGGACGTACGTTCAGCACTTCTGTTCAGCAGTTCTGAACGACGTCTGAACCGCTTAGTCCAATTAAGGGTTGTGGGGAAGCCTGAGCCTATTCCACTCCACATCACACTATGGCAACACACTGACAAGCTGATACCACCCGCCATTCTGAGCAGAGCTAGAGACAAGATCTAACATGAGACTGACTTTTATTGTCAGAAAAGGGTTCAGAGAAGAGACAAGATGTCGGTCTCAGATTGATTAGATCTCCAGCAAGCAGGACTGGTCTGTTTGTTTCTGAAAATGGCAATCTGGAGCCTAGATGAACCTGTAATCCAGAATGTGGCTACCTGATCCAGAACGTGGTTACAGGATCCAGAACGGGGTTCAGTGATCCAGAACGGGGTTCAGTGATCCAGAACGGGTTTCAGTGATCCAGAAGGTGGTTCAGTGATCCAGAATGTGGTTCAGTGATCCAGAACGGGGTTACAGGATCCAGAACGGGGTTCAGTGATCCAGAATGTGGTTCAGTGATCCAGAATGTGGTTCAGTGATCCAGAACGGGGTTACAGGATCCAGAACGGGGTTCAGTGATCCAGAATGTGGTTACAGGATCCAGAACGGGGTTCAGTGATCCAGAACGGGGTTCAGTGATCCAGAACGGGTTACAGGATCCAGAACGGGGTTCAGTGATCCAGAATGTGGTTACAGGATCCAGACGTGGTTCAGTGATCCAGAACGGGTTACAGGATCCAGAACGGGGTTCAGTGATCCAGAACGGGGTTCAGTGATCCAGAACGGGGTTCAGTGATCCAGAACGGGGTTCAGTGATCCAGAACGGGGTTCAGTGATCCAGAACGGGTTACAGGATCCAGAATGTGGTTACAGGATCCAGAAGGTGGTTCAGTGATCCAGAAGGTGGTTCAGTGATCCAGAAGGGGGTTCAGTGATCCAGAAGGTGGTTCAGTGATCCAGAACGTGGTTACAGGATCCAGAACGTGGTTACAGGATCCAGAACGGGGTTCAGTGATCCAGAACGGGGTTCAGTGATCCAGAAGGGGGTTCAGTGATCCAGAATGTGGTTACAGGATCCAGAACGGGGTTCAGTGATCCAGAAGGTGGTTCAGTGATCCAGAATGTGGTTACAGGATCCAGAATGTGGTTACAGGATCCAGAACGTGGTTACAGGATCCAGAACGGGGTTCAGTGATCCAGAATGTGGTTACAGGATCCAGAACGGGGTTCAGTGATCCAGAAGGTGGTTACAGGATCCAGAACGGGGTTCAGTGATCCAGAACGGGGTTACAGGATCCAGAACGGGGTTCAGTGATCCAGAACGTGGTTACAGGATCCAGAAGGTGGTTACAGGATCCAGAACGGGGTTCAGTGATCCAGAACGTGGTTACAGGATCCAGAAGGTGGTTACAGGATCCAGAACGGGGTTCAGTGATCCAGAACGTGGTTACAGGATCCAGAATGTGGTTACAGGATCCAGAACGTGGTTCAGTGATCCAGAACGTGGTTACAGGATCCAGAATGTGGTTACAGGATCCAGAACGTGGTTCAGTGATCCAGAACGTGGTTACAGGATCCAGAACGGGGTTCAGTGATCCAGAACGGGGTTACAGGATCCAGAACGGGGTTACAGGATCCAGAACGTGGTTACAGGATCCAGAACGTGGTTACAGGATCCAGAACGTGGTTCAGTGATCCAGAACGTGGTTACAGGATCCAGAACGGGGTTCAGTGATCCAGAACGTGGTTACAGGATCCAGAAGGTGGTTACAGGATCCAGAACGGGGTTCAGTGATCCAGAACGTGGTTACAGGATCCAGAAGGTGGTTACAGGATCCAGAACGGGGTTCAGTGATCCAGAACGTGGTTACAGGATCCAGAATGTGGTTACAGGATCCAGAACGTGGTTCAGTGATCCAGAACGTGGTTACAGGATCCAGAACGGGGTTCAGTGATCCAGAACGTGGTTACAGGATCCAGAACGGGGTTCAGTGATCCAGAAGGTGGTTACAGGATCCAGAACGGGGTTCAGTGACATGATGTCCCAGATGTGTTCAGCTGGATTCAGGTCTGGGGAACGGGCGGGCCGGTCCATAACATCAATGCCTTCATGTTGCAGGAACTGCTGACACACTCCAGACACATGAGGTCTAGCATTGTCTTGCATTAGGAGGAACCCAGGGCCAACCGCACCAGCATATGGTCCCACAAGGGGTCTGAGGATCTCATCTCGGTACCTAATGGCAGTCAGGCTACCTCTGGCGAGCACATGGAGGGCTGTGTGGCCCTCCAAAGAAATGCCCCCCCACACCATTACTGACCCACTGCCAAACCGGTCCTGCTGGAGGATGTTGCAGGCAGCAGAACGTTCTCCACGGCGTCTCCAGACTCTGTCACGTCTGTCCCATGTGCTCAGTGTGAACCTGCTTCCATCTGTGAAGAGCTCAGGGCGCCAGTGGAGAATTTACCAATCTTGGTGTTCTCTGGCAAACGCCAAACGTCCTGCACGGTGTTGGGCTGGAAGCACAACCCCCACCTGTGGACGTCGGGCCCTCATACCACCCTCATGGAGTCTGTTTCTGACTGTTGGAGCAGACACATGCACATTTGTGTCCTGCTGGAGCTCATTCTGCAGGGCTCTGGCAGTGCTCCTCCTGTTCCTCCTTGCACAAAGAAGGAGGTAGCGGTCCTGCTGCTGGGTTGTTGTCCTCCCACGGCCTCCTCCACGTCTCCTGATGTACTGGCCTGTCTCCTGGTAGCGCCTCCATGCTCTGGACACTACGCTGACAGACACAGCAAACCTTCTTGCCACAGCTGGCATTGATGTGCCATCCTGGATGAGCTGCACTACCTGAGCCACTTGTGTGGGTTGTAGACTCCGTCTCATGCTACCACTAGAGTGAAAGCACCGCCAGCATTCAGACCAAATCATCGGCCAGAAAGCATCGGAACTGAGAAGTGGTCTGTGGTCTCCACCTGCAGAACCACTCCTTTATTGGGTGTGTCTTGCCAGTTGCCTATAATTTCCACCTGTTGTTTGTTCCATTTGCACAACAGCATGTGGAACTGATTGTCAGTCAGTGTTGCTTCCTAAGTGGACAGTTCCATTTCACAGAAGTCTGGTTGACTTGGAGTTACAGTTTACTTGGAGTTGTTGTTTAAGTGTTCCCATGTATTTTTTTTAGCTGAGGGCTTCCTCATAGCTGCATTTGCGTAGCCGCAGAGGTTTGTGTCGCCAGAATGAACGTCAGGTCTGACGAGGTGCGTGCCAAGCCTCTGCGGACCTATGCAGAGCCTACGGCAGTCGTGCTGTTACCAACCTGACAGATGTAGCGTGAGAATTAACTTTGGCATTAATTGCTAATGTGGCAGGCCACTGTTTTAGTGTTAGCTGCTAATGTGGGGAAGTAGTTAGTTTCTAAATAGTTTCCAGGTGAAAGTAATCTAGTGGTGAATATAAACTTTTCAAAGTGGCATTAACTCAGCGAAAGAAGCTTATTGGATTAAAGTGACACAGGAAACCTTTTATCGATGTTTATATACTAAAATCTCAGCAAGGATTGGTAAGTCATACCACCGCTGTCACTAGAAAAGTAAACATACGAAAAAAAACACTTTTCTGAGTTTTACTACCAATAAGAGATAAATGACATTTTAATTAATCGACCATTTAATGATCCTGCTGTATTTATTCATTCTGTTGTTTAAGATTAGGTGTGCTTTACTGGACTTCTGAGGACGTCCAATCAGATGAATGGATGAGTTTGTTTATTCTTGGCTGTCAGCTGTACTTTATTGATTGTTGTCATAGCAACGAACTTTGTCCAGTCAACAGCAGCGTGGAGGCGGACAGGAAATGTCTTCTGTTGCTGAACGACTACAACAAAACCCTTTTCTGCAACTCTGGTTGAGAGGCAGCTGCTTCCTGAGGATCCAGCATGACTAGCGATGAACTTTTTTCACAACTGAAGCTTTTAAATGTGAGCAACTTAAAGTAAGCTGTCTGCAGACTGAACGACCAGAGCTGCTAAATGAACCTGTTTAGTAGAACCAACCTGTTTATCAGAACTAACCTTTTAGAGCTGACCTGTTTATCAGAACTAGGGTTGTATGATACTAACATTTTAAACTCGATAGCAATGCTAAGGATGGTGCTCGATACTCAATACCTTTTTCAATACTACACAGAGGGGAAAACACTTTATTTAATAAATCAGTCTTCTCTGTCTCAGGCTGAGATTGTGAAAGAAATAAAATTGTCAGACATGAATGAATGCGTTGTGTAAAGCTAGCACCATGGCTGCATTACTGTAACTACGATGCTAGTAGCATGGCTAACTATGGATGCTAGGCTTTACATTTGATTTTATTTATGAATTCAATGTTTGAGTCACAACTTTGAAATACATCATGGGAAAATACGAGTGTATTGTTTACTTAGACACCAGTGAAGCACGGAGAGAGGAGTGAAGTCAGAATGCGGCAGATAGTTAACTTTTGCTGGACATTGGAAACTGAAAGGACTTTCAAACTTTCTTACCTCCTGATTGTTTGCATATAGTTCCACTGATGATGCGGTTCTGTTGGGATTCACAAATCAGATGAAGCATCTCTTCAAAGTCAAAACAACATCTTACTTTTAAGTATTTCTAACGGCATTTTGAAAGTGCGTAAACGGCGGGTCCACCAGCTAGCTGCTGTAGGGGCACGAGCTTTCCGCTGTGGTGCTTGATCAAAACAATATGAAGTGGCCGTTCTAAAAGTGGCATTTAAGTATCAATACCAGAGTAAATTAATACATAGATACCACATTTTATTATCAATTAGTACGGAGTGACAACACTAAACTAACTAGTAAGAATATTCAAAACTTTTCCAGTAAATTCTGGTTTAGTGTGTGAAACGGGGCGTTTTCCCTCTGAATGGGTCTGAGATGTTCTCAGATAATCCAGAAAATCTTTAACCAATCTTACGTTCCCATTTGTTTTGTTTCTGCCCAGAAAATCTATTTACAGTTTTAGTTTTACATAATCTCTACCAGCTGTGCTTGGTTAATATCTGAGCATAGAAGCATAAAAACTGTATTTGGATAGAACATTTATTATAAGCTGCAGCTTATCAGGAAAACTGAACTGATTACAGTCAACAGAAACAAATCTCCTGGTAGGAGCCTTGACGTGGATTTAATGCTAACAAAGAATCAGAAACATCTGGAACATCTGTAAACAGGTGTGAAGTTGCAAGTAGATGAATATAGTTTGCAAACAGGCTGATTATTTACCTGTTAGTGTTTAAAGGGAGGTTCGATGTCAGTGGACAGGTCTGATGGATCCTGTTTGTGTCAACATGCTTCCATCTGACCACTGATCAGTTCTAACAACTTCACGGATGAACGATTAGAACTACGGCTGCTTCTTGAGGATCTGAGCACCCTAATCTCTGCATGCGATGCTAACGCGATCATGATGATGGTGCCGGCATTTGGTGGCTTTTCATTGAATGGCTGCATGTCAAGTGACTGCAGGTTGTACGGCTGGCATGCAATTGTCATGTGACGGCGAGTCGTCATGTGACTGTGATACATTACAACATCCTCTGCATGAGTGTGAAGCAGGTTTACTGAGAGAAGCTTTTGTGTCCAGCGCCTGAGTGGGCAGAGGAACAATGCTGACCAATGACCCCCCCCCCCCCCATGATCTACAGAAGCTAAGCATAATATTCCTTTCTCTCAGCTGAACTTGTGTCCAGTTTAAGTGGAAATCAGTCATCATGTGAAAGCTCTGCAGAAAGAGGAAGACCTATGACTCACAGCTGTAGTTAAACTCCATCACATCGGCGTACAAAGCAGCTGTAACTAATACTTCCTGCACCGCGTTTCTTTCAGAGAAAGGCCACAGATGATAGGAAGATGGTGGTGGTGGTGTTAGATGCAGGCGGATGTTTTGCAGCGAGCAATGTCTGATTAATGTGTATGATGAAGCTTTATTTGTCGGCTCACTTTTAACTTTTCCTTAACAACAATCAAACATGGCAGATAAATAGGTTGTAAGACAGTAAAATCAGGCAGAAGAGCAGCTGGTCCTTTCCTTTCAGGCTCATTTTCTGCTGTCAGGAAAGTGCTTGAGGTCATGCAAGCCTGTCTGAGGAAAACTTTCCTTTCACTGTCCTCCTCTAACAGTCTCTGGTTTTGTCTCAGTTCAGGCTCTGCGCACTTCGAAATGTTGCCTAGCAATTACATATGCCAAGTTTGATTAGTGATCACATTCTTTCACAAAAAACACAAATTTTTTCTTAAACGACAGAAAATGATATTTTTGTTCATTTTTATTTACCTGTGTGTCTAAATGAGAAACACAGACGAGCTCTCCTCGAGCTTAGAGCATAGCCATGCTCTCTTGTCTGGCTGAGAGCTCATCCTGTCAAACTGATGTTAACTTAAGTGGAAAATAATCCTGGTTAGACGCATGTAATTAAATTCATTTGTGGTTATTGGACACAATGCTGTCTCAGCTTGTCTGCTGGGACAAATATGTGTGTATATACATTTAAAAAAAGAAGTCTCACTGGTGTGGTACCTACACTGCTGTTCAGTCTTTTGAATCAGGCGCACAATGGATTCTGGGAAAAAAGAGGCCACGACGGATGCATCGCTTGTAGTGTTTGTTTCAAGCTAATCTGAAGCCAAACAAAGTGCAGATTTTGTTTTTGAATAAGCTTCATTGTAACAATACACAGATACGTAAAATGAATACAAAGTAAATAACCAATTCACATTCTACAGGCCATAACATGAGACCTTTGTAAATCTCTCCTCTTCTTGGATGTCTCAGCTAAGGAGAAAGATGGATAAATTAGTCTGGATATAGATTCCATTTTAATTAATAGCCTAATAGAGATACATCTCTTTGAAGCCAACTATTCAATTTAGTTTTTGACTTTTTCGATGGAGCGATAAATGTTGTCTTTAGCTCTGGAGTCTGGACACTTTGCGATCTTGATTCCTAAATATTTTACTACTTTTATATTACAGATTAATGTGTGAGGGCGTAACTTCTGAATACTCAGAAGTTAACATTTTTCTAAATTCAGGTTTAGACCTGAGGGTTGAGAAAACAGGACTATGACTTGTAAAACGATTGGGATTTGGTCTGTTTTTAAGGAATATGGTCTGCCAGCTGGCTTTTCACCAACTGCTGTCTGTTTCTATTTAGTCCATCAACATTAGAGTTTTTCAGGAGAATTGCAAGCCGTTCAACAATTGTGATAAAAAAGAGAGGTGAAAGACTGCACCCCTGTCTAGACACGTTCCTTCTGAGAGAGAAATACAACTGTTAACATCGGAATGTAACATGAGAAGGATTTCCAGAAATTTATCTCCAAATCCAAAGTGCTTGAATGTTTCATAAATAAAAGTATGCTCAACAGAGTCAAAGGCTTAACAAAAGTCCAGGAAAATTATAAATCCACGTTCTTCGATGAACTGTTTATAGTTGATAAGATCAAGAACTTGCCTGATATTGTTATTGATTGATCTCCCTCTTGATTTTTTAAACTATCTTTTAATCTGGCCGCAAAAACGGGTGTGAAGATATTGTTTAAATTATTTAGAAGTCTTTTGTCTTTACGTGGTTTAGGTATTAATTTAATTAATCCATGTTTAATTGTTATTATATGTTCTTCCTTATTAATACATTTTTAATGGCTTGGAAAAGTAATCCTTTCATTTCATCCCTGGAAATGTTTATAGAAGTTCGCGGTAATACCGTCTGGACCAGGAGAAGGATCTAATTTCATCCTTTTCATGGCACGATCCAATTCTTCCATTCTTAAATCATCCTCACATAAATCCTTGAATGTGTCATGAATTTTAGGAATCCGCCCTTCAATGGTTTTAAAAAATGTTTCAGCTTTGGATTCGCCTTAGTTTGATGTGTAGATATTACTATAGGATTTCCAGATTTCTTCTGATATTAGTTTAATATAAAAACATTCTTTATCAGTTATTATGGAGATGATTGTATTTTTAACCTGTCTTTGTGACTGATTTGTAGAAATAGGAGGAATTTTTTTCTCAGTTTTCGATCCAGTTAGCTTAGATCTTATGGATGCTCCCTGTGCTTTTTTTAAAGGGTTGCTATGATGGTATGTGGAGTTTTCTGAGCTTTCTACAGTGTTACAGTGTTGAATCCTCATCAGACATGTGAACGACACTGTTTTTTTATCACCTAAACGCATGTTTGAGTTTGAGTTTGAGTTCCAGCACTCTCTCTGTTCGGTTTCCATGACGACGAAAAACGCATCGTTTGAGAGTTTTTTTCTACGTGGAAATCCTTGTGACGTCCCGGGGGATAAGTTTCGGTGATTGGTTACCTTCTACTGGTTAACAAGGGCATGTACAAATACATCAGGCGGGTGGAAAACGTGGGATAAAGTTATTTCCAACGATGGCTGGTGAGTTTACCAAAGAGAGACATCCTGCTGCATTCGTTGCTGTGGGTTGCTGTTTTCCACTTCGTTTTCAGGCTCTGATTCAGGTTCCAACATGTAGGACTGTATGCTATGTGTTGACATTGTAGTTTGTTTTTTTATTGAGTTCATAACAGCCTAATCCTTCTGTTTATGAGACGTTACAATGACGGTGAAAGCAGGTGCGGTGCGCGCTCCCGATGTAGTGCAGTGGCGGGAGGCGGGGCTTAATGCGGAAGAGTCTCCATCCACTCGTTTTGCCCGCAGGCTGATCTGACAGCCTACGGAGAGGGTCGCTCTGAAGTAAATAAAGCCATTTGTGACAATAACTCCATCAATCCCAGCCCTTCTAGTCTCAGAAATAAAAATAAATTAGCCTGAAATGCACATAATAGTTCCACTTTAATATATAGCTCGTCCAACTGCAATTGTATTTCATCAATACGTTCTTTGTCATTTTCATTCCAGTTTTCTTTATTGTATTAAGCGAGTAAGGATTTAACCAGTTCAGATAATCTTTTTTATTTTCTTCTTTCATTTTTTTTTTTTACTGAAGGATATTGAGTAGTTCCTAATGGAAAATTAAAAAAAAACCCATTTTTGTGTTAGCGAACCTAAGTTATTATTTTTAGTTTCTAAAATAAGATTATTAAATTCCTTATAGAAGTCCCTGTTGAGTAATACATTGGAGGTAAATTTCCAACAATCTTTAGGTTTTCTTTTTTTATCATTTGAAATAGTCATCTTTATTATGCAATGATCGCTACCAAAGAGGCTACCAGAGATGTTGGATTCTGTGACACATTTAGCTAATGAATTGTATATTAGCCAATAATCAATACCAGACTTAGCTTGCCCATTAGGTTTAAAAAAAGCAAACTGTTTTTTGTTTCTGTTTAAAGTCCTCCAGATATCAGTTAAGTAGTTTTTGGTAAAGACATTTTCAATAGTTTGGTTATAGTGAACCGGAGTATCTTGTTGTCCATCCATTAATCGGGTGTCAGATTAAAGTCGCCTCTGATTACTATATGTTCTGTCATGAATTTAGTTTGGAGCTGCTTAATAATGATTTTATACTCACATAACGATCTTTTATTTTTCTGTTCATTGTAACCATAAAGATTTACCAGAATTAAGAAAGTACTTTTAATTTTTTAGAACACATGCTATCCAATGAACCTCACCATCTATTCCATGAGTGATTATTTCACCCAGGCATCTACTGAAACATATAGCATATAGTGTTGAGCAGTGGAATTTCTTTCATTAAACCAGTTTCAACGGGACAACGGGACCTACCGATCTAAGAAGACTGACTACGTCCAGTACGCCATCTTCCCTGGAAGTCTGATCCGATTGAGACATGGCTTCTTGTCGCAGGTTTAGAGGTATGACGTGAACATGTTCCCCACTCAGTTTCAGCTGCAGGATTACTGGTGCAGTTGTAAAATACTCTTTTCTGTTACACCAGGCTGTGTATGGCTGTGCATGTGTCTCAATTTAGGTTCTGCACACTTCAGAGTACAGATTTGTCGGCTGCATACGTCATAGTGGCGCATGCCAAGTGCCGTCCCAATTCAAAGGCTCCTTCAAATCCACCCTTCAAATCTGCACTTTGTTTGGCTCCAGATTAGCTTAAAACAAAGGATACAAGCGATGCTACAAGCGCCCTCTCCTATCCCAGAATTTATTGTGTCTGATCTAAAAGAATAAGCAGCAGAGCGCCAGTGTAGGTACCACACCGGCCAGACCGCTTATTTACTTATTTATTTTTATGTATATACACACATATATTTGTCCCAGCAGACAAGCTGGGAGGACATTGTGTCCAATAACCACAAATGAATTTCATTCCAGTCGTCCTCAGACGTCTTCGTCCCCTTTCATTCAAGAAAAGGCTGAATTTATTACGATTATCAGATAACTGGAGACTAGAAAGAAAAAATAACCAAGAATGTGCTAAATTATAATTTAGTGAAATAAGACGCTGGTTTGTCATTAAAATTGAGTTAAAGAAAAAAAAAAAAAAACAAGCTTGTCCTGGATAAATTAGAGCACTTTTCTGATGAACAGTGGGGCAGTAGTGAATATATATAAGGATAAATCTCAGAAAGTTTGATTGGTTAGAGGCTGTACAAAGTGAGGCGAGGAATCTCTCCTCTCACATAATCTTTTTTCTTCTTATATAAATTCTTCTTGAAAACCCTTTAAACTTTGTTTGTTGTTGATCAGCAGGTAACTGACCTACTCGATGCTTGTCTTATACAAACACGACTCACGTGGACACACCTGCAGCACGTGCACGCATCCCCAGACATCATCCTCCCCGCCAGTGTTTGAAAAATTCAACCATGAGGTGAAGAAAATGTGCTTTGTGGACCTGGAAAAGGCGTCTGACCGTGTCCCCATGGGGGTTCCTGTACTCCAGGAGGAAGGGGTTCAGGACCCCCTTGTATGAGCTGTTCGGTCCCTGAACGATAGGTGTCAAAGTTTTATCTGCAGTAAGTCGGATTCGTTTCCGGTGAGGGTTGGACTCCGCCAAGGCTGCCCTTTATCACCGATTCTGTTCATATCTTATATGGACAGAATTTCTAGGTGCAGCCGAGGTGTTGAGGGGATCAGACTTGGTGGCCTCAGGATTGGGTCCCTGCTTTTTGCGGATGACGTGGTCCTGTTGGCTTCATCTGGTCATTATCTCCAGTTCTCGCTTGAGCGATTCGCGGCCGAGTGTGAAGCGGCTGGGATGAGAATCAGCACCTCCAGATCTGAGACCATGGTCCTCAGCCGGAATAGGGTGGATTGTCCTCTCCGGGTCGGGAGTGAGGTCCTGCCTCAAGTGGAGGAGTTTAAATATCTCGGGGTCTTGTTCACGAGTGAGGGAAGGATGGAGCGTGAGATGGACAGACGGATCGGTGCGGCGTCTGCAGTAATGCGGACTCTGCGCCGGTCTGTCGTGGTGAAGAAGGAGCTGAGCCAGAAGGCGAAGCTCTCGATTTACCAGTCGATCTACGTTCCTACCCTCACCTATGGTCATGAGCTGTGGGTCGTGACCGAAAGAAGGAGATCTCGTATACAGGCGGCTGAAATGGGATTATATCTCTCGGCTGGCCTGGGAACGCCTCGGGATCCCCCCCGCAGAGTTGGCAAATGTGGCTGGGGAGAGGGAAGTCTGGGCTTCCCTGCTTAGGCTGCTGCCCCCGTGACACGACCCCCGACAAGCGGCAGAAAATGGATGGATGGATGAATGAATGGGTGAAGAATAAGGACCTGTCCCCTCATTCTGGTTTGTGTGTCAGCCAGTAACGGATATTGTGGAGGAAAATGGAGCGACCAGGCACGGTAGGCTACAGCCCTGCAACTCTGGTGTTAGTGACGTCTTTCAGGGAAACTGACGGCAGACGATCTGCAGAATGTCCCTCCGTTCTTATCCTGTTTGCATGTTGAGTTTTATTGATGTCACAGTGCAGCACTTTGCATGCTGGTTTGCCTGAGTCTGCTTCGGTTTCAGTACAGCTGTTCATGCTCAGGAGAGGTGTGAATTTCTGTGTTTAGTCTTCATCCAGTCAGATAAAGAGGAGTAATCTGGAAACAGCCACCGTTGCTGGAACGAGAGAACGATAAAAGAAACGAGAAACGATAAAAGATCAGAAACAAGCATTTAACGTGGAGAGGTTAGAGGTCAAGCTGTGGTTCAGAGGAGCTTATAAATCCTGAGGAGGAGGGAGGAGCTGAGCTGGAAGTGAGAGGGTGGAGAGGTGATAAAAACCCTCAGACTCCAGGGTCATGTGGGAACCAGAAACAAATCACTTGGCTCTCATTGGCTGCCTGTAGAACAGTCTCTCATTATTCTGATGAAGAATCTGGTTTCTGGTCACAAGATGAGACCTCTGTCGGTTTGGTCTGGTTCGGCTCAGGGTCCTTCAGATGACGAGTTTACACGTTACACTTGGCTACATGCCAGCTTTCTTTGGGAATTCCTGATTGTAGCCGACCCACAGAAAGCTTTTTTTCACTAGGCTGGACTTTTTTTTTTTTGTAATGATTTGTCATTTGTTCCAAAAACTTTCTCAAATTGCAGTTAGACAGTTACAGACTGATTTATGTCACTGTCAATCTGTCGCCTTTTGTATCGTTCTGTTGTCGTCTTGTATCGTTCTGTATCGTTCTGTTGTCGTCTTGTATCGTTCTGTATCATTCTGTTGTCGTCTTGTATCGTTCTGTATCGTTCTGTTGTCGTCTTGTATCGTTCTGTATCGTTCTGTATCGTTCTGTATCGTTCTGTTGTCGTCTTGTATCGTTCTGTTGTCGTCTTGTATCGTTCTGTTGTCGTCTTGTATCGTTCTGTATCGTTCTGTTGTCGTCTTGTATCGTTCTGAATCGTTCTGTTGTCGTCTTGTATCGTTCTGTATCGTTCTGTTGTCGTCTTGTATCGTTCTGTTGTTGTCTTGTATCGTTCTGTTGTCGTCTTGTATCGTTCTGTTGTCGTCTTGTATCGTTCTGTATCGTTCTGTTGTCGTCTTGTATCGTTCTGTATCGTTCTGTTGTCGTCTTGTATCGTTCTGTTGTCGTCTTGTATCGTTCTGTATCGTTCTGTTGTCGTCTTGTATCGTTCTGTTGTCGTCTTGTATCGTTCTGTTGTCGTCTTGTATCGTTCTGTATCGTTCTGTTGTCGTCTTGTATCGTTCTGTTGTCGTCTTGTATCGTTCTGTATCGTTCTGTTGTCGTCTTGTATCGTTCTGTATCGTTCTGTTGTCGTCTTGTATCGTTCTGAATCGTTCTGTTGTCGTCTTGTATCGTTCTGTATCGTTCTGTTGTCGTCTTGTATCGTTCTGTTGTCGTCTTGTATCGTTCTGTATCGTTCTGTTGTCGTCTTGTATCGTTCTGTATCGTTCTGTTGTCGTCTTGTATCGTTCTGTATCGTTCTGTTGTCGTCTTGTATCGTTCTGTATCGTTCTGTTGTCGTCTTGTATCGTTCTGTTGTCGTCTTGTATCGTTCTGTATCGTTCTGTTGTCGTCTTGTATCGTTCTGTATCGTTCTGTTGTCGTCTTGTATCGTTCTGAATCGTTCTGTTGTCGTCTTGTATCGTTCTGTATCGTTCTGTTGTCGTCTTGTATCGTTCTGTTGTCGTCTTGTATCGTTCTGAATCGTTCTGTTGTCGTCTTGTATCGTTCTGTATCGTTCTGTTGTCGTCTCGTATCGTTCTGTTGTCGTCTTGTATCGTTCTGTATCATTCTGTTGTCGTCTTGTATCGTTCTGTATCGTTCTGTTGTCGTCTTGTATCGTTCTGAATCGTTCTGTTGTCGTCTTGTATCGTTCTGTATCGTTCTGTTGTCGTCTTGTATCGTTCTGTTGTCGTCTTGTATCGTTCTGTATCGTTCTGTTGTCGTCTTGTATCGTTCTGTATCGTTCTGTTGTCGTCTCGTATCGTTCTGTTGTCGTCTTGTATCGTTCTGTATCATTCTGTTGTCGTCTTGTATCGTTCTGTATCGTTCTGTTGTCGTCTTGTATCGTTCTGTATCGTTCTGTTGTCGTCTTGTATCGTTCTGTATCATTCTGTTGTCGTCTTGTATCGTTCTGTTGTCGTCTTGTATCGTTCTGTATCGTTCTGTTGTCGTCTTGTATCGTTCTGTTGTCGTCTTGTATCGTTCTGTATCGTTCTGTTGTCGTCTTGTATCGTTCTGTATCGTTCTGTTGTCGTCTCGTATCGTTCTGTTGTCGTCTTGTATCGTTCTGTATCATTCTGTTGTCGTCTTGTATCGTTCTGTATCGTTCTGTTGTCGTCTTGTATCGTTCTGTATCGTTCTGTTGTCGTCTTGTATCGTTCTGTATCGTTCTGTTGTCGTCTTGTATCGTTCTGAATCGTTCTGTTGTCGTCTTGTATCGTTCTGTTGTCGTCTTGTATCGTTCTGTTGTCGTCTTGTATCGTTCTGTATCGTTCTGTTGTCGTCTTGTATCGTTCTGTTGTCGTCTTGTATCGTTCTGTTGTCGTCTTGTATCGTTCTGTATCGTTCTGTTGTCGTCTTGTATCGTTCTGTTGTCGTCTTGTATCGTTCTGTATCGTTCTGTTGTCGTCTTGTATCGTTCTGTATCGTTCTGTTGTCGTCTTGTATCGTTCTGTTGTCGTCTTGTATCGTTCTGTATCGTTCTGTTGTCGTCTTGTATCGTTCTGTATCGTTCTGTTGTCGTCTTGTATCGTTCTGTATCGTTCTGTTGTCGTCTCGTATCGTTCTGTATCGTTCTGTTGTCGTCTTGTATCGTTCTGTATCGTTCTGTTGTCGTCTTGTATCGTTCTGAATCGTTCTGTTGTCGTCTCGTATCGTTCTGTTGTCATTTTGTATCGTTCTGTATCATTCTGTTGTCGTCTTGTATCGTTCTGTATCGTTCTGTTGTCGTCTTGTATCGTTCTGTATCGTTCTGTTGTCGTCTCGTATCGTTCTGTTGTCATTTTGTATCGTTCTGTATCATTCTGTTGTCGTCTTGTATCGTTCTGTATCGTTCTGTTGTCGTCTTGTATCGTTCTGAATCGTTCTGTTGTCGTCTTGTATCGTTCTGTATCGTTCTGTTGTCGTCTTGTATCGTTCTGTATCGTTCTGTTGTCGTCTCGTATCGTTCTGTATCGTTCTGTTGTCGTCTCGTATCGTTCTGTTGTCATTTTGTATCGTTCTGTATCATTCTGTTGTCGTCTTGTATCGTTCTGTATCGTTCTGTTGTCGTCTTGTATCGTTCTGTATCGTTCTGTTGTCGTCTCGTATCGTTCTGTTGTCATTTTGTATCGTTCTGTATCGTTCTGTTGTCGTCTTGTATCGTTCTGTATCGTTCTGTTGTCGTCTTGTATCGTTCTGAATCGTTCTGTTGTCGTCTCGTATCGTTCTGTTGTCATTTTGTATCGTTCTGTATCATTCTGTTGTCGTCTTGTATCGTTCTGTATCGTTCTGTTGTCGTCTTGTATCGTTCTGTATCGTTCTGTTGTCGTCTTGTATCGTTCTGTATCGTTCTGTTGTCGTCTCGTATCGTTCTGTTGTCGTCTTGTATCGTTCTGTATCGTTCTGTTGTCGTCTTGTATCGTTCTGTATCGTTCTGTTGTCGTCTCGTATCGTTCTGTTGTCATTTTGTATCGTTTTGTATCGTTCTGTTGTCGTCTCGTATCGTTCTGTATCGTTCTGTTGTCGTCTCGTATCGTTCTGTTGTCATTTTGTATCGTTTTGTATCGTTCTGTTGTCGTCTTGTATCGTTCTGTATCGTTCTGTTGTCGTCTCGTATCGTTCTGTATCGTTCTGTTGTCGTCTCGTATCGTTCTGTTGTCATTTTGTATCGTTCTGTATCGTTCTGTTGTCGTCTTGTATCGTTCTGTTGTCGTCTTGTATCGTTCTGTTGTCGTCTCGTATCGTTCTGTTGTCGTCTCGTATCGTTCTGTATCGTTCTGTTGTCGTCTCGTATCGTTCTGTTGTCGTCTCGTATCGTTCTGTATCGTTCTGTTGTCGTCTCGTATCGTTCTGTTGTCATTTTGTATCGTTTTGTATCGTTCTGTTGTCGTCTCGTATCGTTCTGTTGTCGTCTCGTATCGTTCTGTTGTCGTCTCGTATCGTTCTGTTGTCGTCTCGTATCGTTCTGTATCGTTCTGTTGTCGTCTTGTATCGTTCTGTTGTCGTCTTGTATCGTTCTGTTGTCATTTTGTATCGTTCTGTATCGTTCTGTTGTCATTTTGTATCGTTTTGTATCGTTCTGTTGTCGTCTTGTATCGTTCTGTATTGTTCTGTTGTCGTCTCGTATCGTTTTGTATCGTTCTGTTGTCGTCTCGTATCGTTCTGTTGTCATTTTGTATCGTTCTGTATCGTTCTGTTGTCGTCTCGTATCGTTCTGTTGTCATTTTGTATCGTTTTGTATCGTTCTGTTGTCGTCTCGTATCGTTCTGTATCGTTCTGTTGTCGTCTTGTATCGTTCTGTATCGTTCTGTTGTCGTCTTGTATCGTTTTGTATCGTTCTGTTGTCGTCTCGTATCGTTCTGTATCGTTCTGTTGTCGTCTTGTATCGTTCTGTATCGTTCTGTTGTCGTCTTGTATCGTTCTGTATCGTTCTGTTGTCGTCTCGTATCGTTCTGTTGTCATTTTGTATCGTTTTGTATCGTTCTGTTGTCATTTTGTATCGTTTTGTATCGTTCTGTTGTCGTCTCGTATCGTTCTGTTGTCGTCTCGTATCGTTCTGTATCGTTCTGTTGTCGTCTCGTATCGTTCTGTATCGTTCTGTTGTCGTCTCGTATCGTTCTGTTGTCATTTTGTATCGTTTTGTATCGTTCTGTTGTCATTTTGTATCGTTTTGTATCGTTCTGTTGTCGTCTCGTATCGTTCTGTTGTCATTTTGTATCGTTTTGTATCGTTCTGTTGTCGTCTCGTATCGTTCTGTTGTCGTTTTGTATCGTTTTGTATCGTTCTGTTGTCGTCTCGTATCGTTCTGTTGTCGTCTCGTATCGTTCTGTTGTCATTTTGTATCGTTTTGTATCGTTCTGTTGTCGTCTCGTATCGTTCTGTTGTCATTTTGTATCGTTTTGTATCGTTCTGTTGTCGTCTCGTATCGTTCTGTTGTCGTTTTGTATCGTTCTGTCATTGTTTTGTATTATTCTGATAATAATTACCCTGGCCGATGATGACAGCTAACATGTGGGAGGTCCCACAACACAGTACTCTAGAAAGTGAGAAATTCTTGCATTAGCTAGATATTTGCAGATGCGACCTGTTGGTGGTCTCCAGGTGTCCACCAGCTGCAGGTCTTTCCTGGCTGAAGGCCTGGTGTAGCTTGTTTTCACAGAAAGCAGCAGCTGTGTGGAGCCACAGCCTCAGCTGCAGGTCAGCAGCATGTTTTTAACGCCTTGCTTGTCAGCAGCAGCTGGTTCATTCCCTTACCGACAGAGAAGTAGATCTGCTGGTCGAGGAGGAACTTAGCTGTTTCAATCCTGCACGAGTTTTGTGCCGTGACATGTCTCCACACAGAGCATGTGACATGTTTATGCTAGCATGTGATGAATATGCTTCTCCCAGCGAGCGAGCTGAGGCCTCACTTCATGTTATTCGCCCAGGAACAGCTCTTATTGGTAAATATGAGGTGCTGGAATGCAGGATATGAACAGGAAGTCTGGGCTGGTCTGCAGCCTCAGTGGGCTCACCTTACCTTCCTGTAGGATGCAAACTGAAACACAAAAGCTAAGAGGCACACGGAGATTTATGCACCAGAAGAGGATGAATTCTGTCTCACATCTCATTTAATAGTTAATGATCTACCTGAACTCACCTGCAGGTTGTGGCTGGTTGGTTTGATCTGTGGTGGACTGACCTGCAGCCAAGCACCTGTCAGGTGTCTCCTCAGCCTCCGGATTTTGCGTTCTCTTTTTCCTTCCCTCTGGCTTTCTGCAGATGTGGAGAGGACACCAGGAATCTAGCTTAATGATGCTGCAACTTGGTCTTTTGGTTCACCATCTTGACGTTGCCGTAGCAACAGGTCCAATCCAGATCTGTTTGAATGATCCAAATAAGACCAAATGGATTTTAAAGCAGCTTTACAAACAGAAACACATTTATTAAATAATAATTATAAAAAAAATAGAATAATAATTATTAGATGGATATTTGTGGCCGGTTTTGTTTTCATCTCCACCACCTGAGGGTTTTCATGTGTGAAACGGTTTCAGCTCGTCTTGACAACGTTTGATCAACAACGATGCTTATTTCAGCATGAAAGTACAGTTCATGTGTTGGGCTCATTTTGTCCTCAGTCCTTTGGTTTTTTTTTTTCTTTCCTCATATTATCAATGCTCTGGGCTTCTTCCAGTGAAAAGCGAAAAAAAAAAAAAAAGCATAACATACAGCTCCATCCTCTTGTTTCTATGGCAACACAGCGGAGAGGAGACGAGGAGCTGGAGCGTCCTCCACTATGAAAGCAGAGCAGAGAGAGACGTAATAAGAAGGAAAGACAGAACTGAAAGCAGAAAAGAGTTGAAGAGAATGAAAGAAAAGAGATGAAAGACAGGGGGGGGGAGGGATGCAGGCTGTGCTCGTTCCTGTGCAAGATGTTGTATCTATGGTAACCTGGACTGATTTACAGAAAACCGAAGTCCCTTCTGTTGGTCTCTGCTACGCATTTATCTCTTCATCTTCTCCTCATATTCACCTGAACATGTCATGCGCAGAACAGAAGTCTGCAGCTTATTCCGTTGAAATGAGACGTTGCTCCCACAACCAATGATCCTGTGTGCAGTTTCACAACAGGGATTTGGTGTGTTTGTGTGTGTGTTTATGACATGAAGAGCGAGATGTGATTTGCAGAGGGAGGTGCGCATGAAGGAATAGCATGTTTGTTCTTCAGCCTGGGGTAGGGAGGGAGGGAGGGAGCTGGCTGTTTGCTCTGTAGAGAGATGGTGGTAATTAAAGCGCAGAAGCACCTGTCTTCTGAACTGGGCTGCAGAGGAGCGACAACATCCATGGCTGCAGCTGCTTCCATGTAAATATGCTCCGTAGAGCCTCAGACGCTGTTTATGTTCCTACAAGCAGCACAGAGGAAGAAGAGATGGAGGCAATGCAGTTAGAACAGGCCTGCAAGGCGCAGTGGACCTGACCTGGGGACACACGTAACATTATGTAACTTGGCTGGTAGCACTGTTATTGGTGTTTTAATTAAAGACACAGGAATACTTAAACAGTTTTAACAAACTAATAACTTCTGATGACAACAGCCAAAATCAAAAAGCTTGACAGTGGTCAAGTTTTGCACTTTTAGCTAGCTCCTGCTAACATCCACTTACACCTACTAGCATTTGCTAACTCCAACTGACACTTGATAACTCCATTCACTTACATCTGTTAGCATCTGTTAACTCCTGCTAACATCCACACACACCTACTAGCATCAGCTAATATCTGTTAACCCCTGCAAACTCCTGCTGACACCCATTTACATTCACTTACCTCTGTTAGCATCTGCTAACACCTGCTAACTTCTGCTGACATCCACTTACACCTACTAGCTTTAGCTAACTACTGCTAACTTCCATTTACACCTCATAACTCTTAACACCAAGCGGCAACCTTCGGCGGTAAAAAGTGAAGCCTCTGCAGAAGTGCATAAAACTGCAGTTCCCCCTTCATCCACTAGGGGCTGCAAAACAGAGCAAATCCCCATAGACTCCCATGTTAAAAAGACCAACTTCACAGCAGGAATAAACATGTTTACAGCAGGAATAAACATGTTTACAGCAGGAATAAACATGTTTAAAGCAGGAATAAACATGTTTACAACAGAAATAAACATGTTTACAGCAGAAATAAACATGTTTACAGCAGGAATAAACATGTTTACAGCAGGAATAAACATGTTTACAGCAGGAATAAACATGTTTACAGCAGGAATAAACATGTTTACAGCAGAAATAAACATGTTTACAGCAGGAATAAACATGTTTACAGCAGGAATAAACATGTTTACAACAGGAATAAACATGTTTACAGCAGAAATAAACATGTTTACAGCAGGAATAAACATGTTTACAGCAGGAATAAACATGTTTACAGCAGGAATAAAGATGTTTACAGCAGGAATAAACATGTTTACAGCAGGAATAAACATGTTTAAAGCAGGAATAAACATGTTTACAGCAGGAATAAACATGTTTACAGCAGGAATAAACATGTTTACAGCTAAAATAAACATGTTTACAGCCTGGTTCAAAAATCCATTTTAGGTTTAATAGGTCAGGTTTATCTTCATGACAACTGTGGGGGGAGTGATTTTTTTTCTAACTCAGCCGTTAAAAATTTAATTAATTTAATCTCGAAGTTCTGCATATTTAGGGGCGTGTCCTTTTGATTGACAGGTACCCGATCTCCCGCTTCAAGTCAGAAGAACGTAGAACAACCGCGGTTTTTAGCCGGTTAACAACGTGACTTAGCTTTAGCCTGCGTACCTCCGTTAGCTGGTTAGCTCCTGTTATCTCCGGGTTAGCTCTTAGCTACAGAAAGCTCAGACTTCACTCGATGTCAATCATCCACCATGACACTCGCAGCCCCCCTCTCAGCTCCACCTCTTTGCCCATACTTGTATTTTCCGGGTGAGACGACGCGCATGCCCCTGCCAAGATGGTGATGGTAGGAACCGCCCACCGAGCTTCAATTCAGCTCTTCAGAAACCTACGGGTGACGTCACGGAGGCTCCGCCCATCTTTTATATACAGTCTATGGTTAACACCCATCTACACCTACTAGCATTGGCTAACATCTGCTAACCGCCACTTACACCTGCTAACCCCTGCTAACACCCACTAACCCTTTTTAACTTCTGCTAACACCTTGAAATTGTGTTATTAGGATAACAGCAACTGCGAGTGTGTTAATTTTAAATCATATGATACGATTGAAATAAGCTGCACAAAAGCTGGAGATGGCCCAGAAATTGATGAAACAATTCAAAATATTTGTTTCAGTGTTTAATACTGATAATATAAGATTAGTTGGATCAAGGCCCAGATTTTAACCTGCAACTACTTGATGCATAACCCTCCCACTTAACCTCTGAACTATCCAGTTTAAACTACATCCTCAGCAGATTGACAAAGATTGACACTGTGATGTGTTTTAAGAGTGTTCACAGTCAGTGTTGTCAGATCTTGTGAGAACAAGCCAAAGAAGCAACCTGGCCCCTCAGAGAAAAAAATAGTTATAATAATGTTAAATGGGATGTTTTATTTATGTATATATAAAACCCTTCCCTCACCCACTGCAGGTAGGGCGGATGGCGATTCCTTTTAAGCTCGGGTTCTCCACCAGAGTCCTGGGAGCTTGAGGGTCCTATGCAGTATCATAGCTGTTCCTAGAACTGCGCTCTTCTGATAGAGATGCCTGATGTTTCTCTGGGTATCTCCGAGCTAGACTCAAAGCATCAAGACTAAAGCGATGTCGGGCAGGAGTAGCTGTCTCCAGCTACAACGTTCCAACAAAGTCCCAGATATCTCCTCTGTACTTCTTGTCATTCTTATCTGTGATAGAGCCAACAACTGCAGAGCCATTTTAGAACCTCCATTGCTGGGTTTGGGTTTGATTTCTGTCCAGAACCCTCAGCATCCAATCATGCTGCCAGCCTTTAGGACCCATTGATCCTGTTATTGAAGCGGGTTACAGAGCCGCTCCATTAGAACTGGGATGCCAGACCTGTGGAACGAGACAACAGAACCTCCTCCTGACTCAGAAGTTAAGCTGAAATCCATCATGGCTGCTGTGTGTTTAAAACACATGAAGCTGTCGTTTATTTGCGTCTCGTGCAGGAAATGCCGCTAAAAGCAGCCAGCGAGACAGCTGGAGAACTTTTCCAGCATGTGACTGGGTTTTAAACTCCAGCTTATTCTCTGTAAACTGACAGAAGGTTTTATCTGATGACAAGCAATGTTTTAATGTCAGTCAGCGGAAAAGTCTGTTTCAGTCTGAATCATCATGACTCCTACCTCTAAGCTTACCACAGCACATTCACGTTTACACCTTTTCTGTTTGTCTTTTCTCATCTTTTTCTCTGCCTCTGTTTCATTCTTCCCCACAGCAGTGACACACATCGTGTTTATCTAACAGGAAAATTCCTTCAGCCTCGTCAAATGTTTTCTCTGAAGAATGTGGCAGTTCTGGCAGTCGCACTGCCAGCTGGACGGTCCCAGCAGGCGAGGTTTGGTGGATATATCGTTAATCTCCCATCAAGCAGAAGTAGCCCTAAATCATGCGACAACACTGATGTTTGTTGCTGATTAATATTCTCAGGGCAGATCAACACAGATGTTTCTCTCTGTTTGCAGCTGAGGAACCTCCTTCTCCTGCTGCCGTTTACATCTTCAGCATGAACTGTAAACAATGTCCTCTTGCTTTCTGTCTTGCCTCCAGCCCACCGGTTACATGGAAACATCATTGTCCTACAGCTCCATAGAAGACCTGCAGCTTCTGTCCTGGGACAACGCTCCTAAGTACTGCGTCCAGCTCAGTTTCCCCGGAGACACAGTCCTGCTGCAGGTAAGGCCCATGCAGAAAACCACCCTGAACACTTCTCCTTTCAGGAGATTATCAAGGATACTATTATTTTATTACTCTGCATTTTATGTTTCATTGATTTTATGGAATTTATTAAAATAATTTTGCTCGATTTTATATTTTCATTTTACATTTTCTTAACTGCTTAATCCACTTCAGGGTCGCAGGGAAGCTGGAATCTATCCCAGGTGTCTTAGTTACTCATATGTCTGATACATAATGGGCTACATTCAGGACTATCGTCTTTTTTCAATCTGTGCTGCAGAAGGTTTTTTTTTTTTATCAAGCTCCTTCATCAGATTCACTGTGTTTGTAAAACCCAGAATTGTTTCTGTCGTCTCCGACTGATGAATAACAGATGAATAACAATCTCCAGCTGCTTTTGCAAACATCTGAAAATGTCCATAAGATCAGAACTTGACACAGCGGGATTCACATCATAACCTCTAAATTATCCCGCGGTCTAGTCCCTGAACGCATCAGGACCACATCCTGGTGTCTGGTCCCTGAACGCATCAGGACCACATCCTGCAGTCTGGTCCCTGAACGCATCAGGACAACATCCTGGTGTCTGGTCCCTGAACGCATCAGGACCACATCCTGCAGTCTGGTCCCTGAACGCATCAGGACCACATCCTGGTGTCTGGTCCCTGAACGCATCAGGACCACATCCTGCAGTCTGGTCCCTGAACGCATCAGGACAACATCCTGGTGTCTGGTCCCTGAACGCATCAGGACCAACATCCTGGTGTCTGGTCCCTGAACGCATCAGGACAACATCCTGGTGTCTGGTCCCTGAACGCATCAGGACAACATCCTGCAGTCTGGTCCCTGAACGCATCAGGACCACATCCTGGTGTCTGGTCCCTGAACGCATCAGGACAACATCCTGGTGTCTGGTCCCTGAACGCATCAGGACAACATCCTGGGGTCTGGTCCCTGAACGCATCAGGACCACATCCTGGTGTCTGGTCCCTGAACGCATCAGGACAACATCCTGGTGTCTGGTCCCTGAACGCATCAGGACCACATCCTGCAGTCTGGTCCCTGAACGCATCAGGACAACATCCTGGTGTCTGGTCCCTGAACGCATCAGGACCACATCCTGGGGTCTGGTCCCTGAACGCATCAGGACCACATCCTGGTGTCTGGTCCCTGAACGCATCAGGACAACATCCTGGGGTCTGGTCCCTGAACGCATCAGGACAACATCCTGGTGTCTGGTCCCTGAACGCATCAGGACCAACATCCTGCAGTCTGGTCCCTGAACGCATCAGGACAACATCCTGGTGTCTGGTCCCTGAACGCATCAGGACAACATCCTGGTGTCTGGTCCCTGAACGCATCAGGACAACATCCTGGTGTCTGGTCCCTGAACGCATCAGGACCAACATCCTGCAGTCTGGTCCCTGAACGCATCAGGACAACATCCTGGTGTCGGGTCCCTGAACGCATCAGGACAACATCCTGGGGTCTGGTCCCTGAACGCATCAGGACAACATCCTGGTGTCTGGTCCCTGAACGCATCAGGACCACATCCTGCAGTCTGGTCCCTGAACGCATCAGGACAACATCCTGGGGTCTGGTCCCTGAACGCATCAGGACAACATCCTGGTGTCTGGTCCCTGAACGCATCAGGACCAACATCCTGCAGTCTGGTCCCTGAACGCATCAGGACCACATCCTGCAGTCTGGTCCCTGAACGCATCAGGACAACATCCTGGTGTCTGGTCCCTGAACGCATCAGGACCACATCCTGGGGTCTGGTCCCTGAACGCATCAGGACCACATCCTGGTGTCTGGTCCCTGAACGCATCAGGACAACATCCTGGGGTCTGGTCCCTGAACGCATCAGGACAACATCCTGGTGTCTGGTCCCTGAACGCATCAGGACCACATCCTGGTGTCTGGTCCCTGAACGCATCAGGACCACATCCTGCAGTCTGGTCCCTGAACGCATCAGGACAACATCCTGGGGTCTGGTCCCTGAACGCATCAGGACCACATCCTGCAGTCTGGTCCCTGAACGCATTAGGACAACATCCTGCAGTCTGGTCCCTGAACGCATCAGGACAACATCCTGGTGTCTGGTCCCTGAACGCATCAGGACAACATCCTGGGGTCTGGTCCCTGAACGCATCAGGACAACATCCTGCAGTCTGGTCCCTGAACGCATCAGGACCACATCCTGCAGTCTGGTCCCTGAACGCATCAGGACCACATCCTGCAGTCTGGTCCCTGAACGCATCAGGACCACATCCTGCAGTCTGGTCCCTGAACGCATCAGGACCACATCCTGCAGTCTGGTCCCTGAACGCATCAGGACAACATCCTGCAGTCTGGTCCCTGAACGCATCAGGACAACATCCTGCAGTCTGGTCCCTGAACGCATCAGGACAACATCCTGGGGTCTGGTCCCTGAACGCATCAGGACAACATCCTGGGGTCTGGTCCCTGAACGCATCAGGACAACATCCTGGTGTCTGGTCCCTGAACGCATCAGGACAACATCCTGGTGTCTGGTCCCTGAACGCATCAGGACAACATCCTGGTGTCTGGTCCCTGAACGCATCAGGACAACATCCTGCAGTCTGGTCCCTGAACGCATCAGGACAACATCCTGGGGTCTGGTCCCTGAACGCATCAGGACAACATCCTGGTGTCTGGTCCCTGAACGCATCAGGACCACATCCTGCAGTCTGGTCCCTGAACGCATCAGGACCACATCCTGGTGTCTGGTCCCTGAACGCATCAGGACCACATCCTGGTGTCTGGTCCCTGAACGCATCAGGACAACATCCTGGTGTCTGGTCCCTGAACGCATCAGGACAACATCCTGCAGTCTGGTCCCTGAACGCATCAGGATAACATCCTGGGGTCTGGTCCCTGAACGCATCAGGACAACATCCTGGGGTCTGGTCCCTGAACGCATCAGGACCACATCCTGCAGTCTGGTCCCTGAACGCATCAGGACCACATCCTGCAGTCTGGTCCCTGAACGCATCAGGACCACATCCTGCAGTCTGGTCCCTGAACGCATCAGGACAACATCCTGCAGTCTGGTCCCTGAACGCATCAGGACAACATCCTGGTGTCTGGTCCCTGAACGCATCAGGACCAACATCCTGCAGTCTGGTCCCTGAACGCATCAGGACCACATCCTGCAGTCTGGTCCCTGAACGCATCAGGACAACATCCTGGTGTCTGGTCCCTGAACGCATCAGGACCACATCCTGGGGTCTGGTCCCTGAACGCATCAGGACCACATCCTGGTGTCTGGTCCCTGAACGCATCAGGACAACATCCTGGGGTCTGGTCCCTGAACGCATCAGGACAACATCCTGGTGTCTGGTCCCTGAACGCATCAGGACCACATCCTGGTGTCTGGTCCCTGAACGCATCAGGACCACATCCTGCAGTCTGGTCCCTGAACGCATCAGGACAACATCCTGGGGTCTGGTCCCTGAACGCATCAGGACCACATCCTGCAGTCTGGTCCCTGAACGCATTAGGACAACATCCTGCAGTCTGGTCCCTGAACGCATCAGGACAACATCCTGGTGTCTGGTCCCTGAACGCATCAGGACAACATCCTGGGGTCTGGTCCCTGAACGCATCAGGACAACATCCTGCAGTCTGGTCCCTGAACGCATCAGGACCACATCCTGCAGTCTGGTCCCTGAACGCATCAGGACCACATCCTGCAGTCTGGTCCCTGAACGCATCAGGACCACATCCTGCAGTCTGGTCCCTGAACGCATCAGGACCACATCCTGCAGTCTGGTCCCTGAACGCATCAGGACAACATCCTGCAGTCTGGTCCCTGAACGCATCAGGACAACATCCTGCAGTCTGGTCCCTGAACGCATCAGGACAACATCCTGGGGTCTGGTCCCTGAACGCATCAGGACAACATCCTGGGGTCTGGTCCCTGAACGCATCAGGACAACATCCTGGTGTCTGGTCCCTGAACGCATCAGGACAACATCCTGGTGTCTGGTCCCTGAACGCATCAGGACAACATCCTGGTGTCTGGTCCCTGAACGCATCAGGACAACATCCTGGTGTCTGGTCCCTGAACGCATCAGGACAACATCCTGCAGTCTGGTCCCTGAACGCATCAGGACAACATCCTGGGGTCTGGTCCCTGAACGCATCAGGACAACATCCTGGTGTCTGGTCCCTGAACGCATCAGGACCACATCCTGCAGTCTGGTCCCTGAACGCATCAGGACCACATCCTGGTGTCTGGTCCCTGAACGCATCAGGACCACATCCTGGTGTCTGGTCCCTGAACGCATCAGGACAACATCCTGGTGTCTGGTCCCTGAACGCATCAGGACAACATCCTGCAGTCTGGTCCCTGAACGCATCAGGATAACATCCTGGGGTCTGGTCCCTGAACGCATCAGGACAACATCCTGGGGTCTGGTCCCTGAACGCATCAGGACCACATCCTGCAGTCTGGTCCCTGAACGCATCAGGACCACATCCTGCAGTCTGGTCCCTGAACGCATCAGGACCACATCCTGCAGTCTGGTCCCTGAACGCATCAGGACAACATCCTGCAGTCTGGTCCCTGAACGCATCAGGACAACATCCTGCAGTCTGGTCCCTGAACGCATCAGGACAACATCCTGGGGTCTGGTCCCTGAACGCATCAGGACAACATCCTGGGGTCTGGTCCCTGAACGCATCAGGACAACATCCTGGGGTCTGGTCCCTGAACGCATCAGGACAACATCCTGGTGTCTGGTCCCTGAACGCATCAGGACAACATCCTGGTGTCTGGTCCCTGAACGCATCAGGACAACATCCTGGTGTCTGGTCCCTGAACGCATCAGGACCACATCCTGGTGTCTGGTCCCTGAACGCATCAGGACAACATCCTGGTGTCTGGTCCCTGAACGCATCAGGACAACATCCTGCAGTCTGGTCCCTGAACGCATCAGGACCACATCCTGGGGTCTGGTCCCTGAACGCATCAGGACCACATCCTGGGGTCTGGTCCCTGAACGCATCAGGACCACATCCTGCAGTCTGGTCCCTGAACGCATCAGGACAACATCCTGCAGTCTGGTCCCTGAACGCATCAGGACAACATCCTGCGGTCTGGTCCCTGAACGCATCAGGACAACATCCTGGTGTCTGGTCCCTGAACGCATCAGGACCACATCCTGCAGTCTGGTCCCTGAACGCATCAGGACCACATCCTGCAGTCTGGTCCCTGAACGCATCAGGACCACATCCTGGTGTCTGGTCCCTGAACGCATCAAGACAACATCCTGCAGTCTGGTCCCTGAACGCATCAGGACAACATCCTGCGGTCTGGTCCCTGAACGCATCAGGACCACATCCTGGGGTCTGGTCCCTGAACGCATCAGGACAACATCCTGCAGTCTGGTCCCTGAACGCATCAGGACCACATCCTACAGTCTGGTCCCTGAACGCATCAGGACAACATCCTGGTGTCTGGTCCCTGAACGCATCAGGACAACATCCTGGTGTCTGGTCCCTGAACGCATCAGGACAACATCCTGGTGTCTGGTCCCTGAACGCATCAGGACAACATCCTGGTGTCTGGTCCCTGAATGCATCAGGACCACATCCTGCAGTCTGGTCCCTGAACGCATCAGGACAACATCCTGGTGTCTGGTCCCTGAACGCATCAGGACAACATCCTGCAGTCTGGTCCCTGAACGCATCAGGACCACATCCTGGGGTCTGGTCCCTGAACGCATCAGGACCACATCCTGGGGTCTGGTCCCTGAACGCATCAGGACCACATCCTGCAGTCTGGTCCCTGAACGCATCAGGACAACATCCTGCAGTCTGGTCCCTGAACGCATCAGGACAACATCCTGGTGTCTGGTCCCTGAACGCATCAGGACAACATCCTGCGGTCTGGTCCCTGAACGCATCAGGACAACATCCTGGTGTCTGGTCCCTGAACGCATCAGGACCACATCCTGCAGTCTGGTCCCTGAACGCATCAGGACCACATCCTGCAGTCTGGTCCCTGAACGCATCAGGACCACATCCTGCAGTCTGGTCCCTGAACGCATCAGGACCACATCCTGGTGTCTGGTCCCTGAACGCATCAGGACAACATCCTGGTGTCTGGTCCCTGAACGCATCAGGACCACATCCTGCAGTCTGGTCCCTGAACGCATCAGGACAACATCCTGCAGTCTGGTCCCTGAACGCATCAGGACCACATCCTGCAGTCTGGTCCCTGAACGCATCAGGACCACATCCTGGGGTCTGGTCCCTGAACGCATCAGGACCACATCCTGGGGTCTGGTCCCTGAACGCATCAGGACCACATCCTGCAGTCTGGTCCCTGAACGCATCAGGACAACATCCTGCAGTCTGGTCCCTGAACGCATCAGGACAACATCCTGGTGTCTGGTCCCTGAACGCATCAGGACAACATCCTGCGGTCTGGTCCCTGAACGCATCAGGACAACATCCTGGTGTCTGGTCCCTGAACGCATCAGGACCACATCCTGCAGTCTGGTCCCTGAACGCATCAGGACCACATCCTGCAGTCTGGTCCCTGAACGCATCAGGACCACATCCTGGTGTCTGGTCCCTGAACGCATCAAGACAACATCCTGCAGTCTGGTCCCTGAACGCATCAGGACAACATCCTGCGGTCTGGTCCCTGAACGCATCAGGACCACATCCTGGGGTCTGGTCCCTGAACGCATCAGGACAACATCCTGCAGTCTGGTCCCTGAACGCATCAGGACCACATCCTACAGTCTGGTCCATGAACGCATCAGGACAACATCCTGGTGTCTGGTCCCTGAACGCATCAGGACAACATCCTGGTGTCTGGTCCCTGAACGCATCAGGACAACATCCTGGTGTCTGGTCCCTGAACGCATCAGGACAACATCCTGGTGTCTGGTCCCTGAATGCATCAGGACCACATCCTGCAGTCTGGTCCCTGAACGCATCAGGACAACATCCTGGTGTCTGGTCCCTGAACGCATCAGGACAACATCCTGCAGTCTGGTCCCTGAACGCATCAGGACCACATCCTGGGGTCTGGTCCCTGAACGCATCAGGACCACATCCTGGGGTCTGGTCCCTGAACGCATCAGGACCACATCCTGCAGTCTGGTCCCTGAACGCATCAGGACAACATCCTGCAGTCTGGTCCCTGAACGCATCAGGACAACATCCTGGTGTCTGGTCCCTGAACGCATCAGGACAACATCCTGCGGTCTGGTCCCTGAACGCATCAGGACAACATCCTGGTGTCTGGTCCCTGAACGCATCAGGACCACATCCTGCAGTCTGGTCCCTGAACGCATCAGGACCACATCCTGCAGTCTGGTCCCTGAACGCATCAGGACCACATCCTGCAGTCTGGTCCCTGAACGCATCAGGACCACATCCTGGTGTCTGGTCCCTGAACGCATCAGGACAACATCCTGGTGTCTGGTCCCTGAACGCATCAGGACCACATCCTGCAGTCTGGTCCCTGAACGCATCAGGACAACATCCTGCAGTCTGGTCCCTGAACGCATCAGGACCACATCCTGCAGTCTGGTCCCTGAACGCATCAGGACCACATCCTGGTGTCTGGTCCCTGAACGCATCAGGACAACATCCTGGTGTCTGGTCCCTGAACGCATCAGGACCACATCCTGCAGTCTGGTCCCTGAACGCATCAGGACCACATCCTGCAGTCTGGTCCCTGAACGCATCAGGACCACATCCTGGTGTCTGGTCCCTGAACGCATCAGGACCACATCCTGCAGTCTGGTCCCTGAACGCATCAGGACCACATCCTGCAGTCTGGTCCCTGAACGCATCAGGACCACATCCTGCAGTCTGGTCCCTGAACGCATCAGGACCACATCCTGCAGTCTGGTCCCTAAACGCATCAGGACCACATCCTGCAGTCTGGTCCCTGAACGCATCAGGACCACATCCTGCAGTCTGGTCCCTAAACGCATCAGGACCACATCCTGCAGTCTGGTCCCTGAACGCATCAGGACCACATCCTGCAGTCTGGTCCCTGAACGCATCAGGACAACATCCTGGTGTCTGGTCCCTGAACGCATCAGGACCACATCCTGCAGTCTGGTCCCTGAACGCATCAGGACCACATCCTGGTGTCTGGTCCCTGAACGCATCAGGACAACATCCTGGTGTCTGGTCCCTGAACGCATCAGGACCACATCCTGGGGTCTGGTCCCTGAACGCATCAGGACCACATCCTGGTGTCTGGTCCCTGAACGCATCAGGACCACATCCTGGTGTCTGGTCCCTGAACGCATCAGGACAACATCCTGGGGTCTGGTCCCTGAACGCATCAGGACCACATCCTGGGGTCTGGTCCCTGAACGCATCAGGACCACATCCTGCAGTCTGGTCCCTGAACGCATCAGGACCACATCCTGCAGTCTGGTCCCTGAACGCATCAGGACCACATCCTGCAGTCTGGTCCCTAAACGCATCAGGACCACATCCTGCAGTCTGGTCCCTGAACGCATCAGGACCACATCCTGCAGTCTGGTCCCTAAACGCATCAGGACCACATCCTGCAGTCTGGTCCCTGAACGCATCAGGACCACATCCTGCAGTCTGGTCCCTGAACGCATCAGGACAACATCCTGGTGTCTGGTCCCTGAACGCATCAGGACCACATCCTGCAGTCTGGTCCCTGAACGCATCAGGACAACATCCTGGTGTCTGGTCCCTGAACGCATCAGGACAACATCCTGGGGTCTGGTCCCTGAACGCATCAGGACCACATCCTGGTGTCTGGTCCCTGAACGCATCAGGACAACATCCTGGGGTCTGGTCCCTGAACGCATCAGGACCACATCCTGGTGTCTGGTCCCTGAACGCATCAGGACAACATCCTGGGGTCTGGTCCCTGAACGCATCAGGACAACATCCTGGGGTCTGGTCCCTGAACGCATCAGGACCACATCCTGGTGTCTGGTCCCTGAACGCATCAGGACCACATCCTGGTGTCTGGTCCCTGAACGCATCAGGACCACATCCTGGTGTCTGGTCCCTGAACGCATCAGGACAACATCCTGGTGTCTGGTCCCTGAACGCATCAGGACAACATCCTGGTGTCTGGTCCCTGAATGCATCAGGACCACATCCTGCAGTCTGGTCCCTGAACGCATCAGGACCACATCCTGCAGTCTGGTCCCTGAACGCATCAGGACCACATCCTGCAGTCTGGTCCCTGAACGCATCAGGACCACATCCTGGTGTCTGGTCCCTGAACGCATCAGGACCACATCCTGGTGTCTGGTCCCTGAATGCATCAGGACCACATCCTGGTGTCTGGTCCCTGAACGCATCAGGACCACATCCTGCAGTCTGGTCCCTGAACGCATCAGGACAACATCCTGCAGTCTGGTCCCTGAACGCATCAGGACCACATCCTGCAGTCTGGTCCCTGAACGCATCAGGACCACATCCTGGTGTCTGGTCCCTGAACGCATCAGGACCACATCCTGCAGTCTGGTCCCTGAACGCATCAGGACCACATCCTGGTGTCTGGTCCCTGAACGCATCAGGACCTACATCCTGCAGTCTGGTCCCTGAACGCATCAGGACCACATCCTGGTGTCTGGTCCCTGAATGCATCAGGACCACATCCTGCAGTCTGGTCCCTGAACGCATCAGGACAACATCCTGCAGTCTGGTCCCTGAACGCATCAGGACCACATCCTGCAGTCTGGTCCCTGAACGCATCAGGACCACATCCTGGTGTCTGGTCCCTGAACGCATCAGGACCACATCCTGGTGTCTGGTCCCTGAACGCATCAGGACCACATCCTGCAGTCTGGTCCCTGAACGCATCAGGACAACATCCTGGTGTCTGGTCCCTGAACGCATCAGGACAACATCCTGGGGTCTGGTCCCTGAACGCATCAGGACAACATCCTGCAGTCTGGTCCCTGAACGCATCAGGACCACATCCTGCAGTCTGGTCCCTGAACGCATCAGGACCACATCCTGCAGTCTGGTCCCTGAACGCATCAGGACAACATCCTGCAGTCTGGTCCCTGAACGCATCAGGACAACATCCTGGTGTCTGGTCCCTGAACGCATCAGGACAACATCCTGCAGTCTGGTCCCTGAACGCATCAGGACAACATCCTGGTGTCTGGTCCCTGAACGCATCAGGACCACATCCTGGTGTCTGGTCCCTGAACGCATCAGGACCACATCCTGGTGTCTGGTCCCTGAACGCATCAGGACAACATCCTGGTGTCTGGTCCCTGAACGCATCAGGACAACATCCTGCAGTCTGGTCCCTGAACGCATCAGGACCACATCCTGGTGTCTGGTCCCTGAACGCATCAGGACAACATCCTGCAGTCTGGTCCCTGAACGCATCAGGACCACATCCTGCAGTCTGGTCCCTGAACGCATCAGGACCACATCCTGCAGTCTGGTCCCTGAACGCATCAGGACAACATCCTGGTGTCTGGTCCCTGAACGCATCAGGACCACATCCTGCAGTCTGGTCCCTGAACGCATCAGGACCACATCCTGCAGTCTGGTCCCTGAACGCATCAGGACCACATCCTGGTGTCTGGTCCCTGAATGCATCAGGACCACATCCTGCAGTCTGGTCCCTGAATGCATCAGGACAACATCCTGCAGTCTGGTCCCTGAACGCATCAGGACAACATCCTGCAGTCCTGTCCCTGAACGCATCAGGACCACATCCTGGTGTCTGGTCCCTGAACGCATCAGGACAACATCCTGGTGTCTGGTCCCTGAACGCATCAGGACAACATCCTGGTGTCTGGTCCCTGAACGCATCAGGACAACATCCTGGTGTCTGGTCCCTGAACGCATCAGGACAACATCCTGGTGTCTGGTCCCTGAACGCATCAGGACAACATCCTGGTGTCTGGTCCCTGAACGCATCAGGACCACATCCTGGTGTCTGGTCCCTGAACGCATCAGGACCACATCCTGGTGTCTGGTCCCTGAACGCATCAGGACCACATCCTGGTGTCTGGTCCCTGAACGCATCAGGACAACATCCTGGTGTCTGGTCCCTGAACGCATCAGGACAACATCCTGGTGTCTGGTCCCTGAACGCATCAGGACCACATCCTGGTGCCTGGTCCCTGAACGCATCAGGACCACATCCTGGTGTCTGGTCCCTGAACGCATCAGGACCACATCCTGGTGCCTGGTCCCTGAACGCATCAGGACAACATCCTGGTGTCTGGTCCCTGAACGCATCAGGACCACATCCTGGTGTCTGGTCCCTGAACGCATCAGGACAACATCCTGGTGTCTGGTCCCTGAACGCATCAGGACCACATCCTGGTGTCTGGTCCCTGAACGCATCAGGACCACATCCTGGTGTCTGGTCCCTGAACGCATCAGGACCACATCCTGCAGTCTGGTCCCTGAACGCATCAGGACCACATCCTGGTGTCTGGTCCCTGAACGCATCAGGACAACATCCTGCAGTCTGGTCCATGAACGCATCAGGACCACATCCTGGTGTCTGGTCCCTGAACGCATCAGGACCACATCCTGCAGTCTGGTCCCTGAACGCATCAGGACAACATCCTGCAGTCTGGTCCCTGAACGCATCAGGACCACATCCTGCAGTCTGGTCCCTGAACGCATCAGGACCACATCCTGCAGTCTGGTCCCTGAACGCATCAGGACCACATCCTGCAGTCTGGTCCCTGAACGCATCAGGACCACATCCTGCAGTCTGGTCCCTGAACGCATCAGGACCACATCCTGGTGTCTGCTCCCTGAACGCATCAGGACCACATCCTGGTGTCTGGTCCCTGAACGCATCAGGACCACATCCTGGTGTCTGGTCCCTGAACGCATCAGGACCACATCCTGCAGTCTGGTCCCTGAACGCATCAGGACAACATCCTGGTGTCTGGTCCCTGAACGCATCAGGACCACATCCTGGTGTCTGGTCCCTGAACGCATCAGGACAACATCCTGCAGTCTGGTCCCTGAACGCATCAGGACAACATCCTGGTGTCTGGTCCCTGAACGCATCAGGACCACATCCTGGTGTCTGGTCCCTGAACGCATCAGGACAACATCCTGGTGTCTGGTCCCTGAACGCATCAGGACAACATCCTGGTGTCTGGTCCCTGAACGCATCAGGACCACATCCTGGTGCCTGGTCCCTGAACGCATCAGGACCACATCCTGGTGCCTGGTCCCTGAACGCATCAGGACCACATCCTGGTGCCTGGTCCCTGAACGCATCAGGACAACATCCTGGTGTCTGGTCCCTGAACGCATCAGGACCACATCCTGGTGTCTGGTCCCTGAACGCATCAGGACAACATCCTGGTGTCTGGTCCCTGAACGCATCAGGACCACATCCTGGTGTCTGGTCCCTGAACGCATCAGGACCACATCCTGCAGTCTG